>NW_006794180.1:356813-374163 GCF_000442215.2 Lipotes vexillifer | reverse complement strand
GTAGGGAAATTCTTTTGACATGAATGTTCCTAAAAAATTAACCAAAAATAATAGTAAGTACTATTACCCTTTAATGTTAATAATGACATAGCATTTTAACCTTTCAAGACATTTGCATTGTAGCTAAATTATAAAGTATAACATTTTCCTGTCATACCATCCATAAGCAATAGTTTATTTCCAATATTTCCTATTTTATAGTCGTGATGAAAGGAGATGGATTGAAAAGCAGAACAGAGCAACAAGGGCCCAGAGGAAAAAAGAAGAAATGAACAGAATAAGAACATTAGTTGGTAAGGATAATTGATGTTTTTTTTAAAGTTCTTTAATTAAATGTTAGAAATTCAAACGATTAACTTTTTTTCTGGTAGATAATGCATATAGCTGTGATCCAAGGATAAAAAAATTTAAGGAAGAAGAAAAAGCCAAGAAAGAAGCAGAAAAGAAAGCAAAAGCAGAGGCAAAACGGAAGGAGCAAGAAGCTAAAGAGAAAGTAAGATGACATTTGACAAAGTTGGATTTTAAATGTTCATAAAGTCTTCAATCTTCAGATCTATTTTTAAATACTGTAATCTAGCAGTAGAGAATTAGGTGCTACTATGAAAGAATCATGACATTTGGCACAGTTGATAGAACGATCTTCCTTACCAGCAAATTCTTATTGAGCAAAACATAATGTCATGTAAATTTCTTAATACTACACTCATTTCTAATATGTCCTTTTTACATTTCTAATAAATTTTTATAGAACTTTACCATCTGTTTTTCCTTCAGTCTTTGATAAGTTGATGTTTACCTTTGTGTAATTTAAGTTATTAAAAATTGTATTTTTTGAATAAGATTATAGAGCATTTTGGAATTTTACTTTTCTTATTAAATGATTTTATTTTCCATTATTAAAGCAAAGACAAGCTGAATTAGAAGCTGCTCGGTTAGCAAAGGAAAAAGAAGAGGAGGAAGTTAGACAACAAGCGTTATTGGCAAAGAAGGAAAAAGATATCCAGAAAAAAGCCATTAAGAAGGAAAGACAAAAACTTCGAAACTCATGCAAGGTACGTCAGACTGTGTTTGAACAAGCACTACATACAAGTAAATCAAATTGCTGATTAAGCTTAAAAATATTTCTATACTATGGAAATATAAACTACTGTACACTTTTTATCTGAGAATATAAACGTTTTTAAATTCACTTTTTAAAAATTTCACACATGCATATTCAGTATGCAACTCTGATAGGGTTGGTTTTGTTTTTTTTTTAACATAACCATCTTGCCATTTTCAAACCTAAAAAAAAAGTTGTTTATTATTCTTATACTTGTTCCATATTCACATCTTCTTGATTATCTCAATGTCTTTTTATCTAAATAAGATCAAAGATTTCAGCTGTGTGTCTCCTGGTTGTATCTGTTGCAGGTCCCCTACCATCACCATCTCTCCCCCTTCCCCTGGTTGGAGAAATTGGATCGTTTGCTCTGAAAATGTGCCACAAATTGGTTTTGACTGGTTACTTCCTTAATGGTGTAAAATTAATTTTTACCAAAGAAAAAGTTCTTTAAGAAGTTAAACTTGGGTTGTTTTTAAGGATCTAAGCGCTTTCATTTTTATCTAAATAAAGGGATATCATTCAGTTGAGTACTGGTAGTTTGTGTTCAGGTACAGTTTTTAACTAAAAAATATTGACTAAAACCCAAAAGTTTTCAAATATAGTTTTGTCCAAGAGATGGTCTTACTTTTTAAACTGGTAAAGTTAGAGGCCAGTATTGTTCTATATCAAGTAGCATCAAATGAATAAATTAATGAAATTCCAAGCTATAGTAGAGATTGCCACACAGTATACTACAACATTGTAGTTAAATTCAGCAAGTATGTAAATGTTTACTGTGTATAGAAGACTCTTTCATGTGACTGTCCAGAGGCTCTAGACACTAGTATATGTATTCTAATATATGCCATCCTAAATCTTCAGTTAATGAAATTAACCTGCCCCATTTAGCAGGCTTTGAATTCAAGACATTTAATAAAAATACAAGCACAGGATGTCTCTTCAAGCTTTTGGTAAGTAAGAGGAAAATCTAAATAGAAAAAAAATGAAAGATTTTCCTCAGATTTCACCTAGAAAATTATACTGAGAAGAATGCAGTATATCATAGTTGTTGAGAGCATGGACTCAGATTTAAAGTAATTTTCCACTTCCCATGTCCTGGCTCTGGTCCTCAGGAGGTTCCCTCAACCCATTTATGTCTCAATTTCCTCACCTATACAGTAACTGAAATAATACCTAGAAATAGAGTTGTGCAGATTAAATGAGATCATTCACATGTAGCACTTGTTAGATTTGGCATAATGAGAACTGAATCAACAACTTGAAAAGGTCAGTTAGAAAATAGAAAACTTGAATAGTTCTTAGAGATGGTGCCTAAATGAGGGTTAAAATTCTGGCCTTTGGTAACTTACTATAGCTCCTTTCCTGCATGAGTTCATTTATTCATTCATCAAATATCTGATGAGCACTTAACTATGTGTCAAGCAGTTATAATTGATGTTGATACTATGATGACACCTTCAAGAATCTGCTGGTTAACGATGGAGAATGACAAGAAAACAGGCCAGTGAAACACTTTAAGATGGGTACTAGGACAAGAAGGTACTGAACAGGTGGTCAAGGAAGGCTTTCTGGATCTAGTGGGATTCAGCCAGGTGAAGCAGTGTGTTTATGGGATTAGAGATGAGAGAGATCAGGGAGCATTGAGAGAGTGTAGAGATCCAGAAAAGTGAGGTTTAATGAGCCAGAGGAAGGAAGGGCCAGGTCTTGAAGAGCATTATGTATCTTGCTAGCTTAAAAGTGACTCTGATCCTGAGTCACTTATGCTCAGAATGCTGTGAGAACACTAGAGGCAGAACAAATTGAGTCTTTTGCATAATCCAGGTGAGAGCATGGGCCTTGAACTAAAAGAGATGGTGGGAATAGAAGAAGGTAGATTAAATGAACCAACATTTAGGAGGTAAGATTGGCTGTTGCCTGTTGGGTATTGATTATATGTTGGAGGTGGAAGAGGAGTAAGGGTTAATACATGTCCTGGTTTCTTGCGTGGAATACTGGATGGGTGATGGCATTATTCAGTGAAACAGAAAACAAAGGAAGAGGAAAAGGCTAGGGAAGAATGATTTCAGTTTAGGGCATGTTAAGTGCATTGAGATACTCAGATGAAGCTACTCAGTAGGTGACTTTACTTTGATGTAAAGTCTGGAGTTGAGTGGGATCGTCACAGAGTCGTCTACATCTCAATGGCAAGTAGTGGAGATCCCCCAGGCAAAAGAGTATAGAGCAAGGAGGGTGGAGATGGGACACTGGCAAACACCAATACTTAAGGCACTGACAGAGGAAGTGGAGCCTGAGAAGAAGTGACCCAAGCAGGTAGGAAGAAAATCAGTAAGGCTTTTGGAAGCCGAGGGAAGTGTCACAGTAAAAGAAGCATTGGAAGCTTAGCACCAGATTGCATCGATTAAGGAAGCAAGGAAAAGTGAGGAATGAGAGATGGGTCAGCAGCAGCTGAAAGCAGCATGAGAATTATTGATACTTTCCAATTCTTGTTCATCCAGGCACATCATAATATTCCATTCTAAGCATAATCTCTAGTTACATCAGGTTTTGCTGAACTTCCTGTTTCTTAACACACTGTCTTTTTTACAGTTTGGCACACACTAAATAGAACAGGCAGCCTAACAAAGGGATTTTAATTTGTCATTATGTAGAATTTCTTGATTCTTCAGTGGTTCTGTGAGGAATCATTGTCTTATATCATCCAGAGGCCTTCTGCACCATCACCGTGCTTCTGTTTTGCGCCTCCATCCATTTAGTAATGCCTCCTTATTGCTGGCTGGCCAGGGAAAGCCTTGCATGGTGCCCGGGGAATGTGCTTGTTGGTGGCCAGGAGGCCATACAGTCAACTTAAGAACCTCTCGAGGACTTCATGCTTGGTAGTTGTGTTTATGGATGTACTCTTGAGTGCCAGTAGAGATGATGAAAATGTTTGTGTTCATACTTCTAGACCTGGAATCACTTTTCTGACAATGAGGCAGAACGTGTAAAAATGATGGAGGAAGTGGAAAAACTTTGTGATCGGCTTGAACTAGCGAGGTATAACTGTAGAGCTGCTGTTGAAGTCTTCTTTTGGGCTTAGGATAAAGTTTCATCCCCTTTTTTCCTTTAAGTTTACAGTGCTTGAATGAAACACTCACATCGTCTACAAAAGAAGTAGGAAAGGCTGCTCTGGAAAAACAGGTAATAGAAGAACATATCACTTCTACCTGTATTTAGCATTTAATTCTGCTTTAGTATTGCTTTCACCTCAGTGTTTCCCCACCTAACATGTAAGTTACTATAGGGGCAAAGAGTGTCTCATTTCTCTTTGGGTTGACTTCAATTGGATTTAAGTGTGTATAGTTGTTACCATATATAGTTGTTTGATTTGTGGTTATCTAGCACATTAATCATAGATTTTTCAGAATCACTGTTAGAAAAAAATCATTGTGTTGACTATTCCTTGAGCATTTTTGTTGGATAATAACATTTAGAACCAAAAGAGATTTTTATTCTGTCTAGTCTACACCTTTTATTTTACAGATGAGGAAACAGGCCCAGAAATTCAATTCAGTGCAACAAGTGTTAGTACCTACCATATATAGCCCCGTGCCTAGGTGAATTTGGAGAAAAGCCTAATGCTATTGCTGCCACAAAGGAGTTCAGGAACAGTTATGCTAAAGAGAAAAGGCCTAAGGACCAAAAGATGGAGGGCCCCCAGTAAATGCTGTAGGTTAGAGAGGAAGTGCCAACACCAGGTTGGAGTGGTCAGGGAGGCTTAGTGAAGGGTTTGAGCCAGTTTTGATGGACGACAGTGTTAAATGAAGGTCAGGGGAGCAGTGTAAAATACAGGTAGGAGTGGAAAGTTAGGGGAAGAAGCGGGAGATTAAGTTGGTTAAGAGTAGAGCCAAATTAAGCAGATTTTGAATACCAAGATGACCAGTTTCCATTACCACAGATCTTTGAGTAGCACAGGGTTAACATTGTGCTATTAATCTGGCATTTGTAGACAAGAGGCATTGGATGAGTGTGACTAGTGTAAGAATCTCACTGGAAGGACTTGGACTGTGAGTGATAATGGGAATCACTGAAATCTTTGGGACTTGGTGACTGGTTCTAAGGGATTGAAGTGGGGAAATGAGTCAGAGATGACTCCAAGATAGCAACTGACAGAGCAACAACATCAAGTAAAGATGTTTTTTTCCCTTGTGCATGTTTGAAGGTACACTGGAAGTGACAGTGTAAAAGGTAGAACTTCAAGATAAAGCAAAGGCCACTTTGCTGTGCTTTTACCTTTTTGTAGAGAGTAAATGACATTATCTGCGAAAGAGTGGGTATGAGCTTTGAAATGGCCTTGTGGGTGAATAACCCAATGACTATAGACTTGACAAGTAGTGTCCAAGGCAAATAGAGATATGATAGTAATACAGGGTAGGTCAGGCCAAGGCTGGTTCTTGTTCCTCAAGCAGAGATATGCAGCCTGGAAGCCAGAGTGAAAAGGCTGATTGTGGTTTTGGGGCTGTCCTGCGGGGGGCGGTGTAGGGTCCTTGCCTGGATGATGCTGAGGGTCGAGAACCACAAGCCAGCAAGGGAGTGTAGAGTAGTAAGATGTTTTAAGTCCCTGACTTACCTATGATATTTGTGTAGATAGAAGAAATAAATGAGCAAATTAGAAAAGAGAAAGAGGAAGCTGAGGCTCGTATGCGACAAGCATCTAAGAATGCAGAGAAATCAACTGGCGGAGGTGGAAATGGCAGTAAACACTGGTCAGAAGATGATCTGCAATTACTAATTAAAGCTGTGAATCTCTTCCCTGCTGGAACAAATTCAAGGTACTGGTTCTAATGAAACTTCTCTTCAACACATACTGGAGCCTAAGGATAATGTAGACATCCAAATAGCAGCACATTACAGCAAACTTCCAGAGATGTGCTTGGATCTAGACACTAAGTTCTGTGCAAAGTGTGAAAAGCATTTTGAACCTGCTAGTCTTAGCAGCTTATACCCACACACATATGTATATCCATACATACAGCAGGATGCTTCATCAATTTCTCAGGAAATTAAGGATCATAAGACATAAACCTTGACTCTCATGTTGGCTTATTCCATTGTGGTTTATAGTAGGCACTAGGTTTTATGCTCCATAGTTTCTCTTTCAGTCTTAATCCTTCTTTGTTGCTTCCGACCTCAAACTGGAGCTCACTGCAGAGTCTGAGCTGAGAACTCAAAGAAACCCTAGAGATCCAGCCTCCCTTATTCTGTATATGAGGAAACTAAGGTTCTCTTTTCAGAATGATCTGTCTCCTTAAGTATGTGTCTAAATGGCAGTATACACAAATGTGTGCTTTTATTTCTGTTGATTTTTACACAGAATCAGTAAGGTTTTGTACAAACTTGAAACCAAGATTATACACAGTTGATTTAAACATATGAAAAGCAAAAAACATAGTCCAGGCAATAGTAATAATTAGACCGCCAATTTAGAGCTAATTCTTTAGATGTTATAGCTAACCCTTCTGCCTTAAAAATGTGGGATCATTCTGGGTTTTGTTTGGGGTTTTTCGTTATTTTTTTATCGGTTGCTCTAGATGGGAAGTTATTGCTAATTACATGAACATACATTCTTCTTCTGGAGTCAAGAGAACCGCCAAAGATGTTATTGGCAAAGCAAAGAGTCTTCAAAAACTTGGTGAGTTAGTTTTGCCAAATCAATTTTTTTGCTACCTTGAATACATATTTTAAAAATAATCTACGCAATTTAATGAAAGACTAAATGAAATGATCTGTATTAAAGTTTTTTCCCCTTTTCAGACCCTCATCAAAAAGATGACATAAACAAAAAGGCTTTTGATAAGTTTAAAAAAGAACATGGTGTGGTGTGTCAAGCAGACAATGCAACACCTTCAGAACGATTTGAAGGTAATGAAATTTTATTTTTCTATGAGTAGAAAATGCTAACCATGTATCTGTGTGAGAGTATACAAGATCTATGGTCTACATTCAGAATGAATGGAATAGAAAGCATTTAGCAGACTGAAAGGTATAAAGCAGATGTTTTCAGGACAGATTTACTTCAGCACCATTGAGAATTACAGTTCTTCCATTTCATATGCCATGAGGGGAGGGGTTGTGTTTGTTTTGTTCACCAGATTTTACAAATCAGTATTAAAGGATATTGGGACAATTGAAATTTGAATAAGGTCTGTAGACTAGATAATTTTTTATCAAGGTTGATTTCCTGGTTTTGAAAAATACACCATATATAAGGAAAGGTCCTTGTTTTTAAGGGAAGACAGCAGTAAAGGGGCAGCATGCCTGCAACTTGCGTGGCTCAGAACAAGTTAGTTATACAGACACAATTTGTTGTGCTGACATGTCTTGGGTGTTCTAGTTAATTTGATTACTCTGGACCAGTATGTTTCAAATGCAAATTATGACTCAGAAGTGGGTCATGAAATCAGTTTAATGGGTCATGAATAGAAAATATCAGAGAGCATTACACCTATTACGCAAGTGGGTATTTGTGAAACTTTTGTTCATGTGTATAAGTGTCTGGGATGTGACATTTTTTTCCTTACTATGAGTTGCTGACAAAACTTTGAAAATTTCTCTTTCACTACCTGCATTTGTGAGCCACCAGTCCTTTTCTCCCTAAACTAAGCTAATCTTGGATATGCTTTCCAGATCACGGTGCCAAATGTATGTTTTGGGATTAACTGACAGCCTTGACTCCTCATGATGACCTGTCCCTGTCTTAACAGTCCCACTTTTCCTGTATTCTTGGTCTGGTTCATTATCCCAAAATTTCAATTTGAAAATATTAGGAGACTTACAATGTACTATAAAGAGGAAAAAATCATTCCGCGTTTGCAAGTTGCATTTGCAAAATCGGGTGACTTTTGTCTAGGCTGGGCATTATTTTGGCTCTTTTCAGAAAGATAAGTAACAAAGTGGAAATTTCAGAACACCTAAAGGAGGTAATTCTCTTGCCCCTTACGCCATCCACAAAAATCAGACACGTTCAGATAGTACTGCGTTGTTCTCAGCCCTTTCTTGTGGGACTAGTTTCTGTGCTGGAGGCAGACACTGATGGTTGTGCTTTCTGGCAGATGGGTGACCCTGTGAGGGCAGGAGTGATGTGGTACTTGGGCCTGACTCCTTTACCTCTTTTTATGGATTTAATGGGCAGGTCCCTCTCTCTTCAACTGCTCCAGTAAACAGCAAGCTGGCCACATTTTTTTGGAATAGTGATTTCTCATAGGAATTTTACATGTTTCATTCATTTTGGTATTGGGACGTCCCTGGATCATAACAGCAAATAAGCAGCAGATAATAATTATATGTCAGTTCCATCTTTTTTCCAAGAGAGAGGAAATGAATTAAATCTATGGTGTTAAATGGGGCTTCAAACTAATAAAAGGAAATTCCACTAAGGGGTTCCTGGAATTTAAAAGCTGATTTCAAAAAAAGCTTTAGTCTTTAATCTGTCTTCAAATACAAGTTCTCTGCCTTGTTCTAAGGTGTGTTGTTTTTCAACTTGTTCACTGTGTCTGTGAGTATATTTTTAATTGGGAAATAACTTAGATTTCTAGGCTTTACTTTGTACCTGATCTCACAGGATACAATTTCAAGAGGTAGTCTCTCACTGCTGGTAGGATAGGTGCCACTGTGTTTTCACTGCATGATCTGAAATAACTAAGCTGTCAGTAATCAATCCATTAACTTAGAATAACCAAATCATTTTAACCATTTTCACATTTTCATTTTCCTACAGAAGTGGGATGTGTACTTCTTGCATCTTAGGAAGGAATATTATTTGTTTCTGATACATGTATGAGGTGTTCTATCAAACATAAAGGTCTGGTTTAGTAGAGATGCACAGCATAGGCTCCACAAGATTTTAGTGGATGTGGTGACAGTGACACACTGGAAATGGAATCTAATCTCACCTTGGCTCTACAGCATTGAAACCATGGGAGCTTGCTTAGCTTTGTTAAACTTGTTTCTTCCAGTGTAAAATGAGAATGTTTCCAGGCTCTCATCGAGCTAAAAGTTTTTAAGTAGGAGGCAGCTCTTTTCCCTATGCTATAAGGAACTAGATTTATCAGAAATCTTAAATGACTTGTGATTGTGGTTTCGAACCCAGCAGTCCAACTGTGTATGTTAAATCTGACTTTTTTTTAAAAAGTCTGGTGAATATTAGATTGTGATAGACCAGAAATACAAAGCATATTGTGCTTTAAAGTCTCATATTTTTCTGGGAGCTATCTAAAGTTTTTTCCCTAATTAATACCTAGAGGTATATATGTGCGTCTAATTTGGTCTGTTCAAGATTGCACATCACAAATTCAGATGGGCACTTACCAAGATGTGTACCAAAAGACTCATCTGGGAAGGTGTTCCAGGACAGTTTTCTATCAATTAGGATAAAATTTTCCAAACAAAATTTTTTCTTAAACAGGTCCATGCACAGATTTCACCCCTTGGACAACAGAAGAACAGAAGCTTTTGGAACAAGCTTTGAAAACGTACCCAGTAAATACACCTGAAAGATGGGAAAAAATAGCAGAAGCAGTGCCTGGCAGGACAAAGAAGGACTGCATGAAACGATATAAGGTTGTAGATCTTTAGTGTATAGATTCCATAATCAATCCTTTAAATTATGTTTTTGTGCTTATTCAATACCACAGTAGTCGTGGGGCCAATATTAGAAATAACCAACCTTAGAAACTTTCTAGCTCTGGCAGTTACTTAAAAAAAAAAATCAACCTTTTCAGTATAGATTTACCCCAGTTTGGATGTTTTACATACTTATACCAAACACTAGAAATGTCTGCAAATTCTGACAACTTCTTGGTGTAAGTAACATCTTTTTCCCTTCCTAGGAACTTGTCGAAATGGTAAAAGCAAAGAAAGCTGCTCAAGAGCAAGTGCTGAATGCAAGTAGAGGCAAGAAATGACTTATGACAATCTTTGTTGTGTGTGCATTTTTATAATAAAACTGAAAATACTGTACAAAATTTTATTCTTAGAACTATACTTAAAGTGTGTTGTTCCAGTATAATTTCTCAGAGCTCAGAGATCTACCATTCATTGTGGTGGTCTTATTCTTTCAAAGTCTGAGATAGTATTTCATTCATATTTACCAGTATAGATGTTCATTTTTTTTTCTTTAGGACTTGCAGGTCTCGGTTTTATAAATATGTATGTTCAAAATATGTTTATTAGGAGCATTTTAATCATGAAGCCAGCACATGTTACTGCAAATCTGGTTAAAATCTGGCAGCTGCTCAATGGGACCTAAGGATTAAAAGAAAGGACAGTTACAACTAAAGAGAAGGAAAGTCCTTAGCCAACTTTCTGCATAGGAGAAAAGGAGCCAGGCTTACTTACCAACAGCAGCAACAGCTGGACTCTTATCATAAATATATTTGGTACACACTTCTCGAATTATCTCAGCATTTACAGCCTGAAAAATTGGAAGACACAAGCATTCAGAGCTTTTTGTAGTAGTGAAGACATTCTATACCTGGGACATTTTAGAGCTAAAGCAAGATTTATGATGCGTATCTCCAGGTGTTGTAACAAGCATCATTTTACACAAGACCCAATAGTATCTAAGGACTACTTACATCAATTCTTGCTTCAAGCTCAGGGATGGGAATTCTTCGATTATAGCACAACATTTGCCTACCAATATCTTCACAGATGGGAGTGGAACCTGTTTTAAAGAAAAGGGCAAACTAAGTACTGGAATGTAAGTCAACCATGTGAAAATAGGACTTATGTCTTTAATTCTTTTACCATCAAGTTGCAGCAACATGTTTGTTTTCAGAAGATTCTTGGCTCGTGCAACTTCACTTTCAGTGACACTTGTACAGAGTCGCATCCTAAAAACCATTTGGAAAAATCAAATGTCAAAGTAGTTTGAGAATGTTACACGTTTCATGAGTTAATGACCTAAAGAA
This sequence comes from Lipotes vexillifer, assembly GCF_000442215.2. Classification (NCBI taxonomy): domain Eukaryota; kingdom Metazoa; phylum Chordata; class Mammalia; order Artiodactyla; family Lipotidae; genus Lipotes; species Lipotes vexillifer. Next base: position 363,111 of record NW_006794180.1, on the reverse strand, counting down.
AGGATGCTATATTCTATGTATTACACCACAATGTACAAGTGATTATGATTTCAATTTAGTAAAAAATTGAAATTATTAATGATCCCAACAGTTAAGCAAAAGTTAAAATATTACTGATTATTTTCCTGGTAGTGTTAATTTCTCAAAAATGATATGGTTAGCAGAGATTCAATACAATATAAAAATAGGCTGACCGCATTTTGAGAAATGCTACAGTCATTTTGAAAATTCATGAATCCCCATCTGATAGGATCTGACTTGTTAGAGGATAGATAGGTCAGGGTCATTGGTTTCTCAAAAGAATCCAGTTGAGTCTAACTTAAACCTAGTAATTAATTAATGATTACACTCCAACTAGACTTAGAGAGATGTAAGCCATGTAAGAATGGTGGAGGAAAGGGACCAGAGCTAAATAAAAGTTTTCCAAGAAGCTTTGGGCCCTTCTGCCTGTCTCAAGGTACTAGTTTTGACTAAAACACTACATTTTTCTTGTAGCAATGGCAACTTCAGGTTCATTTTCATAACACAGCCTTTCCAAGCCAGATAACTTTTAGAAATATTTTCTAGAATTCTAGTTGGCATTTAAACGTTTTTAACTTTTAAGATCTTCCTTCTGAAGTAATCTGCTTCTTAATGATTAAGAATTTTCTATAGTATAAATCAGCTTCACATGCAACTTAGAAGAAACATCTGTGATCTTTAAAAACACGGCAGTAACTGCTACTACTTAAGTCTTGTTCTCTTAATAAAATGCTAATAACATCACCATAAAAAATTAATCAGCATCAACAGTGTAAAAAGAAACTAAAGTGGTAATTCTAAGCATGATTTAAATTTTTTCTCACCATTCTTTCTGAACAACATGTAGCATGTCTGCAACAGTGGCTGGTTCACAAACCATATAGATTCCCCATAATCCTGTATCTGTGTAGGAAGTGTTGAAAGACTGGAAGCTATGGCAGAGGTTGCCATGACAGGTGAGCTGGGCCAGCTTGCTAGATAAATTCTGTAAGGGAAAAAAACTGTCCAAGAGAACTGTAGGTATACGTGTCCAAATTACCAGAAAGAAAAATGAGATGTGAAAATCGTGAGTCGCCTTAAAAGGCTGAGTTTCTCAGTTTTATCCAGCAGTATCTCAATAATAAAGCTAAAATTCACTGAAACTAAGAATTACAGTAATCTCACCAGCCCAATGCATCATCCCCAGAGAAACTCATAATGTTAAAGCAGTGAATCCTTGTAATTAATTTAGTAGCTGCACCCACTTCTAAAATAATACATATTGATGGACCTAGAGATTATCATACTAAGTGAAGTCAGTTGTATCACTTACATGTGGAATCTAAAAAAAAAAAAGATACAAATGAACTTATTTACAAAACAGAAACAGACTCACAGACTCTGAAAACAAACTCATGGTTACCAAAGGGGAAACGTGGTTGGGGGACGGATAAATTAGGAGTTTGGGATTAACATATACACACTACTGTGTATAAAGTAATCAACAAGGAATCTACTGTATAGAACAGGGAACTCAATATTCTGTAACAACCTAAATGGGAAAAGAATTTGAAAAAGAATGGATATATATGTGTATATGTAACTGAATCACTTAGCTGTACACATGAAACTAACACAACATTGTAGATCAACTATACTCCAATATAAAATAAAAATTAAAATTAAAAAAAGGGAAAAATCCAATCAGGCCAAAGCTGTCCCTAAAGTTAAAAATGGGTTGACCTCACAGGTTGTAGTTCAGGTATGTTTACAGGGTCCCTTGGTCAATCCAGCCCAGCACTCCACTTCTAGCAGTGATTGATGTGAGATATGGTTATGACATCTAATTCTGTGTTCCAGCTTTGTTTAATAATCATTTATAACCATATCAACCAAAAAATTGAATAACCCATGCCAATATGCTTTGCCAACAACAACAAAAATTTAAAATAAAAATAATTAGCTATTATCAACCCAATTTGTAGAGCTTTGGGCTGTTTGCTTAAAAACTTGAAATTATATTGCATGTGAAGCCTAAGATACTTATATGAAATGTATTTTCTCAAAATCTTTGAGTATAAATATATACACTTTGTATTTTGAAGTAATTTCAGACTAGTAACAGACTAGTAACATAAATAGTACAAAGAATTTCCTTTATCCAAATTCCTTAACACCTGTTACTTTACCATTTTTTTTTTGCTTTATCATTCTCTTTAACATATTTTTCAATTGTTTGAGAGTACAGTGCAGATATCCTTTTTACCCCTGAATACTTTTTAATGTGCACTTCTGAAAAACAAGGAAATTTACCTCAGTACAATTATTAAAATTAGGATATTAACACTGATATATTACTATTAACAAATCCTTCTATCCTTATTCAAAATTTGCCAATATGGCAAAAGAAAAAAGTTGTTTTTTTCTGGCCCAGGATGCAATCCAGGATCGGTTTATATTTTAAGTCAAAATTCACAGTACAAAGTTTCATCTTCTCAATTATTATGGAAATTTACTTTTAAAATCACTTACCATTCCTCCTCCAAAAGAGCGATCCCAGTTGCCAATCAGTGTGTTTGCAACCATGAGACAGATTGTATCTGGATGTGCCCAACCAACAGCTTCAACAGCTATTGCAAGATGTGCCAAAGGCATCTTGTCATCCCTCACTCGAATCTAGTTAGGATAAACGATACAAAGCTCTAGTTAAGATTACCACTATATAACATGCTTAACAAGAAACAAACTCACCAGCTCCATTAACTGCAAAGTTAAAATGCTCACCATAACACTCCTTTGTTTTTTAAACAATTAGGCCTCATTACACTGTAGTCTAGTCTAGAAGAATTTCACCAAAAGATCTCCAATTGAAATAGTCCAGACACAGCCACCAGATAATTACCTGGTCAAAAAGCGATGCATTATTTCAGTGGTAGAAATAATCTTTTGTCAGTCTGAATTTTTCTGACTCTCTAAATTTAAGCTAATCTTGACATAACAGGCTTATTTTTGTACTGCCAATGCTACAGTCTTATGTAGTTGACAACATCAGGCTTCTTTCCAGATACAACTATATGAGCATCATCCCTAATGTGGCAAACTAAGCTTCTTTTTTTTTTTTTGAAGATTGTACTTTTATTTTTTATTTTATTTTTTTTTAACATCTTTATTGGTGTATAATTGCTTTACAGTGGTGTGTTAGTTTCTGCTTTATAACAGAGTGAATCAGTTATACATATACATATGTTCCCATTGGGGTATAATTGCTTTACAATGGTGTGTTAGTTTCTGCTTTATAACAGAGTGAGTCAGTTATACATATATATATGTTCCCATATCTCTTCCCTCTTTGTCTCCCTCCCTCCCACCCTCCCTATCCCACCCCTCCAGACAGCCACAAAGAACCGAGCCGGTTTCCCTGTGCCATGCGGCTGCTTCCCACTGGCTATCTACCTTACGTTTGTTAGTATATATATGTCCATGTCTCTCTCTCGCCCTAACACACCTCACCCTTCCCCCTCCCCATATCCTCAAGTCTGTTCTCCAGTAGGTCTCTGTCTTTATTCCTGTTTTACCCCTAGGTTCTTCATAACATTTTTTTTTCTTAAATTCCATATATATGTGTTAGCAGACGGTATTTGTCCTTCTCATTCTGACTTACTTCACTCTGTATGACAGACTCTAGATCTATCCACCTCATTACAAATAGCTCAATTTCGTTTCTTTTTATGGCTGAGTAATATTCCATTGTATATATGTGCCACATCTTCTTTATCCATTCATCCGACGACGGGCACTTAGGTTGTTTCCATCTCCGGGCTATTGTAAATAGAGCTGCAATGAACATTTTGGTACATGACTCTTCCTGAATTCTGGTTTCCTCAGGGTTATACCTAGTAGTGGGATTGCTGGGTCATATGGTAGTTCTGATTTGTAGTTTTTTAAGGAACCTCCATACTGTTCTCCATAGTGGCTGAACCAATTCACATTCCCACCAGCAGTGCAAGAGTGTTCCCTTTTCTCCACACCCTCTCCAGCATTTATTGTTTCTAGATTTTTTGATGATGGCCATTCTGACTGGTGTGAGATGATATCTCATTGTAGTTTTGATTTGCATTTCTCTAATGATTAATGATGTTGAGCATTCTTTCATGTGTTTGTTGGCAGTCTGTATATCTTCTTTGGAGAAATGTCTATTTAGGTCTTCTGCCCATTTTTGGATTGGGTTGTTTATTTTTTTGTTATTGAGCTGCATGAGCTGCCTGTAAATTTTAGAGATTAATCCTTTGTCAGTTGATTCATTTGCAAATATTTTCTCCCATTCTGAGGGCTGTCTTTTGGTCTTGTTTATGGTTTCCTTTGCTGTGCAAAAGCTTTGAAGTTTCATTAGGTCCCATTTGTTTATTTTTGTTTTTATCTCCATTACTCTAGGAGATGGGTCAAGAAGGATCTTGCTGTGATTTATGTCATAGAGTGTTCTGCCTATGTTTTCCTCTAAGAGTTTGATAGTTTCTGGCCTTACATTTAGGTCTTTAATCCATTTTGAGCTTATTTTTGTGTATGGTGTTAGGGAGTGATCTAATCTCATACTTTTACATGTACCTGTCCAATTTTCCCAGCACCACTTATTGAAGAGGCTGTCCTTTCTCCACTGTATATTCCTGCCACCTTTATCAAAGATAAGGTGACCATATGTGCATGGGTTTATCTCTGGGCTTTCTATCCTATTCCATTGATCTATCTTTCTGTTTTTGTGCCAGTACCATACTGTCTTGATTACTGTAGCTTTGTAGTATAGTCTGAAGTCAGGCAGCCTGATTCCTCCAGCTCCATTTTTTGTTCTCAAGATTGCTTTGGCTATTCGGGGTCTTTTGTGTTTCCATACAAATTGTGAAATTTTTTGTTCTAGTTCTGTGAAAAATGCCAGTGGTAGTTTGATAGGGATTGCATTGAATCTATAGATTGCTTTGGGTAGTAGAGTCATTTTCACAATGTTGATTCTTCCAATCCAAGAACATGGTATATCTCTCCATCTGTTTGTATCATCTTTAATTTCTTTCATCAGTGTCTTATAATTTTCTGCATACAGGTCTTTTGTCTCCTTAGGTAGGTTTATTCCTAGATATTTTATTCTTTTTGTTGCAATGGTAAATGGGAGTGTTTTCTTGATTTCACTTTCAGATTTTTCATCATTAGTATATAGGAATGCCAGAGATTTCTGTGCATTAATTTTGTATCCTGCTACTTTACCAAATTCATTGATTAGCTCTAGTAGTTTTCTGGTAGCATCTTTAGGATTCTCTATATATAGTATCATGTCATCTGCAAACAGTGACAGCTTTACTTCTTCTTTTCCGATTTGGATTCCTTTTATTTCCTTTTCTTCTCTGATTGCTGTGGCTAAAACTTCCAAAACTATGTTGAATAAGAGTGGTGAGAGTGGGCAACCTTGTCTTGTTCCTGACCTTAGTGGAAATGCTTTCAGTTTTTCGCCATTGAGGATGATGTTGGCTGTGGGCTTGTCATATACGGCCTTTATTATATTGAGGAAAGTTCCCTGAGCATCATCCCTAATGTGGCAAACTAAGCTTCTAACGAGGCTTAAAGATACGGCTGACACGAAGCAGGTTCTCTACAAGTTCTGGCTTTAACAGCTACCCCCCAGAAATGTACTGTGGGCAGAACTTAGCCAAGAATAAACCTGATTAAAAGTCAAAATTTGGGGTGTTTTTAAAATAAAAGATTACTTTTATGCCCTACAGTAGGAAAATGGGCATAGTATCAAAGAAAAAGCACAAAAAGACGAAATTATATTTTCCTTAAAACCTTACTTCCTTAGGAAAGAAAAATAGGTGGTTAAATAGATGGAACAGGAAAGAATATAAACAACTGAGTCCATCCTCAGCTGGACTCCTTTGGCTTCTTCCATTTTACTGTTAGAAACAGGTACATTTGCTACACACATTCATAAATACAACACAAAACACTAGCTTAGGAGGCTTGCCCTACCTCACTTCCTGTGAATTTGCAGGGAGGCAGAGCTGGTATTTCTCCTTTGTGTGTGGACAAAGAGTCACCAAAATGAAACTTTGCTAACTCAAGCAGTTCATCATGGGAAACCCCTAAATTGAAGGAAAATATGTTATATATCCAGTAGTAGTGCAATGTAAAGCACACAACGAACTGCCAATACTTCTGTTTACAATAAGCTCAAGGTGGTATAATGTGATACAGGTTACACACGGACTGCTTGCTCTGACTAAAAGCCTTTTTAAGAGTAAGCTCACAGAGCACACTC
>NW_006794180.1:330842-356742 GCF_000442215.2 Lipotes vexillifer | reverse complement strand
TCTTTCCCTGGTTTTAAGGCTTGGGGCTGCCCAGCTTTCTCATTCTGAAGAACCATCACAGTTTTCATAACATACCAATGGATTCACAGATAAGGATAATAAGATAGCTTGAAAATACCATTTTCCATACAGAATCATGTTATATTAAATAATTAAAACTCCTAGAATGCAAACTAGCAAGGAAAAGTCACTTTTCAATAAATTTTTTAAAGTAGAAAAGAACTATCATTTAAAGAAAGTTGGATACAAGATATGCTTCATTCTCTGTGCTCTGCTATCAAAATACAGGAACAAAATAACCTCATATAAATTTCTGAATAAATTCATAGCTATTCAAACACTCACTACTTGCCATCCAAAACTTAAGAGTTACTTAGATTCTATATCCCTTATTTTCCAAACTAGGGATCCAAACAGATTCAGTCAGTGAAAGATTCCTAAACTTACAAGACAAATTTAAACATGGGTAAGTGCCTTAAAAAATATCACCACAACATTTTTTTTTTAATGAAACATTCCATTAGAACATAAAAGCACAACCTACACCCATATTTTCCAAACAAATCTCTGGTATAAAACAAGACAGTGAATGATTACACACGTTTTCACAATCACTATGTAGGAGAGCCGCCTTAGATATCAATCCAGAGGGCGACAAAACAATAGGAAGACCCTGGTGATACAAGGATGACAAGCAGAGAGTGCAGAACCATGAACATGCACACAGTTCTCAGCACTTAACAACCACTTCCACTGTTTTACTACCTTCACCTATAGCCCTCCTGGTTGGATGTTCCATATATTCAGCTTCTGCCCCAGCACCACCTCTGCCTACCTCTATCCAAAAGGCAGGGGAGCCAGTAAATTTTATTTTTTTAAATCAAGCTAGCTCTGGCCTATTTCACTGAAGTTAAGATGCCACTGTTGATAAGAAACATCATCACTTATGTACCAATAAGACAAAATGCTAATTAATCTAGGATAGGCCATTAATTAATTGTAAGATATCTCAACTCTGGTGATGTCAAAATGAACCAATGAACTATGATAAAACCCACTGCATCCATATGCCACCAACAATGGCAGAGACATCCCTGACAGCTTAGCTGCTGAGGCCCCATCCAACCAATAGTGTTTCCCTTTCCAAGACAGTTTCAATTGTTGAACCCCAGCCATTTTAGAAACAATGTTACTAACTCAAGATAACTTCAGAGCCCACTTATCTGCCACACAAAGGCAACATGTTTTAAGATACTTAACCCTCATTTTCATCTCCATTATTCCCAAGTAATGAGCCTAAAGTCTATCCAGGGCAACTAGAATTTTAATATATTGTCATTTCTAAAGAGAGAAAAATTAAATTTACACAAAAGAACATTCCATGTATCTTCACTTTGTCCTAAAAAGAGAAAGAGAACACAAAACTGGAAACCAATAAAATGTACAATTTGCCTAAATTCAGATTACCAGAAAATCTAGCAAAATCTAATGTGAATTTTCTTTCATTCACTGGCTTCAAACAAGGAAGCCTTGTCCTGATGCCACTTGCATGTTCAGATTCCCATTAAATATTCTCCTAATCCCCTATATACTTCCCCTTCTCAGTAACTAGCAGATCTTACTGAAAGAATGAACAAATCAAAGAATGAATAAACAACATAACATACTCATACCATGCCTGACCAAGGATGAATCTGGTTCTCAAGAAGTAATTTAAAATCTCAAGAGATTCCCAAACCATAGAACACCATCTTCCAAGTCTCATTATCTCCCAGTTCACTCATTTGCCCTTTTCTTACAAGTAAATTCCATTATGTGTGCACACTTATATATTGGAGGGTCACTACATTTTCCCATTGAAAAACTCTATTGGGCTTCCCTGGTGGCCAGTGGTTAAGAATCCGCCTGCCAACTCAGGGGACACGGGTTCGCGCCCTGGTCTGGGAAGATCCCATATGCTGAAGAGCAACTAAGCCCATGCGCCACAACTACTGAGCCGGCGCTCTGGAGCCCGCGAGCCACAACTACTGAGCCCGCGTGCCCAGAGCCCATGCTCCGCAACAAGAGAAGCCACCGCAATGAGAAACCCGTACACTGCAACGAAGAGTGGCCCCTGCTCGCCACAACGAGAGGAAGCCCGTGTGCAGCAACGAAGACCCAACACAGCCAAAAATAAATAAAAATTAAAAGAAAAAAAGAAGAAAAACTCTACTAAAGAGAAGACAGAGGAAAAGTCTGGTTCCAGGGCTCCATACTGCCCTTACCCAGCACATTTAACAATCTGCTCTCTAAATAAAAACTCTAAAGACATCTGCCAATAGGATCAAACTGGTAAGTACATCACTCTGTGTTTAAAACAGTCACAGAAATTTAAACTAACCTCCAGCAGCAGCAAGTACTATTCTTGGCCCCTTATAATGTGTGGTTATATAATCCACTAAGTCCTTACGATTTATAGACCTGTAAGTGGAGTAAGAAAAGCAGTATTAAAAGGAAATTTAAAAGCACAGATCCTCACATAATATACCTGATACTAAATTGGACCTTAAAGGTATTCCAAGTTAAATGCAGTCAAAAGTAGGATATATGCAACAAGTATCAAAGTATATATCAAAAAAAAAAAGATTTAATACCATCACTTGTTTATTCCAGAAGTAGCTACAAACCCAGACACCTGGGAGTTAGGTGGGGCTAAAGTGTAGCTTAAGTACAATTTCATTCAGATTACTGGGGGTAAAAAATTACTTTTTGAAACATACTTTTTGAATGTGAATGTTAATTTTCACAATTCAAATTTTTTCTCAAAAAAAAAAAAATCTGAGAATTATACCTACTTGATATTTTCAGTTGGTCCCAAAATTGTCCGTCCAAGTGCAGTATTTTGATAAGCTGTGGCATGAAGATAATCAAAAACAACTTCTTGTAAATTGGTTTCAACTTCCTGCATCTCTCTAAGGATTACTCCACGTTCACGTTCAATCTCTGCTTCTCCCAATGTGCTGTTTTGTATTATGTCAGCAAGAATTTCTACAGCTTATTGAAAATAAAACACAAGAAGAAACACTAAAATCTTAAACTTTCACTATTTAAAATCTATTAAATTAGCATCGGAAACAATGATAGTGACCATCACTCAATATTGACTAAATGATTAAACTAAGAAGAAATAAATGTTTCTATAATTTGATATACCTAGAAGGACTAAATTAAAATGAGAAATGCAATCCCCTGTGGTGCAGATGAACTTGAATAAGACTAAATTTGCCAGAAGTCCCCACAACACTTGTAAAATGACTGCCTACAACCACTTCAGAACGGTCATGGAAATCTGCATATAACTGTATATTGTTCTCTGTGACAATGGTAAGGAGAAAATTATCTATCTACTCAGAGCACACAGGTACACACAGAGAGCCGACATCACCCAAACAGTTACTACCCAAGATCCCACAGCAACGAGGCTACTATATTAAGAAGCCAAGAACCATCGTAATCTAATATATACCCCCAATGAACCACTTACAGAATTAGTGTCCTGTCAAATATCTTTCCCCACTTAATGCCAGTTAATGGTCAATGTTGGTTAGATTCTGGTCAATGCTGGTTAGATTCTGACCATTAATTAGTAAAGTCACTGATAAATGATGATCCAACAGAGCTGGAGCAGTTAACATTTGAAAAAAAGGATAGGTACCCTAAAAGAGATAACATGACTATCAAAGGATTAAAAGTGACCCTTGGAAAAACTGATAAGACCCTCAAGTATTTATACAAAAATGACCCTAATTTGCAAAAAGCCACAAGTGAACTAAAGGATTTATCATGCTATTAAGCAATTTTATCAGAAAAAGTACATACTTCTCCAAAAAAGGAAAACCTAAACTATCCTTGAAGAATTAGTATATAGTTGCAATCACAATCTAAATTTTAGACAATATAAAACAAATTTATAAACTTTAGTTTCATTTTGTTACTCTGCTTTAAATTTCTGTTCCTTGTTTTAAGTTCACTTTAAGGTGACTTGTCTCAGAAGCAATAATGTTCAAATACCAAGGACCTCCTGTAATTAATTACCTCTACAGACTACCCAACATGACAAAACAGACTGCTAGAATAGGCTGGGACCGAGATCCTGGGCAAAAAGAAAAAATTATCTGTAAAACCATCTCTCTAACACAATGCTGTAAATCAACTATGCTCCAATAAAATTTAAAAACAAAAACAAACAAAAAAAACCTATCTGTCCAGACAAGAGAAATAAAGGCCCAGGTGGGTAAGGAAGAGCCCAAAGACAGATGGGAGGACAAGGGATCCTGTGTGAAGCCCCTCCTTTATGTGGAAGTAGTAGTCTAGATTGGTACCTTCTAAAGTGGGGATTCATATTTCCCAATATTTATGTTTTACTCAGAATCTTCTCTTTCTAATGTATATGTAATACTGTATATGTTAGTACAGCAGTACATGTATTTAATTTATACATATACCTATATTGAGGATATATGTTCAAGTCTCTTACTGATAAGAATGGATGATCATAAAAGTTTGAAGACCACTTGTCTAAACATCTAATTATTACCTCACACACCAGGTTTCACCCAACTGAGAGTATAAAAGACTCAAGCAAATTCCCAAAGTGGGATCTGCTTCAGAGAGCACTTCCATTTTGGATTCCTCAAAGAGCGCCTCTCTTTTCCATTTCCACTCCCACTAGCAGGGACTCTGTCCTTCCCAGCCAGAAGCCAGAAAGAAAAAAAAAAGTCTTCTAAATTCTCTCTTCCTTTCTCTAGTCCTCTTTTTTGCTTTCTTTGCTGTTCTCTGTGTAAATAAAGGAGAGAAACAGGCTAGAATCAACAGTCCTTTAAAGTAGCCTGGCCTAGCCCTTTATTCTTAGTGCCTAACTAGTCCTGGGGCAAAAACTATTTCTACGGAAATCAGTAAGAATCTAACCAATGTTTTTTGCAATTCAAACTAACACACCCTCCACTGTTTTCATTTTCATTGGTTCTAATGCACAAGTTAGGCTACCATGTTATGAAAATTTTACTTATTTATTTGCAGGTGGTAGGTGTTTTGTTTTGTTGTTTTGACAAAGCAACCTGACACAGTGAATCTGAGTGAGAAGACACGCGTTTGAGTCCACAGTAAGCCACTAAGTTATGTGATCCGGGGAAAGTCACAGTCAGGGCTGCGCCTCAATTTCCACAACTGCACAGTGGAGACACTTATCTGATTACTATGCTGATCAAATGAGATGATACATACACAAATTACATATATACAAAGGTACTTGTGTAAAGTGGCATTCAAACATTATTAATGAAAGCCTATTAGGAATCCAAAATTTCAAAGTAATGAAATTAACTACAACTATACAAGGACCTTAAAGATTAATAGTCTCACCAATTAGCACTAAAACAGCTACATTTTTTCGTTAATTCTCCCACTGGGAAAATGTTTTGTGTAATAACTTTCCCTTAAGATATCCAAAACACTCTACAACATGGTAACTACAAAAAATAGCTATGCTGTCAGAATAATTATTTTACTTCTACGAAATAAAATCTATTTTATTTTATTGCTATGAAAACAATCATCAATAATCTTTTAAGTGAACACTTGCTTATTCTGCTTCAGAATTTTTGTAATAAAAAAGGAATAAAAAAATTGCTCCTAGTCAGAGAAATTAGGCAAGAAAAAGAAATCAAAGGCATCCAAATTGGAAAGGAAGAAGTAAAACTATCACTATTTGCAGACAACATGATATTACATATAAAAAACACTAAAGACTCCATCAAATAAACTGTTAGGACTAAAACAAATTCAGTGAAGTTGTAGGATACAAAGTCAATAAGCAAAAATCTGTTGTGTCCCTATACACTAATAATGAACTATCAGCAAGAGAAAATAAGAAGTAATCCCATTTACAATTGCATCAAAAGGAATAAAATACTTAGGAGTAAATTTAATCGAGGAAAACTACAAGACATTAATGAAGGAAGCTGAAGACAACACAAGGAAATGGAAAGATAGTCCATGCTCATGGATTAGAAGAATTAATGTTGTTAAGATGTCCAAGCTACCAAAAGCAATATACAGACTCAATGCAATCCCTATCAAAATTCCAATGGCGGGCTTCCCTGGTGGCACAGTGGTTGAGAGTCCGCCTGCTGATGCAGGGGACACGGGTTCATGCCCCGGTCCGGGTTCATGCCCCGGTCCGGGAAGATCCCACATGCCGCGGAGCGGCTAGTCCCGCGAGCCATGGCCACTGAGCCTGCGCGTCCGGAGCCTGTGCTCCGCAACAGGAGTGGCCACAACACTGAGAGGCCCACGTACCGCAAAAAGTTTTATTTGTAATAGTCAAAAAACTGAAAAGAATCCAAACAAACATCAGTTTATAGAAGGACAAACAAGCTGTCATATATCCCTACCCAGCAATACAATGGAATGAACTATTGATTTCTACAGCGTTGATGAATGCCAAATAATTAAGTTGAATGAAGGAGGCCAGACCAAAAAAAAAAAAAAAAAAAAAAAAAAAAAAAATTCCAATGGCATTTTTCACAGAAATATAATGAACAATCCTAAAATTTGTATGGAACCACAAAAGACCCCAAATAGCCAAAGCAATCTTGAGAAAGAAAAACACAGCTGAAAGCATCATGCTCCCTGATTTCAAACATTACAGAGAACAGTAATCAAATCAGTATGGTACATAAAACCAGGTACTGAATCAGTGGAACACCAACAGAGAGCCCAGAATAAACCCAAGCATATATGATCAATTAATTTACAACAAAGATCCAAAAATATACAACAAAGAAAGGATAGTCTCTTCAATAAATGGTGTTGGGAAAATCGGCCACATGGAAAAGAATGAAATTGGACACCTATTATACACAAAAATTAACTCAAAATTAATTAAAGGCTTGAACAGAAGGCCTGAAACCATAAAACTGCTAAAAGAAAACTGAGGAAGTAGTAAGCTCCTTGACATAAGTCTTGGTGATGATTTTTTGAACCTGACATCAAAAGCAAAAATGAACAAGTAGAACTACATCAAACTAAAAAGCTTCTGCACATCAACAAAATGAAAATGCAACCTCCTGAATGGAAGACGATATTTGCAAATCATATATCTGATAAGGGGCGAATATACAAAATATATGAAGAACCCATAGAAACCAATAGGAAGAAAACAAACAATCAGATTAAAAGATAGGCAGAAGATCTAAATATACATTTTTCCAAAGAAGACACACAGATGGCCAGCAGGTACATGAAAAGATTCTCAACATCATTAATCATCAGGAAAGTGCAAATCAAAACGACAATGAGATATCACCACATAACTGTCAGAATGGCTACTATCAAAAAGACTAGAGACAAGGGTTAGCAAGGATGTGGAGAAAAGGAAACCCTTTTACACTGTTGGTGGGAATGTAAACTGGTGCAGCCACGATAGAAAACAACATGGAATTTCCTTAAAAAATTAAAAATAGAACTACCATACAATCCAGCAATTCTACTTCTGCACATTTATCCAAAGAAAACAAAAACACTAAGTTGAAAAGACCTACCTCTGTGTTCACTGCGTTATGTACAACAGCCAAGATATGGAAACAACCTAGGTGTTCATCAATGAATGAATGGATAAAGAAGTTGTGATACACATATACACACTCACATACAAAGAGAGGAGTATTATTACTCAGCCCTAAAAAAGAATGAAATCTTGCCACTTGCAATGGCATGGATGAACTTCAATGGCATTATGCTAAGCGAAAAAGTCAGACAGAGAAATAACAAATATGTCATATGATCTCTCTTATATGTGGGGAAAAAAAAGTCGAAAACAAAGAAACACCCAAGCTCATAGATATAGAGAACAGACTGATCATTGCTGGGGTTGGGGGTGGGGGGATCGGTGATCTGTATTGGGTTTTTGTGTGTTTTTTTAGTTTAAATAAATTGAATTTTGAAAAAAATTAATGGAAAGGACAGTAAGAAAGAAGTGCACGCCAGGATGAGGAACCAGAATGTGCAAATGCAATAAAGAAGCAAGCAAATTTTGTTCAAAAACAAAGCCCAGCAGTCAGTAGACAGAAAATCTGTTCTGACTTGTAGAAATAAAATATTCAGATAACAGGATAGAGAAAAAACAAAACAAAAAGTAGGCAGTAAAAGTAAACAAATAATAAAACAATTAAAAATAGTTCACTACACAGGTATGGCTCTGGAGGAAGTAATATTTGAATCAAGTGTTAGGGCCTGGTTTGCACAAGTCCTGCAGCCTACAAATATTTTTATCGTTTCTCATATTTGGAGGAAAAAATAAAAACAGGTGCCCCCTCACCCAAAGTTTGGTTCATTTTTTTCATTTTCTTTCTCAACAAACATAATGTAAACAGCACTAAATCATTTCTGAATTCCTATGGAAATTACACATCTGCAGTATAAATAATAACAATACCTCTTGGCAAATCTTTAGAGAATGCTTTGGCATAATATACAGTCTGCTCTCTGGAGGTATAGGCATTGAGATGAGCACCCATGTTTTCAATCTCAAGTTCCAGATCTAACTGGGATCTCTTTTTGGTGCCCTGAAATAAAAGAGGAAAAAAAAAAAATTATGACCTCTTCCTTTATCCCTCATCTGTTCTAAACACTTCAGACAATGAATATGAGGACACAAGCCTATGTAAGGACCAAATTTGGTTTCTAAAGTACATCAGGCTTCAGAAATAGTGGCATATTTTCAAATGACCCTTACATCCCAAGAGAAAATCCTTGTTTTGCTCTACAGAGCAATTATCAGTAATTATTTCAGGTAATTATCCTGAAAAAAATATTTTAGAAATAAAAGTAAAACATGCTATACTATTATAGTTCTCCTTACCTGAGAACGAGATTTTGTGTTTACTGCCTCTTAAAGAAAATGCATTAAAAAAAAAGTCTTACAACTTGCCTTGAAAGCCATATGCTCCAGAAAGTGAGCTGTTCCATTATTCTTCTCATTTTCATATCTACTTCCAGCATCAATCCAGAGCCCAACCTTAATGCAATCAAGTAAGAATTAAAT
The DNA here is from genome assembly GCF_000442215.2 of Lipotes vexillifer. Classification (NCBI taxonomy): domain Eukaryota; kingdom Metazoa; phylum Chordata; class Mammalia; order Artiodactyla; family Lipotidae; genus Lipotes; species Lipotes vexillifer. The sequence goes on along the minus strand of NW_006794180.1, from coordinate 347,660 downwards.
AAGACAACATCTTTCTTTTGAGGGGACAGGGTAGGGGTAGGGAGCAGTCTTCTTCCTTTTTCTGACAAATGCTTTCCAGCCTTAACATTAAAGTCTTCTTGAGTGGACTGACAGTAAGGTCCTATGAACTATGAGATTTAAAATTTTTGGTCATCAGGCTACTGCTGGGTGCCACAAATACCTACTTGCCAGCTTTACTGAGGATGCAGATTCTTAGCCCGATGTGTTACTACAGTCAATTAATAAGCATAGTGTAAAGAACATCAGAGACTGTCAGAAAATCTAGGTTCAAATCCTGGTTCTGTCATGTATTAGCTGTGTGACCTTGGACAAAACCATTTAACTTCTCTGATCTTGTTTTTCAACTGTAAAATGGATATGATGATCCCTGCTACAAAGAACTATTTTAAAGATCAAATAAGACAATATATGTAAAAACATCTGGCACAGAGTAGTCCAGCAAATACATCTCTCTCATTATCAACACTACATGACACAACAGGCTACAAGAACCAGATGTAGACACTTGTGTGGTATGGAAGTATCACAGGAAGAGATTCACAAGTGACAGTCACTTGTCAAGGCAAAATAATTGCTGCTACTTTCAACCACCTGCCAACCAAATGAAAAGCTTAAATTAAAATCAACAGTTTGCTCTCTCGCCTAATGAGGGGTCAAACTAAATCACTTACTGTGCATGTTGAGAGCCCAGAGTCTTCAGAGGCCACTCTGAGTCCATTCTCCAAACAGGTTACGTGCGTTTCAGGGACATTCAGAACAACTTGTGTAGCAGCCTGTGTACTTCTCAATCTGTTTCCTCCAAAATATAGTGACTGGTTGGGGGTGGAGGGAAGAAGCAAAACATATCACTATTCTAATATGAAATGTTGATTAGAAAACCAAATCTATCCCAAAGAGACTCTATACAGTACTCTTTCCTCCTTTTTATTCCACTGAGACCCACCCCTTGGCTGGCCTATGTTGAGAACATTCCTCAACCAACCACTTTCCTAAAGCCAGCAACATGTCTACATATGCCCTTTCCTTAAGGCAAATAAACAGTTACGATAATTATCCTGAAAGAAACTACTTTTTTTTTTTTTTTGCGGTATGTGGGCCTCTCACTGTCGTGGTCTCTCCCGTTGAGGAGCACAGGCTTCGGACACGCAGGCTCAGCGGCCATGGCTCACAGGCCCAGCCGCTCTGCGGCATGTGGGATCTTCCCGGACCGGGGCACGAACCCGTGTCCCCTGAATCGGCAGGCGGACTCTCAGCCACTGCACCACCAGGGAAGCCCAAGAAACTACTTTTATTTCAATACTTCTCCTAGAAATATTTAATATTCACCATAGAGGGCAGAAGCGGGGGTGGGTGAATGGGGGAAGCCAAGAAAGGGAGCGAAAAATATAAAAATACCTATACACAACGTAGAAATGCTTAAGGTTTCCACCGTTTAAGAAAAGCAGTTTTTAAAAAGGCAGAAAAAGAGAAGGCAGGAAGAAGGGCAGGTGCTCAAGATATACTCTGGCTGACTGACTTGTTGGCTACGGACTATTCGCCTGTCCCCAGCTTTTCTTTTCCTCTAGACAAAGCTAGTCTCGCACGAGAAATATACATACACAGACAAACTTTTCCTTTAGCTACCCCTTGGTTCACAGGAAGCAGAGTTGATGATGAAGACGCTGTTTTAAGAAAAAACAGAACTCGGGGCGGGCGGGGTGGGGTCCTCACTTTTTAATTTCCCCCAATGGCAAGCACTGCGATTTTAGTGATCAACATGCACTCTTTATAATGACTCCCTAGTGACTAGGGCAGGGGGCCGGTAAACCAGGGTCATGCCACAAGTCCCTGGCGGGTCACGCGCTGCGGGGTAACAAAGCCAGACCAGCGCCGGCGGGAGATAAGCGTCCCCGGCCGCCTGATGCCCCACGGGTCCCGGCTGGGAAGCCCCGCCCCGCCGTTGTCGGGGGGTGTGGATCCGACGCCCGCGGCCCGGCCGGGCGCCCGAGACTCAGGCTCGCCGCGCGGAGTTCTGCGGGAGAGGCCCGGCCTAGCCTGGTCCCGGCGGCACCCAAACAAATGGAGGGAAGCTCACCCGCCCGGCAGCACCTCCGGCCAGGAGCCTCTCGGTGAAACCGCAGAGCCTCCGCCGCACCGCGGGTAACACCACCACTCGGGCCGCCGCCGCCGCCGCCATCATCTTCCCTCGAGCCTGTGCGAAGGATGTGCTTCCGGGGTCGTGACCTGAGGTCCCAGACGAGAGGGCGGGCCCCACCAAGTGGCCATGATGGGAATGACACTCCTCTAAGCAGTCATGGAAGGAATGGACCTGGACGTGGTGCGAGCAGTCTAATAACGCGAATTAAGGAGTCTGTAGAAGCCCCTGTATCAGCAGTTACTTCAGTCGCGTACGACGTGCAAGGCACAAAAGTAGAAGAATGAAAGGTAACCTGGTACAACATATTATCCCATTGGTGGCCGAAATTGATTGGGAAAAGGGGAATATGATCCATAACTCATTGTCCTTAGAGGAAGCCTCTAGTGGGAGAGAGAGGCACCGTGAGGGGAGGGAAGAAAGTATCAGTGTTGACCCCTACTCACTTTTCAACACTTTACAGTCTGGCTCATTCCATTCCATAGAATTTGCTCTTGGTGAAGCCACTAATTGCTGAAAGATGGACAGTTTATAGACCTTCTGGTACCGTCCTCTTGGCTGAGTTTGACATGGTAAATCTCTGTGAAATTGTCTTTCCTCATTGCACCTTAAGAGCTCCTCCACCTTCTCCTAGTCCCTTCTTCTTCACCTTCTTGGACAGCTCTTTATTCACAGAGCTCAGTGAAACTAAACATCGCAAGCACTGTTCTAAGTGTGCTATTCAATATGCTCATTTTACAGATGCAGAAACTGGGGTAAATAACTTCCCTGAGGTCATGACACTAATAACAGGCGGTGTGGCTCCAAAGCCTTTGCACTTAAGCACCACACCATTTTGCCCTGAAAGTTGCTGTTCCCCAGGGTTCTGGACCTGGGCCTGGGCCTCTTCTACTGCACACTCTCCCTGATGGTTTCCACTTTCACCTGAGACCTTTCCTGTCTACCCAACCAGGCCTCTCTCTTGAGCTCCAGGCCCCCTTAACCACTCAGTGACTAGACAACTACACTTAAGTATCCCATTGGCACCTCAATGTCAACTTGTCCAAAATTTGTTTCACTGTCTTGCCCAGGAGTCTATTCCTGTATATTCAATGCAAAACAGCAAATGTTACCTCCATTCAGCAGACATCCAAACCAGATACCCAGTTTCATCCTCAGCTCCTCCCTTTTTCCCCACTCTCAACATCCAATTGATATATCCCTTTCCTGCCTCTTGAATCTACTCCAGCCCCACTGTCATAGTTTTTGGCCCAAGGGATTTTTTTTTTTTGCTGTATGTGGGCCTCTCACTCTTGTGGCCTGTCCCGTTGCGGAGCACAGGCTCTGGATCCACAGGCTCAACGGCCATGGCTCACAGGCCCAGCTGCTTCGCGGCATGTGGGATCTTCCCGGACTGGGGCACGAACCCGTGTCCCCTGCATCGGCAGGCGGACTCTCAACCACTGTGCCACCAGGGAAGCCCAAGGGATCTTTTTAGAATGCAACTTTTAGTATGATAGTACCATTATGAAGAACCCCCCAGTAATTTCCCTTGGTCAAGATAAAGTGAAGCCTCCTTAGTATGGAAGATAGGTCCCTCCATGAGCTGACTCCTACTTATCTTTCCAGACTCATCTCTCTCCACATCTCCCTTCTGCTATGAACCACAGGTTCAGCCCACAGGATCTATTATAAGGACAACCAAGGTTATCCCTTCATGTTTCTAAAACACATGTGTGTTAACATTAATAAAGAAATACAAACATCATACATATATACAAAAATATTTAGGTATAATCACAGGAAGCACCTGGGAAATTTTAGCACATCTTAATTCAAACTTAGTTTAACACATCAGGGAAAATGACAGAATAAAACCCCTGAAAATCCTCCCTTCTTTTAATAAAATAAATGAGAAAACTGGTTTTAAAAATGGCCAGAATCTGGGACTTCCCTGTGGTCAAGTGGTTAAGACTCCATGCTTCTACTGCAAGGGGCATGGGTTCGATCCCTGGTCAGGGAATGAAGATCCCACATACCATGTGGCATGGCCAAAATAAAAATGGCCAGAATCAACATTTTCAAAACTCTGGAAATGAAACAAGTCTTGCAGTAATCTGGGGAGTTCTTCCCCCCCGCCAATAAAAACACCTAAATTGCAATAAGCAAAGGGAGCTTTATAGTGCTTTATAGTGTTTAAACTTATAGTGTTTAACTCTATCCTTAATCCCTTCCTCCTAACTCCATGGTAGCCTTGAAAACCAGGATCCCACAACCAAGATGAAAATCGGCAGCCTGGCAGCCACCAGAGGGGGCAAAATTGGGCTGGAGTTCCTTCAAGGCCTCAAATCCTGAGAACTGAAATTATTTGACCTGTCTCATGCTTCCCTGGATGATCTCACTTGCAAGTTTGCCTTTATTTAACCTGACTCAAAGCAAAAAGCCTTTTTCTGGGGATGTTTGTCAAAAATATTTAGAGGCAGTTATCTAACTTTGGGTGGCTGCCTGGAGGTAGTAGATAACAGTAAGGGCAAACAACAGGCAAACCAAGAAGCTTAGAAGGAAAAGCTAGGGCCTGAGCTGTCTATACAGGATACCTCGTTTTATTGCGCTTTGCTTTTTTGTGCTTCACAGATATTCTGTCTTTTACAAATTGAAGTTTTGTGGCAACCCTATTGGAACCATTTTCCCAACAGCATTTGCTCACTCCATGTCTCTATGTCACATTTTGGTAATTCTGACCATATTCCAAACTTTTTTCATTATTATTATATTTGTTATGATGATCTGTGATGTCAGTGATCTTGAATGTTACTAAGGGCCACATGATGGGTAGCAATTTTTTAGCAAGAGATAACTTTTAAATTAAGGTCTGTACATTGTTTTATTAGACATAATGCTACTGCACACTTAATAGACTATAGTATAGTATAAATGTAACTTTTAAATGCAGTGAGAAACTGAAAAATTCATGCAACTCACTTTATTGCAATATTCACTGTATTGTGGTGGTCTGGAACTGAACCTGTAATATGTCTGAGGTATACCTATAGAGACTTTGAAAAGCCCAGATGTATTCCTGGGAATCTGGAAGGCCGTGCACATGTATATGGCTGTGTGCATACCCAGGGCTGTACACATGCCCAGGAAAGGAGAAGGCCCTAAACCCTCCCACAGCACTGACCTTGAGGCTCTGTGCAAGCAGAAAGTGAAGGCTAAGGCACAGTTGTCAACTGTCTGGCTAAGTGTTGAAGGTATACCATACACAGAGCTCCTCAACAACAACTAGAAGTTCATTGGTTCTAGACATTTATGGAAGTATCTGTATAATCATTAAGCTAGTTGAGCAGAGACTTCAGTGGTAACACATGACTTTAAGGAATTTACTTAGAAAAGTCACTAAACAAACAAAAGCAAACAGCAACAACAAAGTCTGGGAGGGGGTGGAATCTGATATTCAGAATTGACACATTTATTATTTTAAATGTCCAGTTCTTAACAAAAAAATTACAAGACATTCAAAGAACTAAGAAAATATGGTCATGCACAGGAAAAAAAAATCGATAGAAAATGTCCTTGAGGAAGCCAAGACATTGGACTTAAAAGACAAAAACTTTTTAAAATAGCTGTTTTTAAAATTTTCACAAAACTAAAGGAAACAATGTCTAAAACACTAAAGGAAGGTATGAGAATTATGTCTCATCAAATACAGGATATCAATAAAGAGATAGTAATTATTTTTAAATCAAAATCCTGGAATTAAAAAGTACAATAAATGAAATGAAAAATTCACTGAAAGGGCTCAACAGCAGATATGAACAGGTAGAAGAAAGAACCAGAAAATGTGACGATAGATCAACTGAGATTAACAGTCTGTGGGTTTAAAAAAAGAAAGAATGAAGGAAAATGAACAGAACCTCAGAATCCTTTGGGGTACCTTCAAGCATTCCAACATACACATAATGGGAGTTCCAGAAGGAAGGGACAGAGAGGTAGGGAGAGAAAGAATCTTTGAAGAAATAATGATCCAAAACACCCAAATTTGATGAAAAACACTAATCTACATGTCTAAACATCTGAACAAATTCCAAGTAGAATAAACTCAGAGATCCACACCAAGACATCATAATAATAAAACTACAGAAAGAGAAAATCTTAAAAGCAGCAAGAGAAAAGCAGTTTGTCACATACACTTGATCCAATAAGGTTAATAGCTAATTTTTCATCAGAAACCATGGAGGACAAAAGGCACTGAGATAACATATTCGAAGTCCTGAAAGGAAAAGACTGTCAGTCAAGAATTCTATATCTAGTAAAATGATCCTTCAAAAATGAAGAAAAGGGCTTCCCTGGTGGCGCAGTGGTTGAGAGTCCGCCTGCCGATGCAGGGGACACGGGTTCGTGCCCCGGTCCGGGAAGATCCCACATGCCGCGGAGCCGTTAGGCCCGTGAGCCGTGGCCGCTGAGCCTGCGCGTCCGGAGCCTGTGCTCCACAATGGGAGAGGCCACAACAGTGAGAGGCCCGCGTACTGCAAAAAAAAAAAAAAACCCTTAAAAAAAAAAAAAAACCCTTAAAAAAAAAAAAAAAAAAAAAGAAGAACAGCTTGAAAATGAAATTAAGAAAATAATTCCATTTATAATAAAGGAATAAATTATTTAGGAAAAAATTAGTAAAAGTAATGCAAACTTATACTCTGATAACTACAAAACGTTATTTATAGAAATTAAAAACGAGCTATATAAATGGGAAGACATCCTATGTTCATGTATCAGGAGACTTAGTATTGTTAAAATGGCAATATTCCCCAGATTGATCCACAGATTCTGTGCACTCTCTATCAGAGTCTCAGCTAGATTCTTTGTATACTTTAGAACCTGATCCTCAAATTCATATGGAAACTCAAAGGACACAGAATAGCCAAGACAATCATGGGGAAAAAAAGAATGAAATTAAAAGATTCACATATCCCAGTTTCAAAACTTGCTACAAAGCAACAGTAATCAAGCAGTGTGGTACTAGCATAAGAAAAGACAATCAATGGAATAGAATTGAGAATCCAGAGATAAACCCTCACATTTATGGGCAAGTGACTTTTGACGAGAGTGTCAAAACAATTCAGTGGAGAAAGAATAGTCTTTTCAACAAATAGTGCTGAGACAATTGGACACCCATGCAGAAGAATAAAGTTGGATCTCCTACCTCATATGATATATAAAAATTAACTCAAAATGGATTAAAGATGTAAATGAAAGAAACAAACCTATAAAACTCTTAGAGGAAAACAGATGTAAATCTTCATGATCTTGGATTATGCATTGTTTTCTTAGATACGACACCTAAAACACAAGCAACCAAAGGAAAAAAAAAGAGATAAATTGGACTTCATCAAGTAAAAACTTTTATGCAGGCTTCCCTGGTGGCGCTAGTGGTTGAGAGTCCGCCTGCCGATGCAGGGGACACGGGTTCGTGCCCCAGTCCAGGAAGATCCCACATGCCGCAGAGCAGCTGCACCCGTGAGCCATGGCCGCTGAGCCTGCGTGTCTGGAGCCTGTTGCTCCGCAACGGGAGAGGCCACAACAGTGAGAGGCCCCCGTACCGCAAAACAAAAACAAAAACTTTTATGCTCCATAGAAATCAATGGAGAGACTGGAGAAGTAAGCTCTGAAAATGAGCAGGAACCAAAGAAGGCCAGGATGCCTACGACACTGCCACCACTGGGAGTTCAGTGCCTCCAATACTCCTAGGCTCTCCAATGGCCACTTCTGCTTAAGTCATTTCTGCACCTCCCCTACCCTTCCTCAGAAATCAAACTCAAAATCCCAATGAGATACCATTTCGCCTCCACTAGGATGGCTAAAATTTTAAAAAGAGGCAATAGCAATTAGTGGTGAGGATGTGGAGAAATAGGAACGCTTACGTGCTGCTGGTGGAAATGTAAAGTGGTGCAGCCACTTAGAAAACAATCTGATGGTTCCTCAAAAAGTTAAACATAGAGTTACCATTTGACCCAGCAATTCCACGCCTAGGTATATACCTGAGATGTGAAAACATGTTTCCACGTGTATACTGATGTCCATAGAGGCATAAGTCGTAATAGCCAAAAGGTGGAAGCAACCCACGTGTTCATCAACTGATGAATGGATGAGTAAAACTTGTTAAATCCCTGCAACAGAATATTATTCAGAAGTAAAATGAATGAAGGACTTATATGTTCTACAACATGGATGAACCTTGAAAACATTATGTAAAGTGAAAGGAGTATATTCCTTGATTATATGAAAGAAGTATACTCAATGATTATGTGAAAGACCATACATTCTATTATTCCATTATTAGAAATGTCTAGAATAGGCAAATATGTAGAGAAACAAAGTAGGTTGGTGGTTGTCTAGGGTTGGGGGAAATGGTAAGACTGCAGGTTGACAGCAAAATGTATGGGGTTTCTTTGTTTTGAGGTAATTAAAATGTTTCGGAATTAGTGGACAACTCTGTGAATATACTGAAAGCCATTGAACTGTATACTTTAAGTGGGTGAGTTACATGACATGTGATTATATTTCAAAATTGTTACCAAAAGTTGGACAAAGGATTTGAATAGATATTTTTCCAAAAAATAAGACATGTAAATGGCCAATAAACACATAAGAAGATGCTAAACATCATTAGCCATCAGGAAAATGCAAATCAAAGCTATAATAAGGTACTATTTCACATACACTAAGATGGCTGTAATGAAAAAGACAGACAGTAACAAGTGTTGGTGAGGATGTGGAGAAATTGTAACCTTCAGTGCTGATTGTGGGAATGTAAAATGGTGCAGTTGCTGTGAAAAACAGTGTGGCAGTTCCTCAAAAAGTTAAACATAGAGTTACCATTTGACCCAGCAATTCCACTCCTAGGTGTATACCTAAGAAATGAAAACATGTCCACACAAAAAATTATACCCTCATGTTCGAACAGCATTATTCATAATAGCTAAAAAGTGAAAACAACCCAAATGTCCATTATCTGATGAATGGATAAACAAAATGAGTATCTATACAATGGAATATTATTTAGTGACAAAAAGTAATTAAATATTGCTACAAGTTACAACACAGACGAATTTTGAAAACATGCTATGAGAGAAGTTGGTCACAAAAGGCCACATATTATATGTTCTATTTGTATGAAATATCCAGAATAGGAAATCCATAGAGACAAAGTAGATTAGTGATTGCTAGTAGCTGGTTCAGGGAGGAATGAGGAATGACTATTCATGGATATGGGGTTTCTTTAGGGGCGATGAAAATTTTCTGGAATTCGATAGTGGTGATTGTTGTATAACCTTATGAATACTAAAAACTATGGAGTATTACATTTTAAAAGAGTAAATTCTATGTTATATAAATTACATCTCAATTTTTTAAAATACTCCAAATCGCACCATCCAAATATTGTCACCATTAACATTAGGGTAACATTCCAGGTCTCTTTCTAGGCATATATATGACTAGAAAGGTAGAAGGGATGAATGGATGGACTGATAGATAGCTATATTGATTGAATACTCAACTGATAATTTTAAGAGAATGGGGTGATACAATAGATGCTATGTTTATTAAAAAGTATCTGCATATCTTCCTTTTTTCCCCCAATTCCCACTTTTTCCCCCTCTATTCTGTGCTTTAGGGGGGCCGACGTGCATAGATTGCTTGATTCATCAGGTTTGTAGTGGGTTTAGCCAATGAAAGTCACCAGCAGGACGCAGAAGCCTGGAGAAGCAAGGTGGGAGCATTTATCCCTCAGCTTCCTCGATGGGGGTTGATGCATCTCTTCAAGGGACCAGCCTTCTTCATGTAGCTGTCCTCTCTGCATTCTAGTGGCCTTTCCTTCTCTTCCACCTTTGACACTAAGTGGATACAGGCCTCTGCTATTGCTGGTTCTGGAACACTGTACCCTCCCTTGTTGGTTTCTCTAAACCCTGCCCTTACCTTTGTAAATAGTCTAAACCCTCTTTAAATTACCCCATTTGAATATGGCAGGAACTAGACTGATAACAAAGTTTCAGATTTGTATTAATCAGTATGAGTATAAATAAGCAATACATTTAATATTTATTAAGTAGTATTAGGATTAAAATGGATTCAGTATTATTATTAGTAGCATTTAATTTTACTTTAATAGAAAATAAAAACTAAAGTGTAACTGAAGAAATTGTTGAACTTCAAATATTTCTTTACCATAAGAGATATTATTTTCCAAAAGCTACTTCTTTAGAGGTTCAGAGCTCTTATTTAAAACAAAATATGTATTTTTTTAAGTCCTCTCTAAAAATTTAAAAATACGTGTTTCAATCTAAACAGTAGCTCTTGACTTCCAGCTTTGAAAGATAAAGACATGCGAAATCTTACATTTCCTCTGATCTCATTCCTCTACTTCCTGATTTTTGTTAGTTGTATTATTATTACTTTTTTAAAAAAATAAATTTTTTTTTTTTTTCATTTATTTTTGGCTGCATTGAGTCCTTGTTGCTGCACGCGGGATTTCTCTACTTTTGGAGACCGGGGGTACTCTTCGTTGCGGTGTATGGGCTTCTCACTGCAGTGGCTTCTCTTGAAAGCATGGACTCTAGGGCACACAGGCTTCAGTAGTTGTGGCATGTGGGCTCAGTAGTTGTGGCTCGCAGGCTCTAGAGCACAGGCTCAGTAGTTGTGGCACATGGGCTTAGTTGCTCTGCGGCATGTGGGATCTTCCCAGACCAGGGATCGAACTTGTGTCCCCTGCATTGGCAGGCGGATTCTCAACCACTGCACCACCAGGGAAGCCCTATTCCCATTCATACTCTCTTCTGTAACTATAATTCCCATAATTGTTTGGTATGGTCATAATATTTAAATGGATCAGTGTTTATCACCAGTCCTTTTATGTTGCTTTTCTAAACCTGAGTTCTTATATTGATTAATCTTTTAATTGACCGAATTTCATTGTCAAACATTTGTCGCTATTTTTGTTGTTTTGCAAGTTTCATTATGGATATCATATTCCTTTAAGTCTTTCATGTTTGAGAATGTCTGCTTTTGGTTTTATCCTTGGCTAATATTTTATCTGGGCTTAATATTCTTGGGTCACATTTTCATTTTCTCAGAATTTTATAAACATAGCACTATGGGCTTCCCTGGTGGCGCAGTGGTTGAGAGTCCGCCTGCCGATGCAGGGGACACGGGTCCGTGCCCCGGTCCGGGAAGATCCCACATGCCGCGGAGCAGCTAGGTCCGTGAGCCATGGCCGCTGAGCCTGCGTGTCCAGAGCCTGTGTTCCGCAACGGGAGAGGCCACAGCAGTGAGAGGCCCGCGTACCGCAAGAAAACAAAAAAAAACAAAAAAAACCCATAGCACTATTATTTTCTTGAGTTGAATGTTGCTTTGGAGAAGTCTGAGGCTAACCATATCTTTTTTACCACTTTTAAATATGGCTTGCTTTGTCTGTTTGAAAACCTAAAAAATTATTTTATTCTTGAAGTCTAATAACTTAACTAAGGATATATATTAATATTGTGTAGCTTCGTGTTCAGTGATTCTTTTGGTGGGCGGTGGGCATGCTACACGGCTTGCAGGATCTTAGTTCCCCTGACCAGGGATTGAACCTGGGACCTCCGCAGTGAAAGCACGTAGTCTTAACCACCGGGCTGCAAGGGAATTCCCGCGTGTTCAGTGACTTTTGTCATAATTTCAGGGAACACAATATATTCTTTCAATCTGCAGATTCACTTCTTCCTTCATTTAGGAAAATTATCTTTGATTACATCATCTGACATTCCACTCAGTGGATTCTTTACTGGGGATAACAGTTATCTTTATGCTGAATTACAATAATTTATCTGTCTTCCACATTTATAACCCATCTCTCTAGGCTCTTGAAGCTTTGTCATTTTCATCTGCATCTTTTGTGATTATCTCAAACCGGAAATAGGCCCACACGCATCTGCCCAACTAATTTTTGGCAAAGATGCAAAAGTAATGCAATGGTCGAAGGATACCTTTTCCCACAAATGGTACTGGAGCAATTGGATATTCCTAGAGTCCCCTGCCCCCTGCCCCTCAATGAACCTCAGCCTAAACCTCACACCTTATACAAAAATTAACTCAAAATGAGTCATAGACTTAAACGTAAAACTATTAAATTTTAGAAAAACACATAACATAAAATCTTTGGGATGTAGGGCTAGTTGAAGAATTTTTAGACTTGATATCAAAAGCATAACCCATAAAAGGAAAAACTGCTAAACAAGACTTCATCAAAATTAAAAACTTTTGCCTAATGAAAGATACTATTAGAGAGTAAAAAGACAAGCTACAGACTGGGAGAAAATGTTTGCAAGCCACACATCTAATAAATGAGTTGTGTTTAGAATATGTAAATAATGCTCAAAACAGTAAAGAATAAACAATCCAATCAGAAAATGGGCAAAAGACAGGAACAGACATTTCACTGAAGAGGAAATACAGATGACTTATAAGCACATGAAAAGATATTCAACATCATTAGCCATTAGAGAAATACAAGTTAAAAGCATGAGATATCAGGCTTCCCTGTGGTGCAGTGGTTAAGAATCTGCCTGCCAAAGCAGGGGACACAGGTTCAAGTCCTGGTCCAAAAAGATCCCACATGCCACGGAGCAACTAAGCCCGTGTGCCACAACTACTGAGCCTGCACTTTAGAGGCCGTGAGCCACACACAGCCACTGAAGCCCGCACACCTAGAGCCCGTGCTCCGAAACAAGAGAAGCCACTGCAATGAGAAGCCCACGCACTGCAATGAAGAGTAGCCCTCGCTCACTGCAACTAGAGAAAACCCGTGCGCAGCAATGAAGACCCAACACAGCCAAAAATAAAATTAAAAATAAATTAATTAATTAAAAAAAACACGAGATATTAAAATACTAATAATACCATATGCTGGTGAGGATGCAGAGAAAACAGGATCTCTCATGCATTGTTGGTGGGAATCTAAAATTTCAGAGTGGTACAGTCACTCTGAAAAATGGCCTGGCAGGTTGTTTTTTGTTTGTTTGTTTGTTTAATTAATTAATTTATTTATTTTTGGCTCCATTGGGTCTTCGTTGCCGTGCATGGGCTTTCTCCAGTTTCGGCGAGCAGGGGCTACTCTTCATTGCAGTGTGCGGGCTTCTCATTGCGGTGGCTTCTCCTGTAGTGGAGCACGGGCTCTAGGTGCGTGGGCTTCAGCAGTTGTGGCAAGTGGGCTGTAGAGCATAGGCTCAGTAGTTGTGGAGCACAGGCTTAGTTGCTCCATAGCATGTGGGATCTTCCTGGACCAGGCATCAAACCCATGTCCCCTGCATTGGCAGGCAGATTCTTAACCACCGTGCCACCAGGAAAATCCCTAGTCTGGCAGGTTTTTAAAAAAATAAAATTAAATATGTGCTTACTATACAACCCAGTGATTGTACTCTTGGGCATTTATCCCAGAGAGATGAAAACATCTGCATGAATATTAGTAACAACTTTATTCATGATGGCCCCAAACTGGAAACAATCCCAATGTCTTTCAATAGGTAAATGGTTAAACCAACTGTGGTACATCCATACTATGGACTATTACTCAGCACTAAAAAGGAATGAACTCTTGATAAGTGCAATACAGGTGGCCTCAAGAGAATTACGCCAATCTTAAAAGGTTATATCCTATATGATCTCATTTATAAAGCATTCTTGAAACGACACAGTTATAGAGATGGAGAGATTAGTGATTGCCAGGGGTTCAGGCGGGGCGGGGAGAAGAAGAGGTGAGTATGGCTGTGAAAGGGTAGCGTGAGAGATCCCAGAGGTGATGAAACTGTTCTCTATCTTGAAATGGTGATGGTCACGTGAATCTACACACGTGATAACATTTTATAGAATTAAGTACACACAAATGAATGCATGTAAAACTGGTGAAATAAGAAGCTCAGTTAATTACATCAATGTCAATTTCCAGGGTGTGATATTGTATTGCAGTTATGAAAGATGGACAGATAGATGAAGGGTACGTGAGATCTCTGTATGATTTCTTACAACTGCATGTGAATCTACAACTGTCTCAAAATAAAAAGTTGAATTAAATGGAGAAAATGAGGTTACATTTCCGAAAGAAAATTTGTATTGTGCGCGAGGAACCGTGTGGGAAGAGTACTGCTTCTGTCTACTGATCATCATGCATCACAATCTCACACTCAAACGCACACACGCACAGATGTATTAGTCACAGAGGTTCTTACAAATTGACATAGGAAAGGAAATTTAGAATTGTTCATCTGGGCATAACTAATAAGGTAATAAAGGGAACTACAAATGAATTGGAGCAAAAAATCTTTGCATGTTTCATAAAGCTTTCCTGATCCAGCCTTTTCTACGATGGCCCCCTAATGAGGAAGGAGCGATTAGTGTGCTATGAGATGTGTAATGTGGCAGTTTGAGCAGCTCCCTGAGTCTGGCTGTCGTGCTGGCAGTCTTTGTGCCCCGTCTGGACTCATTGAAGTGCTTTGGCTTTATTTCCTTTTGTTTCTTGCTTCTTAATGGAGGTTACACTGAGTGGGAAGGAAGTCCCGAGTTGAATGTATAATCACCATGGGAACAGAGGCCACAATCAATCCCTGGGAATGTAGCTCATGGCCCCCACATAACTACTGTCAAAGTCCTTCTTATGCACTTTTCTATGTTTTGAATGCTTCTGAGTTTGAGTGAATGCCTGTGTGTATAATACTTATAGGTTACCTGGTTTATCCTTGAGGGCAGAGGCAGAAGAAAATGTAGGGCACTTTATACAAACAGCTTCACATTCCTCCAACTTATGGTTTGTGTTTATTAGCTAGGAATCGATTGTAATCAAGTGTAGCAGAAGAAAAGTAATTTCTGAAAAATCTGAACTCCCACTTACCTCCGTTCAGGCCACCATTTCTCTTCTATAGGAGACTAAGTCCAGCATTTATGATGCTAGCAAAATTTGACTTTCTGTCTTCCTCACCTTCATTTCCTCCTGGTCTAGATGACCCCAAATTACGATGATCTTTGCTCACCCAGGGGTCTTTCTGGGACTCTCCAATCATGAATTGCCTCCTCGTCTTGTTCTTCTCCATTGATTATCCACTCAGTGCTCCTTGACTCACACTGGATTGATATGTACCGAAAGTTTCTGCCCCTGGGCTCTATTCACTCCACAAACCTTCCTAGAGACTGTCTTTCCTGTAGTGAAGACCCACAGTGCCTTCTAGACAAATATTCTGCTCTAAATGACTCCAGGGGGTACCTTTAGGATAGACTTAAACTTGCTAAATCTTCACGAGAAGACTCCAACAGGCTTGGTAGAGAGGGGATGAAGAAGACAAAATCTAGGATCTAATTTAATGTGCGGAAAGCTTCTATAAAGATCTCAAAACAAATTTGCAAGAGTATGAAATCACCTGAGTCACAAGATGCTATTCTTCAGACATGGGTGTAAGATTCTTACAGAAGTAAGAATTGAACCTATTTTCAACATTTGCTCAGTTGTCTCGTATCTGAGAAAAGAATAGGCAATTCAGAAACTGTAGGAATGATGATCTGCCAATTCAGTACTTTAGATTTCCAGGGAGAGAAGCTAGTCACATCATTTGGTTATCTATCTACCTGGATCTCCTGTATGCATCCCTCTCTTCTTAACCCTGGCTGATTTCACCAAATTTGTATAGAGATTGCTAATCCTGAAGTAGAATTTAATGATAAAGGTGTTTTTTAAAATTCCTACCAAATCCATAAACTCGCATCAAACTCTTTTCTACTGATCTCTTTTTAGTTTCAGTGTGCAGTGGGCAGAATTCTAAGATGACCCCCAGTGACCCGTGTCCTTATATAACCCCCTCCCCATGGAATCTCATTCCTGTAACTAGGTTACATTATATGGCAAAGGTGAAGGGATTTTTTCAGATGGAATTAAAGCACCTAATCAGCTGAGTTTAAGTTAATTAGCCCTGGGGGCACTTCACCTAATCAGGTGAGCCCTTTAAAAGGGTATAGAGGTAAGCCATTCCTCTGCTGGCCTTGAAGAAGTAAGATGTCAGCAGTTCTACAGCCACAAGGAAATGAATTCTTCCAACAGCCACGTGTACTTGGAAGAGGACCCCAAGCCCCAGAGGAGACCCCAGCTCTGACTGATATGTTGATTGTAGTCTTGTGAGACCCTGGAGCAGAGAACACAGGTAAGCCATGCTCGGCCTCGTTAACCCATGGACCCTGTGAGATAATAGATAGATGTTGTTCTAAGCCCCTAAATTTGTCTCAACTTGTTGTGCCGCTGTAGAAAGCTCATGCACAATTTAATCCCTAGATGTTTGGTTAGCTGTTGCAGAGTGGCTATTTCGTTACCTTGCTTTATTGTCAGTCTCTTTCAGTATGCCCTATCAGCTAACAGGGGAAGGCAGGAAAAAAAACGCCCCTTAACACCAGGCTCTGAGCCTGTGTTTTGCATACTATAGACAAAAGGGGGGAAATAGTATAAATATAAATTCTTACTTTGATCTTCCATCGAGATGTAAAACTTTCCCCATTGCAGACAATTCATTACCAAATTCTGTTGCTTCTATGTTCAAAATATATCCTGAGTCCATTTTTTCCTTTCAATCCCCATTCCACCCTAGTCGAAACCACCATCTCTCATAGCAGATGAGTAT
>NW_006794180.1:276805-330807 GCF_000442215.2 Lipotes vexillifer | reverse complement strand
TTTCCTGACCAGTCCAAGGAGCTATGAAAATACTAGGGGGAGAACTATGTCTCTTTCCCACTTAAAGCCTTTCAATGGTTTTTCACTGTTCTTAGGATAAAATCCAAAATGCCTCGGGTTCTCCCCCAAATAATCTTGATCTGCTTTCCTCCACAGCACAATTCTCCAGCCCTGGTGATCTTTTTGTTTTTCGTTAGGCACATGTCATCTCTTGAGCCTGGAGTACACTTTTTTGGCTAATTCTCACTCATCCTTCAAGTCTTAGCTCAAAACTCACTTCTTTAGAGAAGCCTACCCAGACACTCTGTAGCAGATGCTATTGAAGCCCCGCCTCATCGCCTGTACCCAGGTAGTGAACGGTTCCTTAGCCACTACAGGTGTGGCTGCTGCTAACTGCTCACACCTGCACCTTTCTATAGAGAATTGCCTTTGGCTGATGGGAACTGCCTGGCTGAAAGATGCCTAGGAGGTTATTCTCCCCGAAGAGGGCGGCCTTAACCAATTATTAAGTGATAGGGGGGTAAAACAGCTCAGTCCTCTTGCCTCTGAGACAAATTTGGTCCTGAAAGGAAGCTTCAGAGCTCCTGGTAGGATCAGGCTGAGGCTAGAGTTCTCCTGAAACCCATCTTCCCTCCCCCCCCCCCCCCCCCCGCCGTCCTCACTCTGCTGCTGTCAGTCCCTTAGAGGCCTCTCCAGAGAGCACTCTCTGAATGAATCACATGCACAAGTGTCCGTACTTCAGGTTCTACTTCTAGAGAACTTGCCCCAAGACGCTCGCAATAGAAATGACATTCGTTACTGTCTCACGTACATCCTCTTTTCCTTCACTGCACTTTTCACAAAGAGGGATTTTATATTTGTTTGTGGGTTGATTAATTTCACCTGCTTCCCTGTTAGCCATGATCTCTGTGAGGGTGGGGACCATGCCTGTTTCACCTACCTCTCCATCCCCAACAGTAGCACCATGTCCAGTACCGTGGGGGAGCTCGTAAGTTGTTGAATAGCTGGATGAATGTGTGACTGTGGTGTCTGTCTTCTAGATGAGTGTAGCTGGCAGTGGATGTAATGCATACATTGTACCTTAGACCATGCCTTGGAAGTTCTGTGGTGCTCCTTTATGTGTTTCTAAGTGGAAGCACTTAGAAAACTAGGCTTCATTAATTTACATTCTTGCCTCATGAGGAGGAGGGTGGGGGGGGGAGAAAATAGAATGGCAAGTGGTGGTGTTTCTTTATTCACATTAGAGAGACGAGAAAACTGAGGTTCAAGGGGATTAGGCCACTTGCCAAGGCACAACATGAATCAAAGTCTGAACTGGGAACCTAATCTAGGGCTTTCTGACTCTAAAACCCATGCTTTCCTCCTCCTAGGTTTTCCTTCTCTCTCAACCTACTAACTTATTAAATTATCTTGGACCAAATATAAGTAGAAGTTTAAATACGTGAACTTCTTTGAGTTAATGTCAAAACTAGATATAAATCTTAAAATACTGTTAGTCTTAAACTACCATTAGTCAATATGTGATATTGTATTGAACACCTATAATGTGTTAAACATTGATCTCACCATGACTAAAAAGGGAAATTGATTGGAGATGATTTTTTAAAATTAAAGTACAGTTGATTTACAGTATTGTGTTGGTTTCAGGTGCACAGCAAAGTGATTCAGTTACGTATATGTATTTCAGACTCTTTTCCATTATAGGTTATTACAAGATATTGAATATGGGTCCCTGTCCTATATAGTAAATCCTTGTTGTTCATCTGTTTTATATATAGTGGTGTGTGTCTGTTAATCCCAAACTTCTAATTATCCCTCTCCCCCTCTTTTCCCCTTTGGTAACCACAGGTCTGTTCTCTATGTCTGTGAGTCTGTTTCTGTTTTGTAGATAGGTTCATTTGTGCCATATTTTAGATTCCACATATAAGTGATATCATATGGTATCTGTCTTTGTCTCTCTGACTTCACTTAGTATGATCTCTAGGTCCATCCATGTTGCTGCAAATGGCATTATTTCATTCTTTTTTGTGGCTGAGTAATATTCCATTGTAGATATGTACCCCATCTTCTTTATCCATCTGTCAATGGACATTTAAGTTGTTCCCATATTTTGGCTATTGTGAATAGTACTGCTATGAACACAGGGGTGTGCGTATCTTTTTGAATTACAGTTTTGTCCAGGTGTGTATGCCCAGGAGTGGGATTGCTGGATCATATGGTAATTCTAATTTTAGTTTTCTGAGAAACCTCCATACTGTTTTCCATAGTGGCTGCACCAACTTAAAAAACAAATGGGACCTAATCAAACTTAGAAGCTTTTGCACAGCAAAGGAAACAATAAACAAAATGAAAAGACAAGCTATGGAATGGGAGAAAATATTTGCAAGTGATGGGACCGACAAGGGATTAATCTCCAAAATATACAAACAGCTCATGCATCTCAATATCAAAAAAACAAACAACCCAATCCAAAAACGGGCAGAAGACCTTAATAGACATTTCTCCAAAGAAGACGTTCAGCTGGCCAGTAGGCACATGAAAAGATGCTCAACATCACTAATCATTAGAGAAATGCAGATCAAAACTACAATGAGGTATCGCCTCACACCAGTCAGAATGGCCATCGTCAAAAAGTCTACAAATAAATGCTGGAGAGGGTGTGGAGGAAAGGGAGCCCTCCTGCACTGTTGGTGGGAGTGTAAGTTGGTGCAATGACTCTTCGTTTTCAGGATGAAATCCAAACTTTATAGCAGGGTCCACAAGGCTCCCACAGTCTGGCCCTGCCAGCTGTCCTGTCCCCTCTGCTGTCACTTGCCACTGCAGCTTTTGGCTCAGTCATGCACAGCTTCTCCCACGTTTCCTCTGTGCTCTTGCTTAAACCTTCTCAGCTGCCTCAGCGCCTTCCCCTCCTGCCAGTCTCTGCCTTCTTTCAGTGTTCAGTTCAGGCATCACGTTCTCTAGGAGGCCTGGCTTGACCCCATCCCCACCACCAGACCAGCCTATAGATCCCTCCTGTGGGTGCCATACACCCTGTGCAGTTACCATTTTATGTTGACTTAAAAATTTTTACTTTTCATTATTTTTTAAAATTGATAATTATTCACATGGTTCAAAATTCAAAAGGCTCAAGAAAGTAAACAATATGCCTTTTTACCCTCTCTTTTGGCCACCCATTTCCTTTCCATAGAGACAGTCGACATTACGACTTCCTCATGACTCCTTTGAGAGACTGACTAGTATATTCAGTTGACCCTTGAACAGCACAGGGGTTGGGGCGTCGACCCTCCATGCAGTTGAAAACCCCAGTATAACCTAGAGTCAGTCCTCTGCACTCCCTACCACCCCTCACAGCATCTTTGATTGTCGTGTAGTAACCTGTGTTGTTCAACTATACAAGCAAACATATGTATTTATACTCTATATTCTTTTTTCTTCCTTTTAAAAATATAAATGGCAGCATATTACATACAACAGTGTGCTCCTGTGTTTTAAAACAAGATCATTCTATAGCAGTGCATAAAGGTCTTGAATTTTTAACCAGCCTTTTAATATACAATTTTAAATTGTAGGGCTTCCCTGGTGGCGCAGTGGTTGAGAGTCCGCCTGCCGATGCAGGGGACACGGGTTCGTGCCCCAGTTCGGGAAGATCCCACATGCCGCGGAGCAGCTGGGCCCGTGAGCCATGGCCGCTGAGCCTGCGCATCCGGAGCCTGTGCTCCACTACGGGAGAGGCCACAACAGTGAGCGGCCCGCGTACCGCAAAAAAAACAAAAACAAAAACAGAAATAAATTGTAATGGTAAATATACAATTATGTAGGATTCTGTTGAATTGAATTTGGAGATGCTTTAGGCATCTCCAAATTTACCTGCTTTTAGCAGGGCTTGGCATGTGGTAGGCGTGCAGTTAAAGTTAGCTAGACTCAAGTTATTGTGTAAGGACTAAGCTGATCTCCACATGCTTTGCTGGCTGCACATGTCTGAGGATCACTGGACCTGCGGGCCTCTAAGGGGTTTGTTGGGTTATTCTCTGCTCCGCCCCTTCATCCATTCTGTCGCTCTCTACCCTGATCTCTGTACCCAAGCGGGAGCTGAGTCTTACAGACATCATCATCTAGGCTCCCCGCCTTTGGTTCCCTTGGGGTTCATCCAGTAGGAGGCACTGCCAGGGGGTGGAGAGCAGGAAATGGAGGTCCTTCCTCCTGCTGCTTCCCTGCCTCAGCATTTCAGTTCCAGCAGTGGTTCTGTCTTCCTTTGGGTAGGACTGCAACTCCCTCCCTCCACAGTTCCAACCCTCCCAGCACTCATGACACTGTCTTCTGCCCTTGCCCTTTTCGGTCAAAGTAGTAACAACCCCACTGTTAGTCCTGGGTGGTTCTGATCTTGGGTGGCTTGGCCTGCAGCGGCTTGAAGCAGGATTTCGGTTCCCAGCCAGAGACTGAAGTCAAGCTGCGGCAGTGAGAGTGCTGAATCTTAGCCACTAGACCACCAGGGACCGGTGACAAGGCCCCTGGCCCTTTGACTTTTGTAGAAATGAATTCCCACAAGGATGGAAAGTAGTGAAGCAAGTAAAGTGCTTATTAGGAGGAAAAAGAGTACGTGTGAATGGGCACACACGGGCAGGCTCAGAGAGAAGGTCGTACCCTCGTGGTAGTTTGAATCACTTTTATGGGGCATTTCTTCCAGGTTTCCTTTGGCCCATCATCTTGCTTTGCCTGGTTCTGAGTCTGTATTTGGTTGATCTCAGGATCTTCCCGTGTGTGTGTGTGTGTGTGTGTGCGCGTGTGCGTGCGTGTGTGTCTGTGTGTCTGTGTGTGTGCGCGCGGCGCGCACATGTCTTAGCCAAGATGGATTCTAGTAAAGAGATCTATGCGTAGGTTGACATCCCTTCCTATGAGGTGACGCCCCCTCCCTTTTGACCTCTGAGGAGGCTTTCTGCGCATGTGTAGTCGGGAATGTCTCCTTGACCTCGAGAATGAGAAACATTCTCTTTTCTGGGCAGGGCTCAGCTTCTCCTCCACTTCATCTCGGTGTATCTGCCCTCAGGGGACAAACTCCAGCTGCTCAGCCTGGGACCCATCTATCTCCCGCCTCAGTTTCTAATCCCTTTTTGGATCCCTTAACCTTGCCCACATCCCTGTAAATCATCTTGCCATTAAATTATCTTCAGTTAAACCCTTTGCATGGAATTCTGTTTTCTGATAGGAGCTTCACTGACTTAGGATCTCTTCTGAATCTGAAATTCTATCATTCTAAGACTTGATAGAGAGTTTCTCAACTGATTTTTGAGCTATAACAAAATATAACAAAAGCTGGCTAAACAGGCGGTCAAACCGTAACTGATTGTCCAAAGCTTTATAACAATAGTAATAAAGTGGTGTTGAGAAGATGAAGCACCTAAAAATCCCCTTTGTTCTACTGTGACTAGTTTGCCAGCATCAGCATTTACGATTCAGCCAGCAATATATAATGAAAATATTCACAGAGTTTCAAGAGTATTTCAATGGCTTCTGCCTAGAGGTTCTTTTCACTCATTGAAGCAGCAGATAGGAACTGAAAAAACAGACCAAGCAAATAAGACCAGAAAGATTTTATGTGAATTAAGCAATATTCTGCTTTATACATTTCTTATAATGTATATAAATAGTGTTTTCAATGTGAGCATTTCTTAAATAGCTGTTCATTAGTGGGCCGTAAATTGCATTTTTTATATCTATAGGTTGTCCTCCAACCAATTAAGTTGAAAATAGCTTTTTTTTTTCCCCCATGATTAATAGCTGAGCAATAGCCTGAAGAGCCTTCAGGGCATTGAGATTGATTCTTTGTACTTTTGAATTGTAAGGAAATCTGCTTAAAGTAAAACATAATGGCTGCAGATTTCAATGTTTCTAATTAGCAAAGCTAAGGCTTTTGAAATTGGTGATTTAGGATTTTCCTTCAGGAAGGATCAGGCTGCAATGTCTACACACAGTTTTTGCTTCTAGACATTAGCTACCAAGAACTTTAAAAGTCGCACAAAAAGTAGGCCTGTTTCTAATTGTCTCAGATCAGGCTGCTTCTAAGATAACAGGACCTTTCTCAGCCATAAAAAGACAGTTTGAATAATTCATGAAATCCTTTCTCCTCCTTGAAAATAAAATGAGGGGAATGACAAATAAAATGACTTACTTATTTGCTGCAAATAAATGGAAATTTCTTTGGGGAAACATATGCTATATGTATGCACATGTATATAGATAAATACATATATAGGAAACCGAGTCCCCCTTATATCAAGTTCCCATGCTGAGTTTATGATTAACCTCTCTATTCGAAATGTTATTCTGTTTCTTTTTTTTTTTTTTTTTGCGGTACGCGGGCCTCTCATTGTTGTGGCCTCTCCCGTTGCCGAGCACAGGCTCCGGACGCGCAGGCTCAGTGGCCACGGCTCACGGGCCCAGCCGCTCCACGGCATGTGGGATCTTCCCGGACCGGGGCACGACGCCGTGTCCCCTGCATCGGCAGGCAGACTCTCAACCATTGCGCCACCAGGGAAGCCCGTTATTCTGTTTCTTGTCCTGCCCCTGTTCCCTTTAGGATTGAGGAATATCAAAGAAGGGGGGGCAGGATTAAAAATGAGCAGAACGTTGTAGAGCCCTCCCGGGTACAAAAGGCCCTCCGTGTCCCCCGTTTCTTGCTTGTAGTAAAAGATTTTCGTCTCCTAGGCTTTCCCTGAGTTCCAAAGAGCAGGCTCAAGCAGTTACTAATTAGGGAAGTGAGGGAATGCAGAAACAATGCAGTTAAACAAGAAAAGTAATGGCAATGGTTCAGTGATAAAAGAGTCCTCGTTCTTCCTCAAGGGTATACAGAACAATCTGACAGAAATCTTTGAGTTGTTCTGCAGGAACTAAGAGCCCCACATCATCCAGGTGGAGGATGGTGACTACATGCTAACCACAAGCACTTAGACCCCAGATTGGCTGGAACCAGAGGCTGATGATTAAGATTTCTGAAACATCACCCTGTTACCTCACCACCAACCAATCGGAAGAAAGTCATTCACCCTTCAGCCCTCACCCCAAATGTTGCCTTTAAAAAACCTTCCCTGAAAGCCATCAAGGAGTTTGAATCTTTAGAACATGAGCTGCCCGTGTTCCGTGTTTGGTCCCCTGCACATAAATGCTTTACTTTCCTTCACCACAACCTTGCATGAATAAATTGGCTTTGCTGCACAGTGGGTGAGCAGACCCAAGTTTGGTTTGGTAACATATATACACACAGGGAAGGTGGATGCTTTCTCATATACAACTCTACCTGGAGACTTTTCTTTAAAGCCAGTATCATGTAGGACTAAATTTAACATGTTTATTTTGTTTTCAGACAGCTTACTTCTGCTTATCTCACTTCAAATCTTACATATTTTTCTTTAAAATTTTCATTTAGAATATCATTGATGTACCAATAATGTAATGCTTTTAATCAGGTGGGGACGTTGCATTTATGCATTGTATTAATGTACTCCTCTCTGGTTGACTAGAGATATGACATTATCTTCAAACATATGCTGACATTAAGGTTTTAAACCCCATAATGGTCATTTTGTCGTCTTTCTACATTTGTGTTTGGGGTCCCATAACCCTTTAGTATGTTGAGCTTTTGTAACTGAGCAAAAGGGCTCATGTGCCCATGGCACAGAAGGCTAAACTCTGACAGCAGGAGTTTGCAGCCAAGTAGGATTTATTGCAGGGTGCCAAGCAACAGAGTGGGAAACAAGCCTCATATCCATTCCAACTTGGTCTTTGAGTTAGGGGTTCTTTTATAGGGGAAGAACAAAGCCTGGGATTAATCATTGTCTTGTGATGTATCTGTGACCTTTCTTAATTGTAGTTTTGGGAGTCAGCTTGTCTCTGGTTTATGAGCCTCTGGCCAGGTGGTCCACAGCTCCAGGGTCTGTTAGCTCATCTCGCCCTGGAGGAACAATCTGAGTTTGTACATTAATGATGATATAATACCATGTATTATAGATATTATTAGTACGTAAATTGCTGTTGTCTGTAACGTCATTATAGTCATCCGACTCTGCTTGATTAGTGTTCAATTAGTACAGGATTGAGGTCCGTCTGAGAGGACATCAACTTTTAGATAGAGAGATTAACCATAAACTTGGTAAGGGAACTTGGTTTCAATTTATGAGGTGCATATCAGTAACTTACTGCCGATAGATGGGGTAATATGGTTGTGTTTCTATGGAGCACTAGGCCCAGTTATTATTATTGTATATGTGATATTAAGTGATATTATTGTATACACAAATAATGATTACTCAGTTGATATGGGAGTTAAGTTTCCCATGAAAACTTTCCCTTTTAGTCCTTAAAATAACCTGGTGATCAGTTAATATGATCACCTTACGGATGAGAAAATTGAGACTCTGAGACGCTAAGGTCACACAGCTTCTAAGAAATAGAGGTGAGATGCTGAAAAGAACCTAAAGCTCTGACCGAATTCTATGCTTCATGGCCTCCACTCTTCTAAGGCTTTACTTCCACAAGACATCTAAGAAATTTCCCAGAACAACCGCAGCCTTGAATTTTATGGTACTGAAGGCATGAGTTCATTTAATATCGATGAAATGAAATTCATATTTTAAGGCAAGACAAGAAAAATTTTAACATAAAGTTTTTCTCTGCCCATTTGGGCCTCCTCCTGCCCCTCTGATGTGCATTGTGCATCTGCATTATGCATTAACCAGACCTCCCCCAGGGCAGAAATACCTGCTCAACCATGACGATCTATTTTTCTTCTGGTGCCAGCCATGTAACTCCTTAGGAGATAACATTACTTATGACCTTATTAATGTTACTAGCTATATTACTCATTTTCTGCCTGTTTTACAAGATTGTTGTTTCTTGCATTACCAAATGTATGACCAGCTTTTATTAAAAATAATGATGACTAAGTGATTTAAAATGATTGACCAAATATATAGTTCTGTAAGATCGATAATTATAATAGTGTAACTCTAGATATGGGGAAGCGACAAGAGGAAACTATTTCCTGGACCATGACAGACTAGTAAGACAGGTGGTCCAGAGGCTTTTCGCTACAGGTAATAGGGCCTAGTGCAGTAATAGCACATTGAGTAGCCTATCAACGAAATCCTCACCTGACCTGAGAATGAGTGTTCCTAGCACCGTGTGACAAACTGGTCATGAAATGGGTCTGAAACCTAGGTTGAAATTAAGACTGAAAGAGGGGGTATTGTAAAATAAAGAACATAGCCCACCATCCAGTTCTACAAGGATCCAGTCATTAGCCACTGTAGTCGCTGACCTACGATACACCCTGAGAGGAACTGAGGGCAGAGATCAGGATGAAGCATTTTGGGCTCTGGGAGAACTGGCAGACTGGCCCTCAAATAGTTAAATATTTTCAGGAGAGAATTTTAAGAACACAGTTTCTTGCATCTTCCCATACTTACCTGTTTGGAACAGTCCTCAGAGCTTTCTGGAAGACTATCTCCTGGGTTATCATCTTTAGATTGGCTCAAATAAAATTTTCTGTTTCTTTCTTACATTGACTATTAATTTTTTGGTCAACAACACATTGAAGAACAACTTGTTCAGGGAGATTCTCCCTAAGATATCTTTCCTGTCCTCCTTTAGAAGACCAATATAGAAATGGGGATAATCTTTACTAGCACAGCAAAATTTAGTGGGGCTTGGCATACTGGTCCTTAAACAAAAACAGTTGTATCATTTGAATCACTAACACCATTTTCAATAACATCTAAGTGTTCTTTATTAAGTAGTAGATTACACACTTACTCTCTTCCTTGAGTTATCTTAATAATCTGTATGAGAATCCTTTGAGAAAGATATCATCAGCCTTGTTTTAGAGATGAATGCACACCAATGTACCAACCAGGTAAAAGAAAAGATAGTTTCTGGGTGAGTCCCCAAAGTGAGCATCTGCAGAACTGAGTTTTGGAGGGCAAAAGAAATTTCAAGATAGCAAGCAGTCAGGACTCCAGAAGAAAGAACTGGAATAGCTTTTCTAAGAATACTGGTTGCAACCAGCAGCAAAGTGCCCTGATGGTGAAATAGTCAGTTTTTGTCTGTGACTTAATTGCACTGTCTGAACTAAATTGTACTTCCTGAATTCAACCAATCAGCAAGCGCATTAGATCATGGACCATTATGCATTTGGCTTTAAAACCCTGTATCACCTCTGTTCCTTGAGGCTCCATCCCACAGAGCTGAATCCCTTCCTGTAGGATTAATTTTCTCCTCATTATTGGACAGTAAAATCAGCTTAGTGTTCACTCTGTATCAGACTGTTTTTTCTTAATGTTATATAAATTGATGTTATCACTTCAATTACACAGTATTTCACATAGCAACTTATTATAAAAATAGGAAGTAAACTTTTCAGTAAATATTTGTTTAGTCATTCATTTACTGACTTTTTGGGTGCCTACTCTGTGCCAGGCACCATGCTAGACCTTGGGGATCTACTGGTGACATGGAGCCTGTTCTCACAGAGTTCACACTCTAGTCAGGGAGACAGATACCCAATAAATGGTCAAATGCACCAATTTAAAACTGGGATTGTGACATGCTAAGAAGGAGAGGTGGCCAGTGCCATAAGTGCTCAATGGATGGGAATCTGGCCTATTCAGGGAGGTCAGGAAAGGCTCTTCTGAGGTATCGTCCTCTGAGCTGAGGAAGGAGAAGCGGTATTATGGACGGTGATGCAGGCAGAGGGCGCAGTAGGGGCTACTGGGAGGGAGAGGGCCTGGGAGTCTTAGGCACCTACGGAAGCCTGTGAATGCTTTTGGTAGTGAGGTTTGCAGGGTCTGGTGAACCAGGTAAGGAGCTTGTCTTCATTCTAAGAGGTAGCAGGCCAAATTTGTGTCTTACAAGGAAACTCTAGCTGCTATGGAAAATGGATTGAAGCATGCCAGAGTGGATGCTGGTAGACCAGGGAGAGAACCTTTGCAGTAGTCCATGGAAGAGTAATCTAGTCCAGAAGAGGCTAATTTTAAACTGTAGTCAGGCACTGCTGTTTTCCTCTCTTTTTTAAAAAAAATATTTATTTATTTTTGGCTGCATTGGGTCTTCATTGCTGTGCGCGGGCTTTCTCTAGTTGCGGCGAGCAGGGGCTACTCTTCGTTGCGGTGTGGGGCTTCTCATTGCGGTGGCTTCTCTAGTTGCAGAGCAGGGGCTCTAGGTGTGTGGGCTTCAGTAGTTGTGGCTCATGGGCTCTAGAGCGCAGCCTCAGTAGTTGTGGCGCACGGGCTTAGTTGCTCTGCGGCATGTGGGATCTTCCTGGACCAGGGCTTGAACCCGTGTCCCCTGCATTGGCAGGTGGTTTCTTAACCACTGCGCCACCAGGGAAGCTCCTGTTTTCCTTAATTTCCCTCTTCATTCAGACTTTTCCCCTTAGTCACTGATGCTCAATATAATTGATCAAATGCATTATGAAATAAAATAATTGACAAAAGGTTAGTTTTTATGCTATCATTTTGCTTGTGAGAGAAAATATTAAAGTTTGGAGCAGCGCCATATTAAAAGACCTACTAAATGTTATTGATATTGGTACATTGTTTAATATCTCTCTTCTTGAATCACAAGATACAACTTCTGGTGAATTTTGAAAACTGTTTCCTGAAGTGTAACATGTTAAAGGTGTCCTCTGAGTCCATTTGGATTATGAGTAGCTTCTGTTTTCTTTGTATAGTGTGTTGGGTAAGAGCACACACTCCAGACAGGCTGCCTGGTTTGAATACACTTTTATTTCACCAGCTTACCTTTCAGGGCTGTTGAAAGAATTAAATAGGTTAATACGTATTAAAGCACTCAGTACAGAAGCTGGCACATAAGGGATCAGTAAGTGATGGTCAATACTGTTATTATTTTTCCCCCAAAGGTTATTTCCTAATAAACACATAACATTATGTGCAAACTGAATTTTTAAACTACAAGTATGATAGCATAAAAATGTTAGCAGTATTTATCTCTAGATGCTGGGATGAATAGTGATTTTTATCTCCGTCTTTGTACTTCACTGTATTTTTCTAAGTTTCTAAAGTGAACATGCATTATTTTATATAAAATGCTATTTTTAATTGCCTTCTTTATAACTTAGATTATTGCCAACAGGCAGGTAGAAGCATTAGAAAAAAAATTCTTCATAACAACACACAGTGCTTGAAATTTGCCCAGTTGCCTCGTCAGAAATAACGGTGACCGAGCCCAGTGACTTGCTGATCCAAGTTGGCCACACCTAGGAGACAATGTTGACAAAATAGTACCAGCTATGCCTGCTTATTAATACTTTCTAGCTCCCAAATACACTCAACAACCAACTGACAGCTGTGTTTTTTAAGAAGTGGCAATAGAAAGTACAACACTAATCTACTATCTAAACTAAAACTCTGTCCCCCGTGAACATTAATGCTAAGAGCAGCCGAACTCTCCAGCTCTTTAATATATGATCATTTCAGATTCATTTAAAACTCCACAGAGGCAGTGACTTGCCTGCATCCCCAGAGTACTTCAATCCTGATATTTGCAGTCTTCCTGACCATTTACAAGGTCAAAAGGTCAAAGACTTAACCAGATTTTAACACACCTTAGTGTGCCCCTCGGTTTAGGGTACAGGTTAGGGTACGAAAACAGGTTAGGGTATGGGTTAGTGTTAGTGTATGGGTTAGGATTAGGGTACAGGTTAGGGTAAGGGTTAGGGTTAGGATTAGGGTTAGGCAACGGGTACAGTTTAGGGTACAGGTTAGGGTACGACAACGGGTTAGGGTTAAAGTTAAAGGCTTCAGTATGATGGTTCTTCTATCCTGATCCATCTACCACTATGAATAGGCAGGAGAGACGAACAGCGACCAGGAATCAGCGTTGGGATTCCTGAGAGTTGGCTTGGGACAGGTATTCGGAGAACAGGTACTAGGAGAAAGGTGTATTCCAGAAGGTAGGACATATTACCCAAGAAAGATGAAGGGAGATCTAACTCCCAGGAACTGGAATCCCCCAACAGGTGAGGGGCAAGGCCTTCGGAAGGACAGAACAGGTAATGGTACTTGGAACTCCAAGCAGTGGAATCGGGGAGGCTTGTTAGCTGGTGGTAGGACCGCATTGCTGGACTGGCCTTGGGAGCGAGACTGTTATCCTCGATCCTCCTGGTAGAGGAAGGATTATGAGAGTTGGGAGGTTTGATAAGAGGGTCCCAAGGACAGGGACTTGGCACTGGACAGAGCACCAAGAGTCAGGCCTGTGGGAACAGGGCAGAGGTCCAGATCTCAAAGCAGAAGCAGGAGGATAAGAAAATCAACGGCCAAGATGGTTGGACATTGCAGTCAGGATAAGCCTACACACCTGCCCGGAGCTGAGCCACCCAGTGGGGAGTGGGGGTTGGAGTGGGTGTGAGGTGGCATCACACTGTGGGCGGAGCAGGAATTATGTAGTTGGGGACTAGATGGGACTGATATTCATAAGAATAGCAACTGCTCGCTGGGCACCTGCTATGTGTCAAACACTGTGCTAGGACTTTGCATGTACTTTCACTAACCTCAAAACACCCCTGCAGGTAGGTGTAATTATCTCTTTGATAAATGAGGAAACTGCAGCTCAGAGGATAAGTGATAGCCCAAGGTCATAGAGTTAAGAAAAGACGATCTGAGATCTGAGTCCAAACCCACGATCTTTCTACTCCATGAACATATTCACTCCGCACTGTATCTGAGCACAGTTGACTCCAGTTTTTTTTGTTCTTAGGGGCAATATCATATATGCAACCTATGATTAACGTTAAAAGAGTAAAATTTATATTCGTGGACAAGCAAGATCAAGCATGGAGCTGGTAGTATCAATAACATATATTTGTAAGTCCATGTTGTAGTAACAGTGAACTCTGTCATTACCTTAAGAAAACATAAACATTCTTGGTAGTAGCTTCAGCATTCTTGCTGGCCATTTTGCTAATTCTGGAAACCCTAAAAATTAACATCAGCTGGTAACTATTAGAACCCTTTTAATACAAAACTAGAGTAGTTTTTTTTTTTTTGGCCGTGCCATGTGGCATGTGGGAACTTAGTTCACCTACCGGGGTTGAACCCTTGCCCCCTACAGTGGAAGCAGGAGTCTTAATCACGGGAACGCTGGGGAAGTCCCAAAATTAGAGTAGTTTTTGTTTTTGTGGGTTTTTTTTTTTTTGGCTGTGTTGGGTCTTCGTTGCTGCGCTCGGGCTTTCTCTAGTTGCGGCGAGCGGGGGCTACTCTTCGTTGCGGTGCGCGGGCTTCTCATTGCGGTGGCTTCTCGTTGCGGATCACGGGCTCTAGTCACGCAGGCTTCAGTAGTTGTGGCACGTGGGCTCAGGAGTTGTGGCGCACGGGCTTAGTTGCTCCGCGGCACGTGGGATCTTCCCGGGCCAGGGCTCGAACCCATGTCTGTTGCACTGGCAGGCAGGTTCTTAACCACTGTGCCACCAGGGAAGCCCCTAGAGTAGTTTTTAAAAGAGTGTATGTTGAAGGAAATTGCCGATAGGAACAGGATTCCTGGTGAGATTTGAGGACATGGGCTTCTGAGAGCACGTCGAGACACAGTCCCCTACCCCCTCTTCTGTAGCAAAACTAGCAATATCACTGCCTACTCCACTAATCAAATAGCACACAGATGAGAGGTGAATGCATCTTGATCATTTATCATTTCAAATTCTAGTATCTCAGTTTTAAAATTGAATGACTACCTCACCAGGACCATATTTCAGAGTCACTAAGGGAAAGGAAGCAGGGAGGAGTCAGAGTGAGCAGGGTATTAAGATGCCCAGGCACAAACCTGTGATCCCACAAAAACCAGATTTACTGACCCCGCGCGGTGAGGGAGAGCACTAAAGAGGGGGAGGAGGGAAGCATTTTGTAAGTCTGAGGTTCCTTCTGAAGGATTCTGAGGCAGGCGTAAGGGAAGCAAGAAACAGCTCTGTATTGGATGCTGTTTCTGCTGGGAGTTTAAGAAGTAAACCAGGTGGTGGGCGCTGCCATGAATGGAGGGCTGTTTAGCAATTAGGAATCCCCAGTGAGATATGGAAATAATAAGATGGGTGGGGACACGCTTGGAAGGAAAGAAGCAGCCATTCAAAGAGGAGGGATGTGGCGTTTTACAGCTGCCATAACACTGGTGGGGAGCAGTGCTTCCTGTTAACTCTGCAGCTGGCTCTGTGTTCATCCTCCCAGCCTGAATGACAGCAGGGCTGCTTTTTTTTCCCCCCTTTTTTCTTTTTCAGTTTGAGCTGATTTTTTTTCCATCTTTTAGTTCCCGACAAAACTGAAAGGTTTTCACTCTTTCAGTGGGGTGGGGGAGAGCATGGGGAGGAAAGTTGAGCGATCCCCTTGGTCATTCAGCTGACCCTCCTGTACCGTGATCTGGACCTTGGTTTCGGATTTTTCCATTATCATTGATGGCTGGGACCTTCAGATGCTCTCTCTTAAGCAATGTTCATATCATAACCTGGATGAGAACATTGAAAAGCACGCTTATAAAGTCATAAGTGGGGACTTCCCTGGTGGCGCAGTGGTTAAGAATCCGCCTGCCAATGCAGGGGACACGGGTTCGAGCCCTGGTCCTGGAAGATCCCACAGGCAACAGAGCAACTAAGCCCGTGAGCCACAACTACTGAGCCCATGTGCCACAACTACTGAAGCCCACGCACCTAGAGCCTGTGCTCCACAACAAGAGAAGCCACCGCAATGAGAAGCCTGTGCACTGCAACGAAGAGTAGCCCCCACTTGCCGCAACTAGAGAAAGCCCGCATGTAGCAATGAAGGCCCAACACAGCCAAAAATAAATAAATAAATTTTTAAAAGAAAGTCATAAGTGACAGAAAGATGGAGGGATAGGAATTTCTGGATGAGTGGACTGAACAACGTATGAAATGCTAAGTGCCTGCCAGGGCCAGACACCTTGAATAAGGCATCTCCAGGCAGTACCTTCTGATGGTGCCACATTCTGATCTTGTTTAAACCAGATCATGCTTCCCACCCACAACACACATTCCGTATTTAAAACTCTTAAGTGGCTCCTAAATGATCTGGCCTCTGTCTGCCTTTCCAATTTTATCTTCTGCCTCTCTTCCCCTTACGCCCCGTAGTTCGACCACACTGGCCTTCTTTCTGTTCCTGGACACCAGCCTCATTCCCATACTCAGGCCTTTGCTAGACTTCTCTGGAATGTGTGAGAAGACGCTTACAGAGATTTTTGACAAGAGTAACTCTTCATCATTTAAGTCTTAGCTTAAATTTTATCTTTTCAAAGAGGTCTTCCCTGTCAACTTTCTCTAATCCCTTCCCCCAGCCCAGTCTCTCTCATTGCCTCTTCTATGTATATATATAACGGCCCTTACCACTAAATTTTTGTCAAATTACTGTCTTTCTTTTTATGGGTGCTCCCTGAGAGCAGGGACTTGGTGTATACCACCAGCCACTATGACAACAGTTGGCACACAATAAGTGACCAATTAATATCTGTTGAATGAACACATTTTTGTCAAGTGACTTCATTGTGTCGGCCACATCTGAGTGGACTAATAATTGCTATTCTAGTGAAAATCCTCGGTTAA
Organism: Lipotes vexillifer; assembly: GCF_000442215.2. NCBI lineage: Eukaryota > Metazoa > Chordata > Mammalia > Artiodactyla > Lipotidae > Lipotes > Lipotes vexillifer. The sequence continues at coordinate 314,207 of NW_006794180.1, read as the reverse complement.
GCTAGTCACGACAGAGCAGTGGCCTGTGAGTAGTCTGCATGAGAAATCTGCCCCACAGATTGTGTGGTGACTATCAGACCCCATCAGATTCACATTAAGGGCATTTTGAATCCAAGATGTAGAGGGAAGCCAGTAGAAATCAGCAGCAGCAAAGGGGGCAGTAGAAGCAAAGTGAATAAAAAAGCAGAGAGAGAGAAACAAAGACAGATTTGGGGCCTCCAAAATAGTGTCACTAGCATTTGGATTGCTCAGGTTACCAAAGATGTTTTGAGCCAGGAGAGTTACTGCTGTGTCGTAAATGATAAACATTTTTTTGGTTGTCCAAGAGGCCTTTTTCTTATACCTTTCAGTAAAAACCTATCACCTTAGTCACGTTTTTGCCACATGAAAGGATATTTGACAGAGACCAAACTGTAACCTAAGATGATAGGCTTAATAGGCTGGGGTGATGGGCCTAATGCAATACATTAAGATTTCATAGGTATAAACTTAAAAGCTCTCCATTTATGTTCAAAGACTCAATCATACAAATAGGAGATTAGTGGAAGATATAAGTAAGCCGCAACCTAAAAACAATCTTTTTGCAAACTGCAAGTTCAGTTTATATTAAAAACAGTGTGATGGTTTTTTAAATTTAATTTAATTTTTTATAGAGCAGGTAATAACAGTGTGATGATTTTTTAAAAAGTAATTCCATCTTAGGTAACTTTTATAAAACTATAGTGTTCCACCCTGGAGAAGGGATCTTCCCTCTCCATGCTGCATATCCGCGCTGCCTGGAATATGGTATTCAGCTCTGGGTACATGCTTCATGAGGAATTCTGTAGGAGCCCCCAAGCTGAGTCTATGTGAGCTCACCACTGGAAGTCAGATTGGCATGGGTTTGTCTGGCTGGTTGATGGACAAATGAACCTCTTGAGAGAACAGAACCAAAAGGAAGAGTCAGACAGCTAACCTTGGCCCAGTTGCAAAGCCTTAGGTGTTGCAAGCAGTGGTCTGGGCTGAAGTTTTGTCACTTGAATTTAGCTCCTGATTCAGGCAATCCCTCACCTTCAGATTCATACCTGATTCCTATGGAGAGGGATTGGGAGTAAAACAAACAGCAATTTCATAAAATCTTCAAGACTTGGGGGCTTTTGGGGTCTAAGCAACACATCCTTGGTACTCGTGAAAGATAATCAACCAAATCATATGGGAATAGGAGTGGTCTTCCCCCTTTGCCACAGAAATATGATTTTCTTGGGCTCTGGTGCACCACTAATAGTACTGAAAGCGACAGAATGTCTGGCACAGGCAGCCAAGCTGCAGGCAGAGGGGCTGCAAGCAGAGTGAGCTGGACCAGGAAGGGCAGCTGATCAGACTGAGAGCACAAGTGCTCTTTGGGGACTCAGAGAAATAGCCAAAACACTTCCCAAAGGGAGCTACAGCTGTGATCTGTGTCTGATGTATCCCAATATGAAAAAGGATCTGGAAACACTGAAAAGTGAGTAACAATTGAAAGAAATTTTAGCTTGGGAAAGAGAAGACATGGAGGAATTTGACAGATGTCTTTCATTGTTGGGGAGCAATTGGGAAATGGGAAGAAAAAGGAACATTATTTGTAAAGCGCCTTTTTTTTTGGTGGTACGCAGGCCTCTCACTGTTGTGGCCTCTCCCGTTGCGGAGCACAGGCTCCGGACGCGCAGGCTCAGCGGCCATGGCTCACGGGCCCAGCCGCTCCGCGGCATGTGGGATCTTCCCGGACCAGGGCACGAACCTGTGTCCACTGCATCGGCAGGCGGACTCTCAACCACTGCGCCACCAGGGAAGCCCTAAAGCACCTATTCTTTATTCATCTTTTCAAAACTGTGCCATTGCTTCCACATTTCTTACCTCATTTGATTTCCATAGCTGTCATTCCTCCCATATTTACAAATGAGAAAAATGAAGCTTGGAAAGTTTTAAACAATGTGCCTGAAGTGATGTAGCCAATAGGTGGTTGAGCTGGGTTTAGGCCATAAATCCAGTGGTGTGCTGGTAAATGTTTAACTATTGGCTCTTTGGGGGAAAAGAAGCCTTGTTTTGTAGTGTGTGCTGACTTCTGTGGTGTAAATTCTCCCATCAGGGTGGACTTCAAGCTACCAACATAACGCCATTAAACACAGTGTTGGGAAGAGATGCACACAAACAGCTCTTCCAAGCCGTATGAGCCAGTACAGTACACCACCTTATTTCCACACTCTCTCCATCCTATATGCTTCTTCCCAGGATATGTCTTAGTCTCCATGAAGCAGAGGTTGCTATAACTACTGACTGGAAATTCAAAAATAGACTGTCCTGAGATGGTTGGCTTTCAACCCTAGCTGAGCGACTGCTGGGTACAGGGTTGTAAGAGAAGGAGATTCAGATATCATCGAGGTTTGTCAGGATTTGCAAGCCTTGATGCACATCAGAATCACCTGGACAACTCGTTAACAGATTATGGAGAATATAGCATACAGGTTAAAAGTGCAGATCTGGAGCCAGACAGCTTATGTTCAAGTCTGGCTGAGCCCCTTAATGGCTAGGTGACCTTGGGCAAGTTCCTTAACCTCTCTGTGCCTCAGTTTCATTGTTGGTAGATGGTGATGACAATTAATAATATTTACCTCACAGCATTGTTAAACAAGTTAAATGAGTAAATGCTTGTAAAATGCTTAAAACAGTGCATGGAACATAGTAAACACTGTTAGTTGTTGTTGTTATTACCAAAACCTCTCCTGGGTGAGGCCTATCTGTTTGTATTTGAAACATACTTTCCCAGTGATCTTAATGCAATCAGCTGTTCTTATCCATAGACATCTGGGAAACCACCGAAGTCTATGATTCTTGCTCTTTGGGAGTTGGGTAGCTTCCTGTAGACCAACCCAAAAGTGAATCTCAGACTGTCCTTGCAAATCGGGGACATTCCATGAATCCTAAGCTCACTACGGTTGTGTTGGACATCCTCTCAGAAGTCCTTATCCTTCCACAGAAGAACTAGGTTGTAGGACACAATACAGATCTTGTTTTTATTTTATTTTTTAAAGGAATAAATAAAACCTAATCCACAGTCAAAGTTTCACCTTAATGATGGCACAGAACATGACAGGGGCTGTAGGTTAAAAGAATTTCTAAAAAGCATTGTAATGTCCCCCTCAGTGTTCATTTACATGTACATCATAAACCTATATTTCATTTCCGGCCCGGATCCATGTAGGCAGTCCTTAGGGCGCTAGCTTTGCTCTCTCTGACTTCAAGAACTGAAAGAGGAGATCCATGAAGATGGAGGAGAAGAGGGCGTGGATTTCACCTCCCTCCACAAACAAGTCAAAAATACATCTACGTGTGGAACAGTCCTCACTGAAAACTAACTAGAAACAGAAGGACCCCCGCACAACCAAGGTTGTAAGAAGATCCACACGTAATCGGGTAGAAGGGGAAGAAGAGCAATTGTGGCAGGATCCATGCCCCTGGGAGGGGACTCAGAAGAAAAGGGAGATTACACAGGCAGACACCTGCCCTGGGGTGTGAGTGGTGAGGGCCGCAGATTGGACGCACTGGTTCTGGGCTCCTGCGAAGGGGAGATGGACCCCTTTGGCTGGTTGGAGGACTGCCGAGACTAACAGAGGGTCTGTGGGAAGCCTGGACTCCACGCATGAGGAGCGTGCGTGCTGGCTTGCCCTCGAGGCAGGGTGGAGAGAAGTCTGCTCTAATGGCCCCCAGGTTTCTGTGACCTGCTCACTCCAAGCCACAGCACAGCACTGGATCTGGGGTGGCCACAACCAGGGAGAAGACTTGATCATGGGACACAGATGTGACCCGGACCCAGGGCAGAGCCTAGGTGGGGCAGCGGTGGCTCTCGTTAGCGCTAACTCAAGCCGTGCATCAGAAGCAGCCCAAATCTCTAATGGCAATCGTTCGACCATAGCTCACACACTGCTGAGAGTCCATGTGGGCCCCACCTGCCCTAATAATGAACCATCAGAAAAGGTTTTTTAAAAATCCTGTTTAAAAATCACATCAAAAAGAGTAAAATACCTAGGAATAAATTTAGCCAAGGAGGTGAAAGACCTATACTCTGAAAACTATAAAACACTAATGAAGGAAAGTGAACATGATACAAAGAAGTAAAAAGATGTCTCACGCTTTTGTACTGGAAGAATCAAAATTGTTAAAATGACCATACTACCCAAAGCAGTCTACAGATTTAAGTCAATTCCTATCAGAATACCTGTGACATTTTTCACAGAACTAGAACGAATTATCCTAGCATTCATATGGAACCACAAAAGACCCAGAATGGCCAAAGCAATTTTGAAAAAAAAGAACAGAGCTGGGGCAATCACACTGCCTGGCCTCAGACTACTACAGAGCTACAGTAATCAAAACAGCATGGTACTGTCAGAAAACCAGACACATGGATCAATGGAACAGAATAGAGCCCAGAAATAAACCCCTATGCCTATGGTCAATTAATCTATGAAAAAGGTGACCAGAATATACTATGGAGAAAAGACAATCTTTCCAATAAGTGGTGCTGGGAAAACTGGACAGCTACATGTAAAACAGTGAGATTAGAACATTTCCTCTCACCATATACAAAAATAAACTCTAAATGGATTAAAGACCTCAATGTAAGACCTGAAACTGTAAAATTCCTAGAAGAGAACATGGGCAGAGGACTCTCTAACATAAATCATAGCAATAGTTTTTTGGATCTGTCTCCTAAGACAAAAGAAATAAAAGGAAAAAGAAACAAATGGAGCCTAATTAAACTGAAAAGCTTTTGCACAGCAAAGGAAACCATCAATAAAATGAAAAGACAACCTTTGGAGTGGGAGAAAATATTTGCAAATGATACGACCAATAAGGGGTTAATATCCAAAATACATAAACAGGGCTTCCCTGGTGGCGCAGTGGTTGAGGGCCCGCCTGCCTATGCAGGGGACACGGGTTCGTGCCCCGGTCCGGGAAGATCCCACATGCCGCGGAGCGGCTGGGCCCGTGAGCCATGGCCACTGAGCCTGCGCGTCCGGAGCCTGTGCTCCGCAACGGGAGAGGCCGCAACAGTGAGAGGCCCACGTACCGCAAAAAAAAAAAAAAAAAAAAAACAAACAAACAAACAAAAAAAAACAAAATACATAAACAGTTCATACAACTCAATATCAAGAAAACAAACAACCCAATCAAGAAATGGGCAGAAGACCTGAATAGACATTTTTCCAAAGAAGACATACAGAGGGCTAACAGGCACATGAAAAGATGCTCAGTATCACTAATTATTAGAGAAATGCAAATCAAATCCACAGTGAGATATCACCTCGCATCTGTCAGAATGGCCATCATCAAAAAGACCACAAATAACAAATGTTGGTGAAGATGTGGAGAAAAGGAAACCCTTGTACACCGTTGGTGGGAATATAAATTGGTGCAGCCACTATGGAAAACAGTTTGGAGTTTCCTCAAAAAACTAAAAACTAGGGCTTCCCTGGTGGTGCAGTGGTTGAGAGTCTGCCTGCTGATGCAGGGGACGCGGGTTCATGCCCCTGTATGGGCAGATCCCACATGCAGCGGAGCGGCTGGGCCCGTGCATCCGGAGCCTGTGCTCCGCAACGGGAGAGGCTACAACAGTGAGAGGCCCGCGTACTGAAAACAAACAAACAAAAAATAAACAAAATAAAAACCTAAAAAATAGAACTACCGTATGACCCAGCAAGTCCATTCCTGGGTATATATCTGGAAAAATGAAAACACTAATTTGAAGAGATACATGCACCTCAGTGTTTATAACAGCACTCTTTACAATAGCCAAGATGTAGAAGCAATCCAAGTGTCCATCAAGAGATGAATGGATAAAGAAGATGTGGCATATATATATATATATATATATATATATATACACATTGTGTGTATATACACATACAATGAAATACTACTCAGCCATAAAGAATAAAATTCTCCCATTTATAGCAATGTGGGTGGACCTAGAGAATATCCTGTTGGCAAAATAAGTCAGACAGAAAGGCAAATACGACATGGTATCACTTATATGTGGAATCTACAAACAAAACAGATGAATGTATATAGCAAAACAGAAACAGACTCACAGATAGCAAACAAACTAGGAGTTACCAGTGGGGAGAGGGGCGGGGGGGAGGTGCAAGATAGGGGTATGGGATTGATAAAACTACTATGTATAAGGTAGGTAAGTAACAAGGATATATCTTAAAACACAGGAAATTATAGCCATTATTTTCTAATAACTTTTAATGGAGTACAATCTGTAAAAATACTGAATCACTATGCTGTACACCTGAAACTAATATACTATTATAAATTAACTATTTTTTTTTTTAAGAAGAATTGAAACAGAGAGAAGAGGAACTCTCCAACAGACACAGGCCTGGCTCTTGCATCCACATCTTACTAGCTTTGTGCCCTCAGGAAAGTTAATTAGCCTCTCAAAATCTTAGCTTTGTCCTCTATAAAAACAGTATAATAATGCTTAGTGCCTGAGTTTGTTATGAGGATTAAATAAGATTTGTAAAGCCCTTAGCATAGTGTCTGGTACATGAAAAAGGTACAGTAAGTGGTGCCTTTAAATAATAAGCTGAATCTCAAATGTAAAATTCTAAAATGACACAAGTATATGGAATGAAACAGCAAAGGAACATACAGAGATGACTACATCATAAAGAGAGAGGCAATGGGGCTTCCCTGGTGGCGCAGTGGTTGAGAGTCCGCCTGCCGATGCAGGGGATGTGGGTTCGTGCCCCGGTCCAGGAGGGTCCCACATGCCGCGGAGTGGCTGGCCCTGTGAGCCATGGCTGCTGGGCCTGCGCGTCCGGAGCCTGTGCTCCGCAACGGGAGAGGCCACAACAGTGAGAGGCCTGCGTACCACAAAAGAGAGAGAGATGAATGATCAAGGACACATTGTAAATTATCATCAGTCTATATATTGTGAAAAGACTTCATAGGTTTTCTAAGGTGTGTGGAAATGATAACCTCATTTCCACTTTAAGGAGGTTTTCTGAGTACGTTTGTCCTTTGTACTTTGTATCAAGAAAATGGAAGACATATCCAGATCACTCAAGGAGTAGGGGGAGGGTATTTCTTATGCCTAAGAAAGAACACTGAATGTAGACGGTTTTATGAGTTGTTACTCAGAATGGTCTATAAGGCTAGAGTTGTTAACTAGCTACCATAAAATTCTAAAGTTGTAGCCTCTGCCTAGGGGCACACAAGGATGCAAAGCTGACAAATCATACATGGCTGCCTGCCATCCGCCCCAGTTAAGAGCTTCTAATCAGCAGATTGCTGTGCAAGGTAGCTCATACTGGTAACTCCACTTAAAAACTGACTTTGAGGCAAGGTCAAGAGAGATGCTAGATTGCATGTACAATGAGTATCTGAGGACAGTCTTGAACTAGATCATCGCACACATCAGACTCAGCTTTTTCTCCAAGGCTCTGGAAGTCTTGCAGAAACATAAATTTCCTGTCCTCTTGTACTTCCTTTCCATCCCTCCCCACATCCCACTCCTGCCCAGTCCGAAGTAGGCTCTGCAGAATTCAGGGAATCATCATTCATTTATTCAGTCCACAGACACAATAGGAGTGTCTGCTGTGTGCCAAGCACAGGAGTAGGTGCTAGAGGTATACATATGGGTCAGGCAGAGTGTCTGCATATGAGTAGCCCACATTCTCGTTTGGGAAACAGAAATGGAAACAAAGAGTCATACTATAATTTGCTACCTGCTTTAATAGTTTTCTGACAGCACCAAGGCAGAGATGATCATTCTGCTTTGAGAAGGTGGGAGAGCTCCTCAAAGGTGGTGATTCTTGATTTGAGGGATGAGCCTGAGTGCTCGGGGGTGAAGCCAGGGAAGATAAATTCTTTTTTTTTAAATAAATTTATTTATTTTATTTTATTTATTTTTGCCTATGTTGGGTTTTCGTTGCAGTGCACATGCTTCTCATTGTGGTGGCTTCTCTTGTAGCAGAGCACGGGCTCTAGGCAAGCGGGCTTCAGTAGTTGTGGCACACAGGCTTAGTTGCTCCGTGGCATGTGGGATCTTCCTGGACCAGGGATCGAACCCGTGTCCCTTGTATTGGCAGGCGGATTCTTAACCACTGCACCACCAGGGAAGTCCCAGGGAAGATAATTTTAAGCAGAAGAAGCAATGTGTGCAAAAGCTCGGATGTGTGTGTGGTTGACATTCAGGCTTCATGGTGGACAGGGAGGCTGGAAAGGTTGGCTGGAGAGCGATTGTAACAGCAGTAACATGTGAATGTGAAATTCAAAGGGAAACCATGTTTTGCTGCAGCTCCGAATTTTAGAATTGGAAGGGATCTTAATGATTGTGCAGGTTAACCTCACAGAGGCTCAGGGTGCTTAGTGACATGTTCATGGCAGGACCAGAAGCAATCTGTTGGGAGGGGAAAAATTTTCCCTCTTCCCCTTTTAGTTCTTTTGGCTGGTTGAATAATTAAAATGACATAAGACAGATTAACAGGAGAAAAAAAAGAAATTTAATTATGAACATACAGGGAATCGACATAAACACAGGAAATTCCAAAGAACCAAGTAAAATGAGGTCTATATGTCATCCTGGACCAAGGAGAAGGGAGTAGGGGTCTGGGACTTCAAAAGTAAAGAAGTGAATTCATAGGAAGAATGAAGAGAGCAAATGTTTAGTATCAATAAATAAATGTTTGCTGGGCCACACCAACAATGGGACACCAAGGGGAATTTTAATAAACTTTGCTAGGTTCCTCCCTTGTCTACCACACCTAGGTCATATTATACTATAGATACCTCTGGTGATAGTTCTTTCCTGGAATAGGCCCTCTATCTAAATTCTTTTAGGCAGTTAAGTGAGAGCTGCAAAGAAAAACTCCCGAGTCTTCTGTTCCTTCCTCACACCAAGTGACACATCTTGGTTTGGAAAATTTTGCTTCCCTACCAATATCTCCCAACACTAGGACTTCTGCTCCTTTCTCTGAATCATCCAACCATGACTCCTAGCACCAACCTGGGAATTTGATCCTCTAAAGCCTGGAAATTGGGTCTCTCAGAGCTCAACCTGGAAGTCACAGTATAGCGTTTAGCTACTGTAACAAAGTACCTTAAATTTGGTGATTTATACACATTTATGTATTTTCTTACGGTTCTGGAGGCCAAAAGCCAAAATCATTTTCACTGGGCTAAACTCAGTGTGTCAGCAAGGCTGGTTTCTTCCAGAGGCTGCCCACCTTCCTTGGCTGTGACTGCATCACACCAATCCCTGCTGCTGTTGCCACATTGCCTTCTTTTTTCTTTTTTTTTTAATTAATTAATTTATTTTTGGCTGCGTTGGGTCTTTGTTGCTGTGCATAGGCTTTCTCTAGTTGCGGCAAACAGGGGCCTACTCTTTGCTGCAGTGTGCAGGCTTCTAATCATTGCAGTGGCTTCTCTTGTTGCGGAGCACGGGCTCTAGGTGCGCGGGTTTCAGTAGTTGTGACACAAAGGCTCAGTAGTTGTGGCGCATGGGCTTAGTTGCTCCATGGCATGTGGGCTCTTCCCAGACTCTAGGCATGTGGGCTTCAGTAGTTGTAGCACGTGGGCTCAGTAGTTGTGGCTCACGGGCTGTAGAGCACAGGCTCAGTAGTTGTGGCACACAGGCCTAGCTGCTCCGTGGCATGTGGGATCTTCCCGGACCAGGGATCGAACCCGTGTTCCCTGCATTGGCAGGCAGACTCGCAACCACTGCGCCACCACGGAAGTGCCTTGCCTTCTTCTCTCTTTGACCTTCTACCCTCCCTCTTCTAAGGACCCTTGTGATTACATTTAGGGCCCACCTGGATAATCCAGGCTAATCTCCCCAGCTTAAGATCCTTGATGACATGTGTAACTCTCTTTTGCCACATAGGTAACATTCACAGATTCTGGGGCTTAGGAGGTGAATATTCTCTGGGGAAGAGAGGATTCTTCAGTTTACCACAGAGAGCAGTATTCTTTGTGCTTGAATTGGAAGCAGATGACACACACCTCTTTGTGGCTGGAGACTTGGGAATTTAGGGGTAGATGGGAAGGCCTGGGATAAGTAACCCTCATTAGTTGCTCAGCCTCTGGACAATCGGATACCAGAGGGGTATGGGGGGAGGAAGGCCAGAAGAAGCCTTTTCTCTCCCTGCCCATAATACATGCCATCCAAGTTGAATTAACATTGTGCTGGAAATGTGGTTGGCAATTTAAAAAGGGTTAAGGGACTCTGAAAATTTTTTCACTGAATCACTGATGGCAGAGCCACGTGACTAGCTGAGTAAACTTTTTTACAGATGCGGGAGGTTCATAGTTTTTGATTCTCGATTGGCTGTGTGTACAGTTTGGGACGTGCTGAAGACTGTTCTGAGTCTTTTACCCTTAGACCCAGGTAAAAAGCCCTGTGCTTGAGAGCCCACTCTGGCCTCCTTTGGCTGTACCTCTCCTCGGGTGTGCCACAGGGACCTGTCTAAATGCTCTCCAGGTACCCAGGAATTTGGAGTCCTGCCAAAATGCTCCCAAGCTTGCTTCCAGGGCCTGCACGAACCTCTTCCCCATGTCCATCCTCCTGAGGTCAGGCAGCACACTGCTGTGTGCACCCCAAGGTCCATGAGTGGCCAAGGGGTGGCTCTTTGGGGAATGGAAGGAACTTAGATATGGGGAAGGGTTCATATGGGTAAGCTCCAGGCCATCACGGTACAGAACAAAGCTCTGGAGCTGATATCACGGACCAAAGGCCAGCTCTCCCAGACGATGGCCAGGGTCTGGTGGAGAACTCTGGGGAGGCTGAGAACTCCAGAGAACCTGGGCTTCCTTGTCCTTATGAAGGTGTATTTTGTCAAGGTAGGAGGATCAAATATGTTTTACTTAACCATGTGTCAGCTTGATTTATGACTTTTAAATAATTAGATATGTAGAATATGTCCCTTGTTAATACTCTTGCCTTGGGCTCTGTATATGCTAGTGGCAGGTCTGGCCAGAGCTGCACTCACTGCTATGGATAGCAACGGCTAAATCAGAGGTACCCCACACATTGCACAAAGCAGGGCAATGAAAGCATCATAATGTGAAGGAATCAAGTCAAGTTTCTTTGGGCAGCAAACTGAATGTAAAAAGAAGTTCAGTTAATCCAACAAGTCATTAGGAAAGTATCTATCTTAGGGCCCAACCTTCATAAGATAGAATATTTAGTTAGCTAGGGTGAAGAGGATAAATAAGACTTAATGCCTTCAACATTAACAGTCAGTTTTTGATGTTTAGATTTTGGAAAATGTTTGATTCTATATTCTAAATTCCAATCTTTTGTTGTAACTGTGTAATTCAGCTGCATGGGAACCCAAAATAACATTAATAAAAAAGTACGAGAACAAAGAATGAGTGATATTTCACAATCAGTGTGCCCAGAAGACTTCCCTCAAGTCATATTCTTTGAACCACTTAGGTGTAGGAGGGCTCCTCTCTCATTGGAGAAAACCACGGCGGCGGGTCTTCCCATATTCTTCTGGTTAATTTGTCAGTGGATTCCTCCTGACAGTCTAATAAGGATTAAAAATTGAAGTCTATATTCAACACAAGCAGTGTTTTTAAAGTTAAAACTGGTGCTTTAAAAGTTAAATGAAGGGCTTCCCTGGTGGCGCAGTGGTTGGGGGTCCGCTTGCCGATGCGGGGGACGCGGGTTCGTGCCCGGGTTCCGAGGGATCCCGCGTGCCGCGGGGTGGCTGGGCGCGTGGGCCGTGGCCGCTGGGCCTTCGCGTTCGGAGAAGTTAAATGAAGAATAAACTCAAATATAAAAGTTCAAAAAGCCCCTGGAAATCTGATGATTTTTCTTAATCACAAAATACGTATGTATTGGTGACTTTGGTTTCCTCTTTCACTTTTCCTTTTTAAATTCATCTAAAGTTTCATGATTAAAAATAGTCTACCACAGAGGTCAGCAAACTTTTTTGGTAAAAGGTCAGATAGTAAATATTTTAGGCTTTGTGGGTCATATGTCTCTGTTGCAACAACTCAGCTCTGCCCCCTGTAGTGCAAAAGTAGTCAGGTGATACGTAAATGAGTTAATGTGGCTTTATGTCAATAAAACTTTTTTATGAACCCTGAAATTTGAACCTTATGTAATTTTCAGGTATTGCAAAATATTATTTTTGATTTTGATTTTTTTTCCCCCAACATGTAAAACTGTAAAAAAGTCATTCTTAGCTCACAGGCCATACAAAAACAGGTGGCAACCTTAAACTATAAAACTACTGAAGAAAACAGAAGAAAAACATGACATTTGACTTGGCAATGATTTCTTAGATATGACAGTAAAAGCACAGGAAACAAAAGTAAGAATAGACAAATGGGTCTATATCAAACAAACTTTAGTGCATCATAGGACACAGCTAATGGAGTGAAAAGGCAACCTATGGAATGGAAGAAAATATTTGCAAATCATATATCTGATAAGGGGTTAATACCTAGAATATATAAAGAATCATATAACTCAACAACAAAAAATCAAATAACTCAATTTAAAAATGGGCAAAGGACTTCAATAGACATTTCTCTAAAGATGATATATAAATGGCCAACAAGTATACAAAAAGATGTTCAAGATTCCTAATCATCAGAGAAATACAAATCAAAATCACAATGAGATATCACCTCATACCCATTAGGATGGCTAATATCTAGAAAACAGAAAATGACAAGTGTTGATGAGGATATGGAGACATTGAAACACTTGTGCACTATTGGTGGAATTGTAAAATGATGTAGTCACTGTGGAAAGTATTAAAAATTTAATAAATGGAAACCTCAATTAAATAGAGTTGGGAGACCAGGAGGGAGAGCTCTCACACCCTGTGATGATAGTAGAGCCCAACAGGAAGAAGAAAGACTCTACTTTCTACTTTCCTGACAAGGATTCAGCCAGTGAGAAGTCATGGACTCTCTGTTTACTGAGCCCTCCCAACTTCCTTTTCTCCTCTATAAAAGTGTGCTCCTTCCCTTGCTATACGGAGACTTGCACATGGCTCACCATGGTTGCAGACCCTGAACTGCAGTTCTCTGCTGATACCAAGTCCATCTTTGCTGGAGAAATACCTGGCAGTCTATTTGTTTCAGATCAATAAAGCAGTATTGAGGTTCCTCAAAAAAGAGAATTGCCGTATGATCTAGCAATCCCACCTCTGGGTATATGTTTGAAAAAATGCGAGGCAGGGTCTTGGAGAGAGATTTGCACACGCATGTTCATAGCAGCACCATTCACAGTAGCTAAGAGGTGGAAGCAACCCAAATGTCCATTGATGGATGAATGGATAAATAAAATGTGGCAAATGGAATATTATTCAGCCTTAAAGAAAGGAAGAAAATCTTGTCACGTGCAGCAATACAACATGGATGAACCTTGAGAAGATTACGCTAAGAGAAATAAGTCAGTCACAAAAAAAGCAAATACTGGATAATTCCATTTGGATGAGGTATTTAAATAGTCAAATCCACATAAACAGAAAATAGAAGGGTGGTTACCAAGGCCAGGGGGTAGGGGAAGAAGAGGTATTGTTTAATGGGTATAGAGTTTTAGATTTGCAAGATGAAAAAATTCTGGAGATCTGTTTCCCAACAATGTGAATATACTTAATGCTACTGAATTGTACATTGAAAATTTACCACCTTAACCATCTTTATGTTATGTGTTTTTTACCCCAACACAAGAAGTGAAAAAGTATCACTATAATATACATGTTGAGGACTTTATATTCTGAAAAAAAAAATAGTTTGAATCAAAAACAAAACAAACCAGGGGGCAGGCGAGATTTGGCCCTCAGGTCAAATTTTCCTGACCATTGGCCTAATGTAATCCAACTCCCCCTGTAATCAGCATGCTGTCTTCACATATTTTCCCCCAAAATCTTGAGTCACCAAATGTTACAACTGCAAGTGGCCACGGAAACTCAGTCATTTTGGAGGGTAGGAGTGGGGGCCTGGTGAGGTGGGATGGGTATTTTCCAAGGTAGAAGAGGTAGTTAATGGCAGAGCACTGATTTAGAAGTTAGCTGCCTTATCGCTTTTCGGAGTTATCTATAGATTGTTAATGGTCATGCAAATAAATTTTGATTTAACTGGAGGTGAACTCAGTAGTTAACTGAATTCCACAGGTGCTGCTATAAATACACATTGAATTAAAGCCCTCTAGTAAGTAGTCACGCTGTGCTCTAGTCCTCTGTGCCTTTAGGCCTGGAGCTGGGAGAGGAAAGGACAGTACTGATTGCAGAACTCACTTTACAGGTGAGCTGTTGTGCTAAAATTGGTTTATATGTGGTTTCCCAGAAGTAATTTAACTAACATTTTGTGAAGTATTTAAAATAAGCTCATTTGGGACTTCCCTGGCAGTCCAGTGGTTGGAATTTCACCTTCCAATGCAGGGGTTGCGGGTTCGATGCCTGATTGGGGAGCTGGGATCCCACATGCCTCACAGCCAAAAAAAAAAGAAAAACCCAAAACATAAAACAGAAGCAGTGTTGTAACAAATTCAATTAAGACTTTAAAAATTGGTCCACATTGAAAAAATCTTAAAAAAATAAAATAAGGTCATTTAATACTAGTCTCCAGAAACATTACCTTGGCCACCAGCCACTTGAAGGGAACTGTGTAAATTTGCCCCTCTTCTTTACAGCATTAATTAACATTTTAAAATGAAGTAATGTTAAAACAAATTCAACTGAGTAGATTTTAAAGATCTTATAGGCTTTTTTCAATGATACATGAATTGGGCAGCATCTCATTTAGCAGATAGAAAGAAGCTCCAAGGAGTTGTACAAAATGAAAGACCTGTACAGGCAGAAGGGAGTGGACCAGGAAGTTATAATAGCAGAAAGTGGATTGGTTGTGACAGGTCACTTTCCTTTAGGGGATGGCACGGGCCTATCAGGCCGATTAACTAGTGCTGACCAGGTGATTCCTGATTGACTGATTTAAGATTCCTATTCTGGGAGAGGGTGACATTCTGAGTCTCCATTTGGTGATGTGGAGCTTAGCATAAGTGACTCCATTTTAGGCCTGTTGTTTTAACAGTGACGGTTTAAAAGACAAACAGTTATATGCTGAATGCCTGACTCCTAGAGGTTGCAGCAGGTCAGGATCTAAAATTAAACCATGAGTGAAAGGCACAGTGTTCATTCTGCTCTGTACTGTGAAGCAGGGCAAGCTAGAGGTTTTACCTGGAGTGATAGAAATTGTTTTACTAAACAGCTTTTCATTGTCTAGAAAAATTAAGCTTTGGAAGTCAAGTAGAAATTACAACACAATCCATAAAGTTTATGGAGTAAACTACATAAAAGTTTATGTTTAGAAAGCATAAACATTAATTAATACAGCTTCAATTATAATCTCTGTGTTGTACTAAAAGGTTACTATTCATTCCTCCTAGACTTTCCTGGTCTACATAAATGTGCTTATCAAAAGCACCTGGTCTCAGTGACAAACAAGCTGTAAACATTTGTCTCCATTTATCTGTAAGTTTGTAGAGAAGAGTTATCAAGCGAACGTTTCAAATTGCGTCTTAAACAACATAATAAGCGAATGCAATGCATGAGCCTAGGCAGTTAATAAGCCTAGTTCCGGAAAGAAAAAGGCTATAAAAGTCATTCTTGGGACAATCACACAAACTTGAAACTGGACTGAACATTAAATGGTATCAGGGAATTGTTTCCTTAGGTGTGCTAACGGTATTGTGATTGAGGCGAATGTCCTTTCTTTAGAAGAGGCAGGCTGAAATATTTAGGGGTGATTGATTTTGTTGTCTGCAATTCATTCAAACGGTGTAACAAAAAGGCATCTCTATTTTCTCTATGTTTGAAAATCATCATAAAGAATTGGGGTGAGGGGAACAGAGGGCATCTTTTTAAAGTTCCTTAGCCAAGAGCATTGTGAAGACCTGAGCTAACAGTAGCTTCAATTTACGGTTTGGGTTTGTAGTGCTGTGTCTTTTTTTTCCTGTTGCACCTGAGGTACCACTGAGTGAGTGCAGTCTCAGCCCAGCCCACGAGCAAGCAGCTCTTAATCACACTTCAGTGAATAAGATTCAGCAACAGCTTCAAGCTACCCTGAGGGGGTGAAAGTCCATACCTGGCATAATCTTCTTTACATTCCTATGCTATTACACTGGCACGTCACTTTCAAATTGCAAAATAGTTTGGTTTGCATTTTCCACCAGTCGTATCTGTATTCGCAGTCCCAGACAGAGGGCATTTCTTTCTGGCCCGTGGACACACCCCCGAGGACTCTTACAAAGGAATCTCTTTGCCCACCCACCCATTGTTGAATTCTATTTCCATCTGTCTATACTTAAATTACTTATTGAAACAGTAAATTTCATCCTGCAGTTCAAAAAGGAAAACCTGGGAAAAGCTGGGAATCATAATTTGGTGCTCTGTTGTCATCATCCTGAGATTTTTTTTTTAAAACAAATTTAGATGAGAACTGTGTATACCAGGAAGCTGTGACATCTTTTTAATAGTTAATGAGCACAGACCGTGACAAGGCAATGCTTGCCATGAATATTCAATACCTACTGTACAGACTTCAAATTAGTTTGGTTTCTTCGCTACGAGGCTCGTGGCACCATAGGTTGTAAGTATCCTGCTACCAGGTGCTGGTCTACTACGATCACGCAGGCTACGAGAGGCCCCCAAGATCCCATTTAATTTTAGCAATTAGGGCGGGTGTTCTAAAAGCTGTTCACGCGATCTGAAATTTAGCTTCTAGGTCTAAGACAGGACAGCAAATTTGGTGTCAGAAGGGCTTGCGCAGCGTGCGAGAAAGGCATGGGCCCGGCCAGAAAGGGCAAAATGTGCCGCGGCGCCTCCTGTAACCAACAAGGCCTCGGCGCCGGGGCCTGGGAGGAGTGGGCGGCCATCTTGGTAAAGGCCTGAGCGGCGGCCGGCGCGGGGCTGACGCTGGCGGGGCTGCCAGATTCGAAGGACACAGTGAGTGAGTGACCGGGCAACGTGGAGCGGAATCTAGCTCGGCCAGGGCCCCGCGCGGCGTGGGGGCGCCCGGTGGGCCTCGGATGCGGCGCCGGCTCGCCCCCAGTATGGTGAGGCGGCGAGCGCTGAGGCGCTGCCTGCAGCTGTTAACGCCCTCGGCTGAACCGGCGCTGCGGCGCCGGGGGCGGAGGAACCCGGGCGCTGGCCACAGTCGCCCCTTACGCTGCGCTGGGGCGCTGTGTCCGGGGGCGCTGTGGCCCGTGGCCGAAGAGCAGCAGCAGAGGCGGCGGCAGCGCGCGCGCCTGACCGACCCTCGCGTCAGGTGAGCACACGCTCCATGCCCACTTCCCTGCCCACACCCCCCGCTAGCGCCCGCCTCCCTGCCCCCCGTCCCCCCCAGCTTGCTTCCTCTCGCTCTCTGGGTGGAACGGTCCGCACTCCCCAGCTTGGGGCTGCTTGGACTCTTCCGGGAGTAGAGCGGAATGTGGGTGGGTCCCTGCTCCTGAGCCCTGCCTCATCCCGGAGATGCTGCACTTGTGAGTGGCAGGGATTCGTTTGAATTTCCGCACCTCACGAGGTGCGGAGCCCGCATCTCAGAGGCTGCCTGGATGAAGAGCCACATGACTTTTTTCCCTTGGGAGAGTAGCCGTCTCTGGGATTTGTTATAAGGCCAATCTCCTCTGCAAATCACGAGGTTGCATCTTCACCGATTGGAATACATGTGGGTGTATTTTTTGGTTGTATGTAAATGAGTGGGTGGACAACTTCCTTGGAGCAATTTATTTCTGTTTCACCTGTAGTATTTATTTCTAAAAATCCGTTCCACCAGGTTTCTTCCGTTTTATCTTGAAAACTAACCATGGAATGGAAATGAAGAGCGAAAGATTGGAGCAAGGTGCGGCGAGGTGGTGGAAGCCGGCGCTTTCTTGAGTTTTCTGTTCGGTGGTCGTTTGTTTCTCAAATTGAATATTATTGCAGGCTTTTCAGACCAGGTATTCAGATAGTTTTTTTATTTTTCAGCTGTAATCCTGGTAGTTGAGATAAATACGCTTATACAGGCTCCTGAGTCTGAGATGCATCACATCTCAGTTGAACCTGGAAAATATTGAGTATGAGAAAAGTTAACCTTCAAAAAGTAGCTAGGTTTTCGTCCTTGTCTTTACTGCAGTTGTTCTATATATGTTGTAATATGACTCACCTGGTTTACTTTGGCTAATTAGCATCAAGTGTTTGCTATTTGATAATTCTGATTAAGTTATTGAGAAAGTCATTCCTGAGATACAGCTCTCTGGAAATTAAGAAATCATTTCCATCTTTGTTAAGAATGGATATCTAGCAGTTCCATTTCTATTTTCAGTTTCACTGGTTTTGATTTAGCCGCAGACGTCGATATCATTTAGAAAGAAGTTATGTAATCTTTAAAAAGATTACCTATTTCCCACAGTAGTCTGATTTTGTTGCAAGAAAATTTAGATCTGCTGGAGAAGAAATTTAGCGCCTGTTTAAAATGTAAGAGAGATATTGATTTCAATTCAAACGGTTTTAAGTTAAGTGAAGATATTGTCACAATTTTCAGATTTTATTTCATTACATTCTGCACGCTTTCCTGCTGCAAGAATTTCATGTCTCCAAGGGATGAAAATAGTGTATTTCTCATACTCTTATTTTTCTTCACAATTTCAAATTATATTGTACAGATTTCATATTGCAAAATTTAAATTTTAAATTAGTTAATTATAACTGATATTTTAATATAAGTATTCCGTCATCGGGTTTGGGTTTTGGTTATGCTTTAGATGATACAGTCATCCTGTATGAAAAGGGTATTATGTTACTTTATTAGTGAGCTTGGGAAATTTTTAAGAACATGTTGTCCGTGTTTGACAAAGTACTATTTGCCTTTAATTTTGTTGTTTCATTCTGCTTTTTCACTGTAGTGGTAGATAGCTGTAGTTATGTTACCGGGTTGGCGTGGGTAGTGTCAAAATAGCTTCAACCGAGGAGGTCACCGGAAGACCCGGACCAGCAATCTCGGTCCTTGGGATAGTATGCAAAGAATTGCAGACTACCACTTAGGGCTTAAGCACAAAGCAGAGTTTTATTAAAGCATAATTACACTCTCAGAGGGAGAGCGGGCTGTTTCTAAGAGGTGAAGCCAGGAGCTCCTGTGCAGGCTTAAGGGTGTTTATAAGGAGCGCTCTGCGAGGAGGCGGGGCGCAATCGTGGGTGAGTGGCAGGAGGTCATTATTTGATTGACAGCCCCGAGCTAGGTAACAAGTTCCTTATTGCGCATGCCCTTACCCTTGATTCGCTAAGAAAAGCCCAAGGGGGATGGCAAAGCCACCTGCAGATTTTATTATAATGATGGTATAATGAGTTTGGTTTACTCTAACACGCCTGTCTAGTCTGGGCACGCACAGCCCGGGGAAGTCCCCTTGTGTTACTGTGCTCCCTCTTTATCAGGATAAATTGCTCGCCACAAGACTATAGTTTCCCCCGTTCTGGGTGGAGTCAGGGGAGGGTCGTCAGATGGTCGGGGTGTAATTCCACTAGTCCCCTCTTTTCGCCACTGTCACCTCCTTGCTGCTAATGTCTAACTACCTAACAGATATAGTGGGTTTTCCCATTCCATTCTGCTCTTTTTTTGTAAATTAGAATATGGCTGTAGCTGAAGGACTGTGTTGATCTGGGCATTTTAGATTGAAATGCATACAAATAAAAAATGTTTTCGTTGAAGTATTACTACGGAAGTGGATTGAGCACATAATTAATGGTTAACGAGCCCCTTTATCCTGAAGGCCTGTGAGGGCATATGTAAAACTGGCATTAAAAAATCACCCATGTGATTTCCAGCATGAGAGTCAAGTAATGTGCTATTCTAACTGCTAGAATACCGAAAAATTCTGTCTATATCTATAGTGCTTTCATTGACTTGTCTTTTGACTTTAATAACCATTTATTGTGTATTTAAATTTTTTAATGCTTTATTTTTTAACACCTTTATTGGAGTATAATTGCTTTACAGTGGTTTGTTAATTTCTACCTTATAACAAAGTAAATATTTTATTAACAGACTTTTGTGACAGATTATGTATGAACTCATACATCCACAGGGGCAGTCTTGTTATGTCAGAGATAGTCTTTTGCCAACTCAGCTGGTTAAATAATGTATTATAACTTTATAATTTACAAAGCTCTTTCAAGTATTCTTGTATATATTTATATTTACTTTGGTTTTAGAGACGTACAATATGTGAGATTATTAATGCCCTTCCACCTATGAGGGAAACAGGAAACTGAGAGCCTGGGAGATTTTAGTAATTTACCCAGGGTTCCTTAGCACAACAGCCCTGGCCTTTGGCCCAATACGCGTATACACAGCTGCTGCTTATTAGAAAGGGGGGTACCAACTGAAGCGAAGGTAATAGTGGTTGGGATCAGCAAACTTTGGTCAGCATCACAGCCATAAGTTGCAGCCCTAAACCTGTTGGTTGTGCATGGTAAGTACCATTGGCTATGGGGGCACAGCTCTGGCATCTAGATGGATCAGCATAAATTCAGAAATGATTGAAAATCAACTCAGTATACGCCTGCTACCTAGAACAATTCACCTTTCCCCTCGGGGGCAGGAGATTTTCCTGTTTATCTAATTTGAGGGCCTTCCCAGATTTAAGGGACAGTAAAAAATGCCTGTAGACTTCTGTGCTCCTCTGTAAT
Organism: Lipotes vexillifer; assembly: GCF_000442215.2. Lineage (NCBI taxonomy): Eukaryota > Metazoa > Chordata > Mammalia > Artiodactyla > Lipotidae > Lipotes > Lipotes vexillifer. The sequence continues at coordinate 293,496 of NW_006794180.1, read as the reverse complement.
CTCTCAGTTATAAGAATGAAATGGTCAGAATATAGAAAAACCAAGCTTCCTCATTGTTCTGGCACCCCTTAAAATGGGCACTTGATTTGCTTAGAAAAGATCCTGTTGCTAGGAAAACTGGACGACAGCAATAATTTGTTTTGAAAGTTGTTTTCTGTATTTTGAAGGTCTTTCAAACTACAAAGATGTTCGTTTTCTTTTCAAGTTACTGTGTTCATTCCTTTGGCTTCTTTAAAGAGTTCATGCAAAGTACTACTATCTGTATTGTGCTATTCTGTGATTTAAGTAACTACTGATGGTTTAAAGAATGTCTGAGCTCGAAGTTCTTTTTTAAACTTGAGGCCAGTTTATCTGTTTATGAGCTAAACTAAGTGAAATACCCACCATGAGGTGAAATGTATCATTTATCTCCCCATGCTGACCACATGCTCTGTTGGTTCTAAGTGTTTCTAGGCATAACTCAGGTGAGAATATAGCTAATCAGCAGTCCAGGCTCCATCACCAGACAGAGCTGGACCCTTGGAGTGCCATGTACCTCTCTGCTCTGACTTGCTTCTCCTGTAAAAGAAAGGGGTCACAGTATGATGACTTGGGTCATGGAGCGTTCAAGTTAGAAAGGACCTTCGTATGGGCTGGCCCAACCCCTTAACTTACCGATTTCCTGTTTCAACTTTTTTTTTTTTTTTTTTTTGGCTGCGTTGGGTCTTTGCTGCTGTGCACAGGCTTTCTCTAGTTGCGGCGAGCGGGGGCTACTCTTCATTGTGGCGTGCGGGCTTCTCATGGCGGTGGCTTCTCGTTGCGGAGCATGGGCTCTAGGGCGTGCTGGCTTCAGTAGTTGTGGCTCACGGGTTCTAGAGCACAGGCTCAGTAGTTGTGGGACAGGGGCTTAGTTGCTCTGCTGCATGTGGGATCTTCCCGGACGAGGGCTCGAACCTGTGTCCCCTGCACTGGCAGGCAGATTCTTAGCTACTGTGCCACTAGGGAAGTCTCCCGTATTTCTACTCTTGCAAGAGTTTTTAGCCTCTCACGATGCCACAAAAGTGAAACGTCAAAATTAGATGTTTCCACCATTTCACAGAGATGAGGTACAGATCTTCCAGACTTACGATGGGGTTACATCTTCATAAACATGACTGAAGTTGAAAATATCATAATTTGAAAATGCATTTAATACACCTAACCTATCGGACATCATAGCTTAGCCTACTTTAAGCATGCTCTGAACACTTACATTAGTCTACAGTCTGACACAAAGCCTATTTTATAGGAAAGTGTTGTATATCCCATGTACTTTATTGAATACTATAGTAAAAGTGAAAAACAGAATGGTTGTAAGTGTATGGGTTGTTTACCCTGGTGATTGCTAGCCAGCGACCCCAGTCACCCACTGGGAGCTGCGACTTGCTGCCTCTGCCCAGCAAGGGAAGAGAGGATCTTTTGGTCCACATATTACTAGCCCAGGAAGAGATCGAAATTCTCAGTTTGAAGTAGTGTTTTAACCGAATGCGTATCGCTTTTGCACCATTGTAAAGTCAAAAAACCATAAGTTGGACCATTGTAAGTCGGGGACCGTTCGTACTTTAAAATTCTTACTGGAAAGTCCATTCCTTTCTTATTCTTTCCTCATATAGTGTCTCAATTTTATATGTAGATGAACTGTCCATCGTGTGTAAGTGTATGTGTGCCTTTTGGAGCCCATGTTTTAACTTGGTGAATGTGAATGCTGGAGCACGTATCGAATATCTTCACAGAAGAATTTGACATAAACGTCTGATGTTCTCGGCAACATTCTCTCGGTTAAGCATGATTATGTAGAGCTTTATAATTTCTTTTTGCTTAGCTGCCCAAATATCTTAAAATCATACTTTATAATAAAGCTCATCTCCAATTTAGTATACACTGCCCACATTTTAATACATTTTGTTGAAGGCATTACTATGCATATATATGGTACCCTGAGGCTGCAGGGTGATCAATCTTTCAGGTTTTCCCAGGACTGAGGGCATTCCCAGGATACAGGACTTTCAGTGCTAAAACTGGGAAAGCCCCAAGATGTTGATCCTCTTACCTGAAAGTGTCTCTTCATTGGACTTGATTAAAAATTCTTCCAGCTGAAAGGATAAAATGCCAGGTGGTTATATGCTGGATGAACTCAAAGGCATCTTTTCAAGGCAAGGAAAATATCTTCAAGGCCCCATGTATATTTTCTGTTTATATGACTGAAATATAGGACTAATTTATTATTATTTTCTGTGTAATTTTTTTTTTTTGCGGTATGCGGGCCTCTCACGGTCGTGGCCTCTCCCGTTGCGGAGCACAGGCTCCGGACGCGCAGGCTTAGCAGCCATGGCCCATGGGCCCAGCCGCTCCGCGGCATGTGGGATCTTCCCAGACCGGGGCACGAACCCGTGTTCCCTGCATCGGCAGGCGGACTCTCAACCACTGCGCCACCAGGGAAGCCCTTTTCTGTGTAATTTTAAATGAAAATAATTTAGCAATTAAATAGGATAGTTACATCATTTGAAATCGCCGTGTAATATTAAAAGGGCAATTAGAGGGCTTCCCTGGTGGTGCAGTGGTTAAGAATCCACCTGCCAGTGCAGGGGACACAGGTTCGAGCCCTGGTCTGGGAAGATCCCACATGCCACGGAGCAACTAAGCCTGTGCGCCACAACTACTGTGCCTGACTCTAGAAGCCCACGAGCCACAACTACTGAAGCCCGTGCGCCTAGACCCCGTGCTGTGCCACAAGAGAAGCCACTGTGATGAGAAGCCCGTGCACCGCAATGAAGAGTAGCCCCCACTCGCCGCAACGGAGACCCAACACAGCCAAAAAAATAATAATAAAATATAAATAAATAAGTACATTTATAAAAAGAAAAATAAGGGAACTGGTATTTATTGAGTGTCTACTAAGTGCTTTTTACTTTGAAAGGGGAGAAAAAAGCCATTAGAGAAAAAAGACATTGTTGAAAGCAAGAAAGGCTAGCCTTGTCACTGAGACCATACTGTTGGCTGTATGCAACTAACTTTAGAACCTAGGTATCTGTTTAAGATAAATTTATTGGATTTTCCATGCATATTCAACAAGATTAGGGGAAAGAGCATGGATTTTGGAGTCTGATCAACTTGGGTTGGATTTCCAGGTCCAACTGTTACCAGCTTTTTGACTTCAGGTAAACTATTAACCTCTGTGAACCTCTGGTATGTCGCGTGTGACGTGAGGATAATATCTACCTTGAGGGAATGTTGTGAGGATTAAATGAGATAATGAATGTGTATAAAATGTCTGACACATATAAGTGCTCAATAAACGATATACCTATAGTAGTCATGTGTGTTGCTCTGTGTACCCATGTTTGGGTTAGGAAGGCTCTATTTTTGGATGGTTACTTTGTGTGTTTTTATAGCTTCCCTAAACTTCCAAGTTATGGTCATTGTATCAGTTAGGATTAGTTTGGGGAGGTCCAGAGTTGCAAGGTCCAGTCTTGGTACATGGCCTCTGTCTGAAGTCCTAGTCGTCTATGCCATTCCTAGAAGTGGCCATGATACTCATGGCTCAAGATGGCTCCAGGCAGCAGGTTGCAGGAAGAATCCAGAATGCCTCCCTTTCCTATATAAGACTTCTGCTTCGATTGCATCGGCCATCCCTAGCTGGAAGGTGTGGAAATGTAGTCATTAACTGGTGCATAGCTACCCTAAGTAAAACTGGCGTTCTGTTACTGAGGAGAAAAGGGGGATTAGATTTTATGGTAGGCATCTTCTGGTCTCTACCACTTTGTCACCACTTTACCACCATAGAATTCAACTACTGAAGTATTCCCTAAGATTTTTCAATTTTTATCTCCATAATTAGTAGACTTAGAGGGAATGCCCTTTGTTGAATTTTGTCTCATTGTCCTTTGGTTACTTTTGCTTCTCCTGTAATTTTATTCCCAGCAGATTCTCTCAGAAACAATTAACTCTGTCTCAGTGAAGAGTGATTAGGATTTAAGCTCCTGTTCATTTATTCAGTCAATAAATAGTTATTGAGCACTCATGATGTACAGGCTGCTGTGGGTTATTATAGACAATGTCAGTTATTACTGAGTGTGGTTCCTTTTTTTTGGGTTTGGCTTATAGTTGGCATATAGTTGCTTGCAGTAGTCTCTTATGATCCTTTGTATTTCTGTAGTGTCCATTGTAACTTCTCCTTTTTCACTTCTTTTTTGTTCTTTTCTTTCTTTTTCTTTTTTGGCTGCACCATGCAGCGTGCGGGATCTTAGTTCCCCGACCAGGGATTGAACCCGTGCCCCCTGCATTGGGAGCATGGAGTCTTAACCACTGGACCACCAGGGAAGTCCCTCCTTTTTCATTTCTAATTTTATTGATTTGAGTCCTCTCCCTTTTTTTCTTGATGAGTCTGGCTAAAGGTTTATCTATTTTGTTTATCTTTTCAAAGAACCAGCTTCAAATTCTTTTATCTTTCCTGTTCTTTTATTTGTCTCTATTTTATTTATTTCTGCTCTGATCTTTATGATTTCTTTCCTTCTACTAACTTTGGGTTTTGTTTATTCTTCTTTCTCTAGTTGCTTTAGGTGTAAGTTTAGGTTATTTGAGATTTTTCTTGTTTCCTGAGGTAAGACTGTATTGCTATAACTTCCCTCTTAGAACTGCTTTTGCTATGTCACATAGGTTTTGAATCATCATGTTTTCACTGTCATTTGTCTCTAGGTATTTTTTGATTTCCTCAATGATCCATTGGTTGTTTAGTAACGTATTGTTTAGCCTCCACGTGTTTTTTTTTTACAGTTTTCTTTCTTTGTGATTAGTTTCTAATCTCATAGTGTTGTGGTCAGAGAAGATGCTTGATATGATTTCAATTTTCTTAGATTTACTGAGGCTCACTTTGTGGCCCAGCATGTGATCAATCCTGGAGAATGTTCCATGTGTACTCAAGAATGTGTATTCTGCTGCATTTGGATGGAATGTTCTATAAGTATCAATTAAGTCCATTGGTCGATTGTGTCGTTGAAGCCCTCTGTTTCCTTATTGATTTTCTGTCTGGATGATCTGGATTGTAGTTCTTCTTGCTTCTGGTGTCTGCCCTCTGGTGGGTGAAGTTGGTCCAGGGGCTTGTGCAGGCTTCCTGGTGGGAGAGACTGGTGCCTACCTGCTGGTGGTTGGAGCTGGGTCTAAGTCCCTCTGGCCGGCAGGGCTGTGTCAAGGGATGTGTTTATAGGCGGCTGTGGGGTCAGGACGACTTTAAGCTGCCCGTCTGCTGATGGGTGGGGCTGTGTTCCCACCCTATTGGTTGTTTGGCCTGAGGCATCCCAGCGCTGGATTCTGCAGGCTGTTGCTGGGGCCGGGTCTCTGTGCCAAAATGGCGACCTCCACGGGAGCTCACGCTGTTGAATATTTCCTGGGGCCTCCGTCACCAGTGTCCTTGCCCTCACAGTGAGCCACAGCCGACCCCGTCTCCCCAGGAGACCCTCCAAGACCCGCAGGTAGGTCTGGCCCAGGCTTCTATGGAGTCACTGCTTTGCCGTGGGTCCCAGTGCACATGAAACCTTGTGTGCACCCTCGAAGAGTAGAGTCTCTGTTTCCCCCGGGAGTGTGTGGCTCCTGCACTCAAGCCCCACTGGCCTTCAAAGCCAAATGCTCTGGGGGCTCCTCCTGCCGATGCCAGACCCCCAGGCTGGGGAACCTGACATGGGGCTTAGAGCTCTCTCTTCTGTTGAAGACCCTCTGTGATACAGTAATTTTCCAGTTTGGGTTGCCCACCTGGCGGGTATGGGATTTGATTATATGGTGAAAGCACCCCTCCTACCGTCTTGTTGTGGCTGCTTCTTTGTCTTTGGGTATAGAATATCTTTTTGTAGGTTCGAGTCTTTTTGTCAATGGTGGTTCAGCAGTGAGTTGTGATTTTGGTGTTTTCATGAGAGGAGATGAGCTCAAGTCCTTCTGCTCCGCCATCTTGTCTCCTGCCTATGAATTCACAATTTAATATTTGCTCTCCTATATTTAGTAAAGAAAAGGGTCGTTTTAATACACTGCTAGATTACATAGCTAATGAAACTATTTCAGTTCATTGAAATATCTGCACAGGGCTTTGCAGGTTAAAATTAAACTGTCCTCCCCTCCCTTCGCATGCAGTACAGATTTCCCTTGAGAATGGTGTTAACCCCACAGGCATTTAGGAGACTGATGGGAGGGCAGATGTGTCCCAAGCATGGGAAGTACACTGGATAATAAATAAAAGAGAGAATGTTCTGTGGGAGTTACGTGCACAGCATGCATCGGCAAAGAAAATACTGCTTTGTTTTTCCGTGAATTTCATTTTTAACTCAGTTTATTGACTGAACCAGTTTTGCTAAAAAGCTAAAGGAAAGCAAAGCAAACAGAAACTTAATATATAGTACCTAGGAGCACACTATAAAACGGTGTATTTCATCAGTTTTAAGACAGACATTTTATTCCGATTTTAACACCAACCCATATCAGGATGAATCATACAGTACATGACATAATTATAGTTGATAACATTTTAACTTAGTGGCACATAAAATAACTGCCTTATAAATTCATGGTGTCTTAAATTGGATGAAAATCAGTATAACGTAAAGATCTTCATCAAGTTTTGAACCTCCTTTTGAAACACAGTTTATGGATAGTGTACTTGTAATCATGAGTATGCCCCTCCCCTCGCGCTTAGTGTTGGCCTGAAGTCAAGGCAGAGTTTTCATTTAACGTTGTTAACTTTGGAGACAGATACATGACAAGAAATAATTGGGAAATCTGCCACATTTAAATAAGGAAACACCAGCCTTGATATGTTAAGCTAGACATGTTTTCTGAATCTGCAAAGCTGAAAGCTAGTTAACGTAGCAGGATCCAGTCTTCCTTAGTTCTAGTTTTCCTGTCATTTTATCTTTGGTATTTAAGGATGACCTTTGTGAGATTGTTGCTGTATCCACTACGGAGTGACCAGAAGAGTGATGTTTGATGCGGAGCCTTCTCATGACCCAGCCCTCAGGCAGGCTTGGTACGTCTCCACGAGCTGATGCTCCCTTGGTCACGGGACCACCTGTTGACAGAGCCCATCATTGTGCACATTCACCAGCCAGAGTTCTCGTACTTTTCCTCCAAAAGAATGAGTCCAGGTTGTCACAGTTCAGGTTATGTCTTTCTGGTTCCTTCCCATCATCTCACACTTAGAGTGCATAGTGTGAAATGGTGCATCATAGTGCCAGCATTTTGTGTTGTTCTGAACAAATTTTGTGGTCATACATAATCCTGTTAGTATCGATGTGCGTATTGCTAGTCCCTCCTCCCACCCCAAGGATATTTTAAAAAATCATGTGCAAAAGCCCTGTGATGGCAAGGTGGCCCTGAGGCGGGAGCATGATGCATTTGAAGAAATAGATGAAGGGCCTGTGTTTGGAACAGAGGAGAGTGTGGGCGGGGCTAGAAATACACACCCTCATGGACCATCTTACTGACCTTTGCCCTCATTCTGAGAGTAAAGGGCATCCTCTGGAGGTTCCCCCCCCCTCCTTTTTTTTTTAAATCAGATTTGCCTGTAAAAAGCTCACTCCTGAAGTCTGGATTTTGTGTGTGTTGCAGCTGGGGTATCCACCTCGACTCTCACAAGCCTCTCTTGCTTCTTATGTCCCAGGTACACTAGACAACTAGATGTTGTCTGAAAACCCTGCATTGACTTTTTGGTGTGGTTTTGAATCAGAGTGCCCTTTTCTTTTTTCCCCCTTATTTCTTGATTGTTTAAAACAATGAGCCAATACTTTATTATATATTTGGTAGAATTATTACATATGTGTGTTTATATGTATATGAATATTTATGTCTGTGTGTAACAAATGCAAACAATCTCACAAACTTTATCATCACAAGGGGCGGCGTGAGGTCAGCTCTGCCATCGAACATTATCTTGTCCAGAAGGGACTTAAACTCTTTAAACCTGTGTATTTTCATCTGTTAAGTGAAGTAAGGTTTAAATGGCTGGTCTTTGAAGGCCTCGGCCTGAATGTAATTGTGACCCAGGTAAAGCCATTCTATAAGAGGAACTGAGATAACTCTCCCAGATCCATTGCTTTCTAATAGAATTTAATTTAGATGGTTTAGGGAAAAAAGAATTAGCCCTTGGGTGAGTGGCAAGCATTTTACATACATTATTATGTCCTTGAATCCTTTGAAACCCCACTTAAGATAAGTAGGTATTTTACAGATGAGACAGTTGAGGACTAGAAAGGTTAAGTCATTTGCCCAAGACATAAAACTAGTTAGACTGCCTTAGCTGTCAGGCTGTCCCACTAACAGCTGTGCCTAAGCAGCAGTGGGTGCTTAGCTTTTGTGAGCTGTGGTTTTTTAACACCTGTTTTTCTCCAGATCATAGACTATTTACTCTAGAAAGTTTGGGGGAAAAAAAGTTCTGGTTGAGTGTACGTGTATGTGCACTTCATCCTGGGGTTTGAGTTATTTCCCTTTCTTCCTGGGTAATATTTCTATTTAAACAGCTCTGTAGTCAAAAAATAATACTTGTTTCTCTGTTATTGTGCTTATTTTTCTTGGGGTTATAAAGAGTATTGTGTATACACAATACACTTAAACAAACGTTTGCTTTCTGTTTAGTTTAACAGAATAGGAAAGAGATGAAATTCATGGAAGAAGAATGTATATTCTTACTGCACTGTTTCTCACTTTCATGTGGCTGGAATCCTGTATAGTTCAAAAGCAAGGATTTCAGTGCCTTGAGTTAAGTGGTGTACGTGGGCGTAGGAGCAGTAAAGAAAAGGGCAGCAGCAACCCCTCACGTTTGTTGAGCTGATGTATATGATGCATGTGACGATGTGCATTCATGTATGTTACATTTGCTATATACATTTTACATACGTGTTCTTAGTGCTTTACTTGCATTTGCTTTTTCAGTCCTCTCAATAACCCTTTGGAGGCAGGTAGTATTATTATCTCCATTTTACAGATGAAGAAATCAAGGCACAGAGAGGATAGGACACTTGCCTAAGGTCACAGAGCTAGGTTACATGCGCAGTTCTACATCTGAGTTAATTCAAATTTGTATTGTTAACCACTTAAATACATTATTGAAATGTTTCTCAACTAATGTGCATCTCCTTTCTGGGGATTTGGACTCATTGTACTTTTTGGGGGGCATTAGTAACAGATTGTCTACAAAGTAAAAATAACTAGGCCTAATGGGGTTGTATGTAAGTCATTTGAATTACTGAAGTATCTTGGAGGAACTAAGACGATCCTTATTATGTTATTAACAATAATACTTTAAAACGAAGGTATGAAAGTATTACAGATTCATGAAGGTGCTTTTTTCTACAGAATGTCATTGAAATGGAAAATTTTCATATGTTTAAATGCTGGCTGGTAGAGTAGATTTGTTTTGAATTATAGCACATAAGGAATTTTTTTTTTTTTTTTTGCGGTACGCGGGCCTCTCACTGTTGTGGCCTCTCCCGTTGCGGAGCGCAGGCTCCGGACGCGCAGGCTCAGTGGCCATGACTCACGGGCCCAGCCGCTCTGAGGCATGTGGGATCTTCCCAGACTGGGGCACGAACCCATGTCCCTTGCATCGGCAGGTGGACTCTCAACCACTGCGCCACCAGGGAAGCCCCACATAAGGAATTTTTTAAAGGTTTGGCAGTAATAAGTAAAGCAAACACCTTTTCTATTTAGCAAGCAGTAATCCTGCATTCTAAAATTGTATTTTGCAGGAAGAAAGTTTGAGCCTAATAGAGACATTGTTATAAGTTTGAGGAAATTTTTATTGGTTAAGAAATAATACTACGTGTATGTTTCAATGTCTGTATGTTAAACTCAGTATATTCCCCCTCCCCCTTTTTTTAGCTCTTCACGAAAGGACATGGATGAAAATGAAAGCAACCAGTCCCTGAGGACAAGTTGCCAATATCCTAAAGAAGCAGTAAGAAAGCGCCAAAATTCACGGAATTCTGGAGGAAGTGATTCTTCTAGGTTTTCCAGGAAGAGTTTCAAACTGGATTACAGACTAGAAGAAGATGTAACTAAATCAAAGAAAGGAAAGGATGGGAGATTTGTTAACCCTTGGCCAACATGGAAAAATCCCTCTATTCCAAATGTTCTCAGATGGCTGATGATGGAAAAAGATCACAGCAGCGTTCCATGCTCCAAAGAGGTAGCATCTGGCTTTTTGAGTGCTGCGCATTTGCTCTTAATATATGTATTACTTAACGTTGCTGTGAATTGTATTATGACACTCCAGTTAGCTAATTCAGCCTTTTTGTATGATAAGGTTCTGGGGAGATGACATGAATAAGGTGCCTTCAAGTTCACAGGTGAGCAGCACAGTACATGTGTGAATAACCAGCTCTGATCCAGTGGCAACTAGAAGTAGGAACGGATGTCTTAAAAATATAGGAAAGGATGCAATTAATTCTGACTGGTGGGATTGGAAATGGCTTTACAGAGGAGATGATATTTGAGCTGGGCCTAGAAAGATAAAAACTATTTGGCAGTGGTTTTCCAGGTGGATGATGGGTGTGAGGAAGGTCACAGAGGTGAGAAAGTGCATGGCATGTTCTAGAAAGTAGTAACCTGTGTTTTGGAATATGAGTTATAAGGGTTAAGCCTGGAGCGCTTGGCTCTTCATCCTTGGAAAAAGCAGCTGAAGTTATAAAAGAAATCGTTAGATAACCTTCCACTCCTTTAAAAATTGGGAATAGGTTACTGGGCTTTTCAATATGCTAGTTATACTTAGGATGAGACTATTAACCTTTGGCCTATGGTTTATGAGATGAGTGAGATTTCACTTCAGCAGGGAGTTGCTGGCTCAGTGGTGGTGGTGTTAGATCGTTTACCTTAGTAAGCGTGTCCATTTTTCTTTAAAGGATGTGAGATTTAAAAAAACCCCAAAGACCCATATTGTCACTTTGATGCTAGGGAATGTTCATAGTATTAATCCTAGTTAACAGAATTGAGGAACATGAATAATATTTTCTCAGCACTGTTTAAGAATGAGTCAGAACAGGGCCTCCCTGGTGGCGCAGTGGTTGGGAGTCCGCCTGCCGATGCAGGGGATACGGGGGGATATATTGCATACTTATGAATTATTTTTATATCTATTATGGTTTTCTGTAATTCAGGATCTAGTGATTTTCTTTTGGTTTTACCTTCCATTGCTTAGCCTAGTCTAAAAAAAAAAAAAAAAAAAGGAATGAGTCAGAATATTAATAGATAAAACCTTAGTGTATGTTTCAACTTTGTGGATGGGAGGAACAAGAAAATTTTATGTCTTCTGGAGAACCTGGGATGAAGAGAAACATGGAGTCAAGCTGTGAGAAGGGTTTAGGGTAGGAGGCCAAGATGGGTAGGTTACCTGTTTGGTAAAAATTCCTTCCTGGTTTTTGGGCCACAGTTTCTAAAAATACAGAAGTAGTAATGGTGTCTTTAGTTTTCTTTCATTTCAAACAGGAAAGTGAGTGACCACATGAAGGTGGAAATACATCTCTGAACTCTGATGATTTGGAGATATTGAAGAAACTGGGTTCAATTTCTGAGAACTCACCAGGCCAGTTGTTCTTAAACTCCACTATTCTAGGTGCTAGAGATAGAGCCATGAAAAAGCAGAAAGACAAGGGCTTCCCTGGTGGCGCAGTGGTTGAGAGTCCGCCTGCCGATGCAGGGGACACGGGTTCGTGCCCCGGTCCAGGAGCGGCTGGGCCTGTGAGCCATAGCCTGCACGTCTGGAGCCTGTGCTCCGCAACAGGAGAGGCCACAACAGTGAGAGGCCCGCATACCACAAAAAAAAAAAAAAAAAAAAAAAAAAGGCAGAAAGATAGCCGGGCCTCATTGGGCCTTCGGTTTAATGGAAGTGAGACAATAAACAGATAAGAAAATGATGTGGGATACTGAAAGATGATTGGTGCTTTGAGGAATAATGAGGCAGAAAAGGAAGTTGGGGGGTGGGAGCTGAATTCTTTAATGAAGTGTAAGCTTGCTTTTTTTTTTTTAAAGGCAGGCGTTCTTTATTTTTCTTTGCTTTTTATTTTAATTTTTATTTTATATTGGAGTATAGTTGATATACAGTGTGGTGTTAGTTTCAGATGTACAGCTAAGTGATTCAGTTGTACATACACATGTATCTATTCTTTTTCAAATTCTTTTCCCATTTAGGGTATTACCTAAATGTCGAGTACAGTTCCCTGTGCTAAACAGAAGGTCCTTGTTGATTATCTGTTTTATATACTAGTGGGTATATGTTAATTGTGAACTCCTAATTTATCCCTACCAGCCATGTTTCCACCCACCCCCGGCAGCTGTAAGTTGGCGTTCAAAGTCTGTGAGTATGTTTCTGTTTTGCAAATAAGTTCATTTGTATCATTTTCACCCTTAGACTCTACCTTCAGGCTATATCAGATGACATTTGTCTTTCTGTGTCTGGCTACTTCACTTGATGTGATTATTGCCAGGTCCAGCCAGTTGCTGCAAATGGTGTTGTTTCATTCTTTTTTATGGCTAATATTCCCTTGTATACATGTACCACATCTTTATGCATTCATCTGCTGGTGGACAATTTGGTGGCTTCCACAACTTGGCTGTTGAAAATAGCCCTGCAATGAACGTTGGGGTGCATGTGTCTTTCCAAAGTACGGTTTTCTCTGGATATATGCCCAGGAGTGGGATTGCTGGATCATATGGTAGATTTATTTTAGTTTTTTAAGGAACCTTCATACTGATCTGCATAGTGGCTGTTACCAGTTTATGTTCCCACCAACAGCATAGGAGCGTTCCTTTTCTGTACGTGGATTTGCTGTTTGTTGACTTTTTAATGATGTCCATTGTAACTGGTACGAGGTAATACCTCCTTGTAGTTTTGATGTGCTGTGATAATGAGCGATGTTAAGCATCTTTTCATGTGCTTTAAAAAACAAAACAAAACAAAACAAGAAAAAACCTCGTGAGTAATATTTACCTCCTGAAATGGGCTTATTGAAAGTCGGCTCTCTTTTTTTTTTTTTTGCGGTACGCGGGCCTCTCGCTGTCGGGGCCTCTCCCGTTGCAGAGCACAGGCTCCGGATGCGCAGGCTCAGCAGCCATGGCTCATGGGCCCAGCCGCTCCGCGGCATGTGGGATCTTCCCAGACCGGGGTACGAACACTTGTCCCTTGCATCGGCAGGCGGACTCAACCACTGCGCCACCAGGGAAGCCCTCGGCTCTGTTTTGAATTCTCTTTCGATTCACCTACCACACTACATTTCTAGAGGGCATTGTTCATTTAAGCCTCACAGGCCTTGTGAATGTGAAGTGCCCATAAACGCTGGTTTTAAAGTTGTCATTCCAGGAAACAAGGCAGCAGCATTTCTGGTTGCCGAACTCTGGTTACTTGGGCAATGAGAGGCTTAGGGAAAGTCCTGCTGCTGGGTTTTAAATGAGTGGAATGTGCCAGAACAGACACCCAAGGACTTGTGTCTCAATACTTCCACCCCCTGGGACAAATCCCAATCCCTGCCAAAGCGCTATGCTGAGGGTGCTGGCATCCGTAGGTGGGGTGACTCTGCGGAAGGAGGTTGGAGGTGGGAACCCCAGCACCAGGAGACGTGGGGACCAGGTGACTTTTCAGAGCTCTTCTGGCCCAGAGGGTCCACCATCCTTTGGCTGCACTAGGCTTGGCCTTGCTGTCAGAGGTCCATCGTGGATCTGGAGATTGTGGTCCATCCCTAAGGGATCAGGCACTGCAGGTCCAAGGAGAGCTCATTTGCTGGCACATCCTTCCCAGCTTCCTAACCCCCATGACATCCAGCCTTTGGAAACCAAGGCTGCTCGGGCTCCAGGGATGTGAAGCTGCCTGGGTCCTAAGGCCCGAGGACAATGTTGTAGGCATTTTGTTTTTGTTTTTGTTTTTTTTTCTAATTTAACATTTAGTTTATATTGGAGTATAGTGGCTTTGCAGTGTTGTGTTTGTTTTAGCTTTATGCAGCTTGATTCAGGTAAACAGAGACACATATCTACTCTTTTTCGGACCCTTCCTATATAAGTTCTTTCAGATTGTTGAGTAGCATTCCCTGTGTTAGACAGTAGATCCTTGTTGATGATCTGTTTTATGGATATTAGTATGCAGATGTTAATCCCAACCTCCTAAGGTATTCCTCCAGCCCCACCTTTCCCCTTTGGTAACCATATGTTCGTTTTCTAAGTCTGCGAGTCTGTTTCTGTTTTGTAAATTTGGTTATTTGTATCAAGTTTTAGATATCACCTGTAGGTGATATCATATGCTATTTGTCTTTCTCTGTCTGGCTTATTTCACTTAGTATTGTCACCTTCAGGTCCATCCATGTTGCTGCAAATGGCATTATTCTTTTTATGGGTGAGTAATAACCTTTTTATGTTCCCCATCTTTTTTATCCAGTCCTCTGTCAATGGATATTTTGGTTGCTTCCATTTCGTTGCTATCTTAAATAGTGGTGCAATGACTTTTGGAGTGTATGTGTCTTTTCAAATATGTTTTTTCCAGATATACACCTAGTAGTGGGATTGCTGGATCATGTGGTCCCTCAAACTTAATATTTTATGGAACCTCTATATTGTTCTCCATAGTGGCTGTTACTGGGGTACATTTGCATCAACAGCCTAGGAGGATTTCCTTTTCTCCATGCTCTCTTCAGCATGTATTGCTTATTGACCTTGGATGATGGTCATTTTGCCTGGTAGTATGTGATACCTCATTGTAGTTTTGATTTTCATGTCTGTAATAATTAGGAATTTTAACATCTTTTCATGTGATTTTTTTTCATCTCTATGTGTTCTTTGGAGATTGTCAAATTTAGATCATCTTCCCCGTTTTTTTTTTTTTGCCGTATGCAGGCCTCTCACTGTTGTGGCTTCTCCCGTTGTGGAGCACAGGCTCCGGACGCGCAGGCTCAGTGGGCATCGCTCACGGGCCCAGCTGCTCCGCGGCATGTGGGATCTTCCCGGACCGGGGCACGAACCCATGTCCCCTGCATCGGCAGGCGGACTCTCAGCTGCTGCGCCACCAGGGAAGCCCCTTGAGTTCTTTTTTATGTATGGTGTTAGAGAATGTTCTTGTTTTACTCTTTTACATGCAGTTTTCCAGTTTTCCCAGCACCACTTATTGAAGTGACTGTCTTTTCTCCATTGTATAGTCTTGCCTCCTTTGGTAGATTAATTGGTGCTTGAGTTCACTTCTGGTTTTGCTCTTCTTTTCTATTTATTTATGTTTCTGGTTTTGTGCTAGTACCATACTTTTGATGACTGTAACTTTGTAGTATAGTCTGAAGTCAGGGAGTCTGATTCATCCATCTCTGTTTTTCTTTCTAAGGATTGGTTTTTATATTCTCGGTCTTTTTTGTTTCCATACAAATTTAAAAAATTTTTTGTCCACGTTCTGTGAAAAATGCCATTTGCAATTTGATTGCGATTGCATTGAATCTGTAGATTGCCTTTGGTATTATAGTGATTTTGACACTACTGATGGTTCTAATCCAACAACATGGTATATTTTTCCATCTGTTTTTGTCATTTTCGATTTCTTTCATCAACATCTTATAGTTTTAAGAGTACAGGTCTTTAACCTCCATAGGTTGGTTTATTCCTAGGTAGTTTATTCTTTTTGGTGCGATGGTATATGTGATCGTTTCTTTAATTTGTCTTTCTGATCTTTCATTTTTAGTGTTAGTAATGCAAGAAGTTTCTGTGTATTGATTTTGTATCCTGCAGTTTACTGAATTCATAGATGAGCTCTAGTAGTTTTCTGGTGGCATCTTTAGGATTCTCTATGTATAGTATCATGTCATCTGCAAACAGTGGCAGTTGTACTTCTTCCTTTCCAGTTTGGATTCCTTTTATTTCTTTTTCTTCTCTGATTGCCGTTGTTAGGAATTCCAAAACTATGTTGAATAAAAGTGGCAAGAGTCGACATCCTTGTCTTTTTCCTGATCTTGGGGGAAATGCTTTCAGCTTTTACTGTTGAGAATGCTGTTAGCTGTGCGTTTGTCATATATGGCCTTTATTAATGTTTAGGTAGGTTTCCTCTATGACCACTTTCTGGAGAGTTTTTATCGTAAATGGGTGTTGAATTTTGTCAAACGTTTCCTGCATCTATTCAGATGATCATATGGTTTTTATTCTTCAGTTTGTTTATGTGGTATATCACAGTGATTGATTTGCAGATACTGAAGATCCTTGCATCCCTGGGATAAATACCACTTGATCATATTGAGTGATGTTTTTAATGGATTGTTAGATTCAGTTTGATAGTATTTTGTTGAGGATTTTTGCAACTATGTTTTTCAGTGATATTGGCCTGTAATTTTCTGTTTTGTAGTATCTTTTTCTGATTTTGGTATCAGGGTGATTGTGGCTTATGAGTGGTTCTTAAACTCCACTTTTGTAGGTGCAAGAGATACAGCCATGAACAAGGCAGAAAGGAAGCCTGGCCTCCTTGGAAGTTAGGTTTATTGGAAGAGAGACAGTAGTCAAGTAAATGATATGGAATATTGAAAGATGATTAGTGCTTTGAGGAATAATAAGTCAGAAAAGGAAGGAAAAGGGAATAATAAGGCAGAAAAGGAAGATGTTTAGTTCTTTGAGAAATATTAAGGCAGAAAAGGGTGAGAACTGCATTCTTTAATGAAGTGTAAGCTTTTTTTTTTTTTTTTTTTTTTTTTTTT
>NW_006794180.1:267367-276532 GCF_000442215.2 Lipotes vexillifer | reverse complement strand
CTCCCCGAACCGGGGCATGAACCCGTGTCCCCGGCATCGGCAGGCGGACTCTCAGCCACTGCGCCACCAGGGAAGCCCTGTAAGCTTTTTTTTTTTAAGGCAGTTTTTTTTTTTTTTTAGAAAATGTCAAAAAGAAGGCTTAGTATGAACGCATTTAAACAGATGCGGCATCATGTAAGAGAGAAGACTCATTTGTCTTAATCCAATTTTTATTTTCTTTCTTATCATTTACCTACATCTTGTTTCCCCTGGTTTCCAATAAAAGCCTAGAACTAGATTAAATGCATGTTGACTTCTGTTATTTTCATAGATAACTATAAGTCCATACTTTATCCCTTTAAGTTGCCCAGATTATTAATTTTTATGAACTGCTAAGTGTGATAGAGTTATTCATTTAAAAAAATTTAAAGACTATGCAAAGAATACTTACTTCAGATCGTTGGGCCAGTTCAGAATTTAATCAGATTTCTCGAAATTATTTTAACTAGATATTGGGACGCTAGAGTTTAATAATACAGATTTTCAAATTATTGTTTTGGAAGAAGAGGATAATATGATATATGTAGGGTTATGATGACTATATAATGGAATTTACATCATTATAGTTATGTTTAGGTATATGAATATGAAAGTGTTCTGGAAAAAAACGTGATTAAAGTATAAAATAACTCATAGAACAGCTCTGAACAAAGTGAAAATGGGTTATTAGCAGAGCTACACAATTGCTTTGCCTGGTTAGAAAACAGTACTGATATTTGCCTTTTCTGGGTCATTGGAGCTGTGGGTCTGCTCACAGGCTTCAAGTTGTTTATGTGCTTTGTGCTCTTGCAGTGAGTGGCTCAGTGACCTACTCTGATTGTTAGTGTTGATGGTAGTCTCCAACAGTTAGGAGAAAGGAGGTTGGAGAACTTCAAAGAGGGAGGGAGGCAGGCACCTCTGAGTTTCATTAGTGGAAGGAGGCCGTCCTTATCAGTTACTGCTGTAGAAGTGAGAGGGACAGTCATATTGGAGTAGGAGAGAGACATGGGACTGAGGCTGCACAGCATGGGCTGGTAGAAAAAGTGGGACACCAGGAGTCTGGGAACCAGGCTCAGGCTCAGGAATCCTGTCCGTGTGTGACCTTATTTCTATCACAGTCCCTCAAGGAACTCTCTTTTTTGGGGGGGTGGAGGGGAGGGATCTATGAAGTTAGGATAAGAGAGTTTCGGTGATGAGGATTGTTTTGAGATTCATGTGACACATGAAAGTACTTTGAAAATCTCATGCATTCTTTAGATGTATGATATTGAAGAATAGGATGATGCCCTTTGAAAAAATGATACATACTAGTTATTTTATATTTGTACTGTAATAGGCCAGCAGTTTGCTTTTTTATTTTTATTGAGGGGAAAAAAATGCATGTATACAGGGTTTTTTAAAAAAATCATATTACCGACAGGAAGGGGCGCTCACGGCCGCGCCATGGCTCGAAAGGCATCTGGGAGGCCACCGGAGGAAACGCTGTCTCTCTGAAAACGGGAGCAAGCCTTGTTGAAGACACTTGTCGTGGACCGGGACACGGAGGCGTGGCAACGGGACCCCGCTTTTTCGGGTCTGCAGAGGGTCAGGGGTGTGGATGTGTCCTTTGTGAAGGGCGACAGTGTCAGCGCCTGTGCCTCCCTGGTGGTGCTCAGCTACCCTGAGCTCGAGGCTTCCTGGCCTTCCGAGAGGTGCCCTTCTGGGTGGATGCAGTGCAGCAGCTGCGGGAGAAGGAGCCCCGCCTCATGCCCCAGGTCCTTTTTGTGGCTGGAAATGGGGTGCTCCACCACCGAGGCTTTGGGGTAGCCTGCCACCTTGGTGTCCTCACAGACCTGCCCTGCATTGGGGTGGCCAAGAAACTCCTGCAGGTGGATGGGCTGGAGAACAACGCTCTGCACAAGGAGAAGATACGGCTCCTGAAGGCTGGAGGACACTCATTTCCTCTGATGGGAGGCTCCGGGACCGTCCTGAGCATGGCCCTGAAGAGCCACGACCGCAGCCCCAAGCCCCTCTGTGTCTCTGTGGGCCACAAGATGAGCCTGGAGGCAGCCGTGCGCCTGACCCATGGCTGCTGCAAGTTTCGGATCGCGGAGCCTGTGCGCCAGGCTGACATCCGCTCCCGAGACTACATCCGCAGGACCCTGGGAGTCCAAGGGGCCCCTGCCTTGCGCCCAGAAAGGAGCAAGAAGGCACAGAGCCCAAAGGCGTGCCCTCAGGGAGCCTCAGAAGAGCCCGCAGGTCTCTCCCTGCCCAGAGTTCATCAGGACCAGGGGGTGGGGGGGACTTCGGAGTGCAGGATGGAAGCCATGCAGAGCTGGCTGGGCCTGACGGCTTTGTACTGACTGGCCTTGGGCAAAGCTTCGAGCCTGTAATGGGGATCATACCTGTGCTGTCTCCCCAGACAGCTGCAGCCCTGTGTGGAGTGGCCGTGGCACAGAACCTGGCACGCAGTCAGTCCTTGCAAAGAAAGTGAGAAGGTTTGGAGAAGTGGGGCCCACAGGGGCCAAGGTTGATGGTCCTCAGTCTGCAAGGCTGTGCTAACTGCACCAGTGGGAAGGGAGAAACAGGAAGTAAAGGTCCTCATTTCCTACCGAGCTCCTTCCACCACCCCAAGCCGCCAGAATGCAGGTCCCGCAAGGGCTGGACAGGAAGGACCGTGACTCCCCGGCCCCAGCTGCACCTTCCCCTTCAATGCCTGCCCCACGCCCATGCCAACAGGAGAGCTTCCCATGGTGCCGGGAGGCTCAGGGTGATGTCCGCAGCAGCATCCCCTGGGGACCCATCTCTAAGACAGGCACAGAGATGGCCGAGACCTCCTACTGGGGTGGGACTGGGGCTCTACTTAAAGCCACTGCTTCCTTACTGACCAGAGGAGTCAAGTGGGCGCCCTGGGCTGAGGCATGGACTGCTGTGGGGTCCCTCATCCCCATCCCCTCTGCTTCAGTGAGCAGCAGACAGAGCCTGAGATCAGTTTGCAGACAACTGAAAACCTGAGTGGTTTTTGTTTGTTTCAAGGTTAAAGTCATGTAACGAGTCACCATTTTAACATCTTTAAGTGCACTGTTAATTGGCTTTTAGTATAGGCAGAGCCTCGTGCAGGCACACGCCTACCTGCTCCAGAACCTTTTCAGCCCGTATCCATTAGCAGCCACTCTCCTCCGCCCCTCCCCCTGCCCCAGCCCCTGGCAGCCACTGATGGGCTTCCTGCTTCTGTGGACTTGCCGATCCTGGGTACCTCATAGGAATGGAGTCACACAAAGTATGTGACCTTTATGTCTGGAGTCTCTCCTTAGCGTGAGTTTTCAAGGTTCATCTGTGTTGTAACATGGATCAGTACTTTTTTTTATGGCCAAATGATATTCTGTTGTATGGATAGGCCACATTTTGTTTATCCATTCATCTACTGATGAATATTTGGATTATTTGGGGCTATGATGAATAATGCTGCTATGCGAATCGACGTACAAGTTTTTGTGTGAACTTACGTTTTTAGTTCTCTTGGGAGTGGAGTTTCATGGTAACTCTCTGTTTAACTTTTTGAGGAATAGCTGTACTATTTTCCTCCTGTTTTCCGCGGTGGCTGCACCTTTTTACAACGCCACCAGCAGCACAGGGTTCTAAGTTCTCCACATCCTCACCAACACTTGTAATTATCTGTCTTTTTGATTCTGGCTATGCTAGTGTATGTGAAATGGTATCTCATTGTGGTTTTGATTTGTATTCCCCTAATGACTGATGATCTTGAGCCCCTTTTCATGTGCGTGTTGGCTATTTGTGTGTCTCCCTGGGAGAAATGTCCACTCAAATTCTTTGCTATTTTTAAAATTGGGTTGTTTGTCTTTCTGTCATTGAGTTGTACGAGTTCGTTGTATGTCCTGGGTACCAGACCCCTTTCAGTTATATAATTTGCAAGTAGGTTCTCCCATTTCGTGTGTTGTCTTTTCATTTTCTTGATGACATCCTTTGAACGAAAGTTTAAAATCTGATGAAATCCAGTTTATGTTTTTCACTTGTTGCCTGTGCTTTTGGTGTCATAACGAAGAAACCATTGCCTAATCTGATGTCACAGACATTTCCTCCTATGTTTTCTTCTAAGAGTTTAATAATTTCAGCTCTTACATTTGGATCTTTGATGCATTTTGAGGTAATTTTTGTATATGGATATTTGGGTCTCTTGCAATTCCATATGAATTTTAGAACCAGCTTGTCCATTTCTGCCCCCAAAAAAGGCAGTTGGAATTTTGATAGTGATTGCACTGATCAATTTGTAGAGCATTGCTGTCTTTTTTTTTTTTAATGTTATTTTTAAAAATAAGTTCATTAAAAAAAAAATCATATTACCAACAGGCTTATAAGACAAATAGCAGTCCCCTAACCAGCCTCTGCCACCCAGGCCCCTTTATTTCCTTTGGAGTTTGTCTTCATATTTCTTTTCTTTTTATTGTGGTATGAACACTTAACATGAGATCTACCCTCTGAAATTTGTCAGTGTACAATGCATTATTGTTGCCTGCAGGGACCATGTTGTACAGCAGATCCCTGGAGCTTCCCCATCTTGCTTAAGTGAAGCTGTGTGCCCACTGATACTAACTCCCCACGTTCCTCTCCCCCCCGAGCCCCTGGCAACTGCCATTCCACTCTTTGATTCTATGAGTTTGACTATTGTAGATACCTCAGATATGTGGAGTCACGCAGTGTTTGTTTTTCTGTGGTCCTTCGCATTACCGCCAGATGTAACCCACTCTGTATCCCTCCCCATCTCTCCCGTGCTTCTACTTCCCCTTACTATTTACATTATTGTGACTATGTCAGTACTTTTCATTGATGAACCAAGTAGTGTCGTATGGCCATGTCTCCTGTCTCACATACTTTTCCCTCTGAGGTTAATGATTCCTCTTCTTCCGTCTGTTGAACTTCCTATGTTTTTATGACTGATCATTTCCCTCCTTCCCATGGCTTCTCAGGACCATCTTCCCGAGGGGGAGACCTTCAGGAGGTTTTCAGCACCAGGCTCTAATCTGGGCTGATGCCCTCCAGGCTCTCTGTGGCTTCCTTCTGGGCTCTCCCTCACCGTCCTCCTGGGCCCCTTTCCCTCCTCCCTGTGGCCCTGTTTCCTGCGTCCCACCTGTTCCCCATCTTGGATATTTTCTCATTTTGGTGGAGCGCACTCTTAACGAGCTTCCTGAGAGGGGGTACACGGGACGTCAGTTTTTTGAGACCTTGCTTGTCTAAAATGTCTTTATTCTCACTCTTTATTCTAAATTGAAGTATAGTTGGTTTACAGTGTTGTGCCAGTCTCTGCTGTACAGCGGTGACTCATTTATACACAAAGAGACATTCTTTTTTTATATTCTTTTCCATTATGATTTATCACATGATACTGAATATAGTTCCCTGTGCTCTACGGTAGGACCTTGTTGTTTATCCATCCTATATATAATGGTTTACATCTGCTAACCCCAGACTGCCAGTCCTTCGCTCCCCTACCCGCTACCCTTTGGTAACCACAGGTCTGTTCTCTATGTATGTGAGTCTGTTTCTGTTTTGTAGATACGTTCATTTGTGCCATATTTTAGATTCCACATATAAAGGATATCATATGGTATTTGTGTTTCTCTTTCTGACTTGCTTCACTTAGTATGATAATCTCTGGTTGCACCCATGATGCTGCACATGGCATTATTTTGTTCTTTTTTAAGGCTGAGTTTATTCTCATTATTGATTGATAGTGTGGGTAATGGAATTTTAGTTTGGAAACAGTTTTCTCTCAGAATTTGGAAGCATTACCTCCATGACCTTCTTTTTAGTATTGCTTTAGAGAAGTTCAGTGCCATATCTTGATTCTTTGTGTGGGACCTTGATTTCCTCTGTGGAAACTCTGAGGATCATCTCTTTGGCACCAATGTTCTGAAGTTTCACCATGATGTGTGGTTCTTTATTTATCATGCTCGATGCCTGGTGGGCCCTTTAGATGTAAAAATCTGTTGCCTTCAGTTCTAGGAAATTTTCTTGTCTATTTCCTTGAAAATTTCCTTCCCTCCATCTTTTCGTTGTAAAACAACTACTGATTATATTTTGGATCTCCTAGATCAGCCCTCTGTAACTTTATTTCTCCTGTATTTCATTTCTTTTTATTTTTTTGTTTTGCTTTCTGACAGGTTTCCTCAAGAATTTGTTTCATTTTTAAATCAGTATGTGTTTCACTTTTTTATGTGATGGGTGAAAATGTCATAATATGAAATTTTAAAAAGTAGAAAATATGAATATCCTATGATCTTAACCATGCATAAAAATAGAACTGTGCATAAAAATAGCATAATGTTTAACAGTGGTTATAATCTCTGCACATGGATATAATGGATGGCTACTCTTCTTATCTTTATATTTTCCAAATATTTTATAAAGCACATTTTCTTTTATAATCGAGGAGTTTAAAAATATTAAGCCATTTTGATGCATCTTGTACTCCTAATACGGATAGTATGGCAAAAATATACAACATTAGCATTCATATTTAATTGAATTGGTGGTATTTTGGTAAAATCAATCTCTATTCAGTGTTCACATATATCGTCAAAATAAATATGAAAAAGAGAAATATTTTTTATTTAAATCTTAAATATGAGTTGCAAAGTACAGATATTAAAGTTTCCTAAAACAGCACAAAGATACTTGCAGTTGGAAGAAAAGGATTAACTCAAGTCCTCTTTAAAAGTGATTTTTTTTTTTTTAGAAAATATGGTTTGAACAGATTTTTGTTGAATCTTTCTGTCTCATTCACGTACAGAAACACATATACTTAATAAGTATATTAACAAGAATGTGGGTTTCATTGTTTTGAAGTTAACATTATCTGTGCCATGGAAAGAGTTATGGTTTAATGAAGAGAGAGGGTCTTGAGAGTCAGGAGACCTTGATTCCACTCCTGATTGGACACTTACTTGTTGTATGACCTTGGCAAGTGTCTTAGTGACCCTCTGCCTTGGTCTGGTTTTCTGTGAAATGGCAGTAACATCTGCTTCACAGAGTTAGATGACAATGTACTTAAAGCATCTGGCAGAGTAGTGGTTGAATAAATGTTGGGATTTTCCCCTTTCCCCAAGAAAAGTGAAACATTAGTGTACAGGTTAATAACAGGCTTGGGGATTTTCCCATTTGTAGCTTTAAAAAGGAGGACCAACCAAGAAAAATCTTGATCTAGTAAAGAAAAATGCCAAGTGGGTGCATGATTTCTGTAAATAAACAAGAATTTCCCCATTCTACGTACTTTTTCACACTCTGATTAGGATAAAAAGTAAAAAACTATTTTTTTCTTTTTGGAATCTCAGTTGTAGGCACTATTTCTTTGAGTTTCATGGGCCAGTAGTGTTAGAGATCAAATTTTTAAAAATAAGCTACTCTTTTGCGATGGATGGGCTTAGAAACAATATAGCATGAGGAAAGGACCTTGAAGGAAAGTGTGACTGCTTAATTCAGATCTCTTGTCAGACGTTTTACCTTTTTTAAAAAACAGCTTGTTGAGATATAATTCCTGTATTGTACAATTGACCTGGTTAAAGTGTACAGTTTGACAGTTTTCCGGTACATTCAGAGTTGTGCAACCATCACTACAATCTGATACGTTTTTGTTATCCCAAAAAGAAACCCTGTGTCCTTAGTCATCACCCCCAGTTCTCCAGCCCCTGGAAATCACTAACCTATTTTCTGTCTATGGATTTGCCTATTCTGGAAACTTCATATAAATAGGACCGCACAGTGTATGATCCTTTGTGATGGGCTTCTTCCCACACTTTACCTGTTAGTACTGCGTTTGGAGAACAAGTTGAGGCTGCCAGAGGTGCTCAAGGTTTTGTTTCCTCTCAGTTGTCAGTGGATAATGCCAGATATTAAACTCTAAAATGACTTTTAAACTTAGAGCAAAAAAAATGCAACAGTTTTCAGGGAGTTTTGTTTCAGATGTTTTGATGCACTGTTTAAACATGCTGCTACTTAAATTTTTTTTATTAACATAATAGAAGCTCCACATATTCAAAAAGTAAAACCTGGCGAGTTTGGATATCTGTATAAACCTGCAAAATGATCACCGTGATCAAGAAAATGAACATATCCGTCATCTCTAAAAGTGTCTTTGTGTCCACAGTAATCCACGTCTGATTCTCCCCCACCTGATTCCCAGGCTGTTACAGACTCACCCTGGAGATATTGCAGGTTCAGTTCCAGACCACTGCAAGAAAGCCAGTCACACCAATTTTTTGGTTTCTCAGTGCATATGAAAGTTATGTTTGCATATACTACAGTTAATTAAAAATACTTTATTGCTAAAAAATGCTAACCATCATCTGACAATGCAAGGTTGCCACAAACCTTCAATTTGTAAAAAAACAAACAAAACAAAAAAACACCTCAGTATCTGTGAAGCGCAGTAAAACAAGGTATGCCTGGACTTTGTTTTTTGCGGTACGCGGGCCTCTCACTGTTGTGGCCTCTCCCGTTGCGGAGCACAGGCTCCGGACGTGCAGGCTCAGCGGCCATGGCTCACGGGCCCAGCCGCTCCGAGGCATGTGGGATCTTCCCGGACCAGTGCACGAACCCATGTCCCCTGCATCGGCAGGCGGACTCTCAACCACTGCACCACCAGGGAAGCCCTGTACTTGTGTTTTTAAAAAATATGTATTAAATGAGAATACTTGGGAGTAAGTATAGTGGCGTGAGGCAGAATGTGTGGAGGCAGGCGGCGTGCCCTCGTGTGAATGCTGTAACTTCTCTGTTTTTTTGTCTGTAAAATGGAGAGAGTTAATAACACCTACCTCCAGCATTGTGGTATTAAATGAAAAAATTTTTATGAAGCATTTAGCACAGTTTCTAGCACATGGTAAGCACTCCATGCATGTATTTTGTGTTATATGAAAGTACTTGATACATTAGATAATGCTGCATCATCATCATCATCATGTGCCTCGTATGAAGCCTAACGCATGCTAGGGACTCAACTGATACTCATTCCCTCTCCTTTCTTCCATAATTTTTTTTTTTTTTTTTTTTTTTTTTTTGGTACATGGGCCTCTCACTGTTGTGGCCTCTCCCGTTGCAGAGCACAGGCTCCAGATGTGCAGGCTCAGCGGCCATGGCTCACAGGCCCAGCTGTTC
>NW_006794180.1:263903-267340 GCF_000442215.2 Lipotes vexillifer | reverse complement strand
AAACCTGTGTCCCCTGCATCGGCAGGCGGACTCTCAACCACTGCGCCACCAGGGAAGCCCTTCCATAATTCTTGATAAGCATACCATATGGCATTTGTTCACCAACCCTAACTACTAGCTTTGAGAACTGAGTTGAAAAATTCATTCACTCATCCATTCAACAAATTTTATCGTGCATGCTGTGTATTAGTCATCGAAGCAGGCACTGTGAATGATTCCAAGTTGAATAAGACACGGGCTGGGCTGCATCCTGTGTACAGTTCACCAGGGTAAAGAGCAGAACATCCATGGTGTGCAAACAGGTGGCATGGGAGTGGAGAGGGAGAGTGAGCAATGCCGGCTGTGGAGACTCAGGGATGGCTCCGTGAAGGGCGTGCGATTTGATTAAGGTCTCGAAGGGATGAGAGAGAAGGAAGAGGGTCGGTGTCGTGCCGGGCTGCCAAGCTCAGGCTGGGAGCGAGGTGCAGTCCCAGTGTTGGGGGGAACACAGAGCCGTGTGCAGGAACTGAGTGAAACAGCTGGAAAGGAGGAGTGGCAGTCCACCAACAGGCTTACACTGGGCTAAGGAGGTGAGACATGCTTTGTCAAGCAGTACAGAACCAGTGATGATTTTTCAGCAGGGGAGAGAGTTACGCCACAAGAAAAGTGTTTGAGGTGGCTCTGTTGTGTGGAATGAGTTGAAGGAAGACGGCTGAGCCATCAGGAGGACTTGAACATGCCTAGATGTTACTTAGGATCTTAACTCTTAACTATGAGTGAGGAAACAAGTAAATATGTAAGGGATATCGATAGGGGTGGTGCCTGATTGCTTGTCGGGGTTGGGGCGTGCTTCCTTCTTTTGCAATACTTGCAGAGGGCTTAATGTGTGCCAGCCTCTCCTAATTTAGCCCCCAGTAATGACATGTAGGTGCAATTATTATACCCATTTTTCAGATGAGGAGACTAAGGCTTAGGCTGGCTAAGAGCTGTCTTGTCATTCTCCACCTTCTGGGCCCATTTCCTGTTTGGACCAGCTCAGTGACCTCTCAGTTTCCCTTCACCTGCATCTCCCCCATCTGCCCTCTCTCTCTGCCCTTTGCTGTCTCCTTTGTCCAGCTCTTTGTCTCTCCTGGCAGCTATTGTGACACATCCCAGGTCATCATTTAAACTTGAAAAGTGGTTTCTCTAAACATGAATTGGGTCATGTCTTTTTTTTTTTCTTTTCTTATCGATGCTTCCTCACTGTCTCTGGGTGAAGCGTGGGATTCAAGACTTTTACTGGGTTCTCATCCTTTATAGATTTCAGTTTGTCTTCTGCCCCCGAACGCCACATTCCTACTTGGCTCTGTGCCTTTGCTTGGGCATTTTCTCCACCTGAAATGCCCTTCCCCCTTTCCTCTGCGTCAGGAACTTCTCACCATTCTTCAGGAACGCACACAAGTTACTGTGTCTGTAATGCCTTCCGCAGCTGGGCTCTTCATTCCTTCTTACTGGGCTACAGCATGCCTTGTATTTTATTTAATTATTCAATACCATGCCTTTTTCAAAACTGATTTGCAGCAGCTTATAAAAAGACATGTGGCAGTAAAAAACCAGATGGATAAACATACAAGAGCAAATGGACAATTAGGGTAGAAAAATAAAGCCAAGAAAGAGGTTAGCATAGAAATCTGTTCCATTGTTCCCTGCGATGTGCCCTGCCTGTTCCCTTCTGCATATGGGCTGGAGGAGTCTTCAGCTTTTACTCTGAACTTCCTGTCAAAGCAAAAGTCAAAGCAGGATTGTCAGTTTTCCCAATGGTAGTCAAAGGAGTAAAGCCAGTTGCTCTGCAGAAGAGCTTTTCCTGTTACAGGGAATCCAGAGCAGTGTTTCTGGGGTGTGTGGGAAGGTGGGGTCGGTGTGCGCTGGTACCCAGTCATCAAGACAGCCAGCCCCAAGGTACATGCTCGGCAAGTTTCACAAGGAAGAGACCTCCATGCAGCTGTATGGCCTAACACCGAAGCACAGTTTATGAAAGTTTTATAAAAGCCAGGACTGTGATGCTAGAACACAGTTTCTTGTTGGTCCAGCTTAATCCAAGGATAAAATGAAGAATAATAAACAAAGGAATAATACTTAACACATTATGTTGTAGTTGTTTCACACCTGTTTGCCCCCAAAAGTGATCATCCTCTCATGGGCAGGGACCATGTCCCGCGTTGGTTTAATCAGTGGTAGAAAACGTCAAAGGTAAGCGGTAAGGAGAACCATCTATGCCCCTGACTTTCCCAGCAGCCATCACAGCACTCTGCTCTGAATTCTGTGTACTCAAGAAGTCAGGTTCATGTGAGATCCACGATCTACACATATGTGGTCAAAAGTTTTCTTTACTGTTTCTAGGGGCTGACCTCCTGAGGCAGTTTTCAGTAGCGAATGCACCAGCTGAGTAAACAGTAGTAGCAAAGGGACTGCATCTCGGTTGGTCTACTTCTGGCACTTACAGAGAGAGCCTTTAAAAATATTTCGCAAAGTCAGCAGTACTCAAAGTTTTAAGTTTAATTTTCCCTTTGTTGGTTGCATTTGGGAGTAACATCTTACATCACTATATAGTGATTATTGAGTCAGCTTCAGAAAGAAGTATGCACTTTAAAGAAAAAAGCAAAAATAACAAATTTATCGAATGACTTCAGTTCTCCCCAAATAACCCTTCTCTCTGTAATTTAGGTAAAAAATGTATTTATGATGACACATAATACCTTTTTTTTTTAATAGCTGCCTTTCTTTCTTTCTTCATATATGTAGGAGCTTGATAAAGAACTCCCAGTGCTTAAGCCGTATTTTATCGATGACCCTGAAGAAGCTGGAGTGAGGGAAGCTGGCTTAAGAGTCACGTGGCTGGGACACGCGACAGTGATGGTGGAAATGGATGAGCTCATCTTGCTCACGGATCCCGTCTTTAGCGCCCGGGCCTCCCCGTCGCAGCGCGTGGGTCCCAAGCGGTTCCGGCGTCCCCCTTGCACCGTCGGTGAACTGCCCCAGATAGACGCGGTCCTCATCAGCCACAACCACTACGACCACCTGGACTACAGTTCTGTCACTGCTCTGAACGAGCGATTTGGTAACGAGCTGAGGTGGTTTGTGCCTTTGGGGCTCCTGGACTGGATGCAGAAATGTGGCTGTGAGAATGTGATCGAGCTGGACTGGTGGGAGGAGAACTGCGTCCCCAGACGTGATAAGGTGACGTTTGTGTTCACACCTTCCCAGCACTGGTGTAAAAGGACTCTGACGGATGACAACAGGGTTCTCTGGGGCAGCTGGTCTGTCTTGGGGCCTTGGAACCGCTTTTTTTTCGCAGGAGACACTGGTTACTGCTCTGCTTTTGAAGAGATAGGAAAAAGATTTGGACCTTTTGACCTCGCAGCTATTCCCATCGGAGCGTATGAACCAAGGTATGTAGATGTCTAAAGCAAGCATTCCTG
>NW_006794180.1:222038-263831 GCF_000442215.2 Lipotes vexillifer | reverse complement strand
TCCTGCTACATAATAGATTAACTGGACTCCGAGTAATCTGTGGTTTTAAAGGTGGACTTTGTTATACATTGGGTGGGGGGTTGGTGGGCCAGAGGCAGTTAAAAGTTTTCTTTGAATTTTAAAATGCTTTAATTACAGTCATATCAGTTAAATAATTATTGTAGTTACTGAAATTATATTACCAAGAAAAAAGGACGATGGTTTAAAGTATTACTCTGCCTAGCCCGAAGTTCGTGTACTGTTCCAACTAAAGGTAAACCTATTGGCCAGTACTCAAACCTGACTCTTGGTCTTTCTTTCACGTGGAGGATACTCTCCGTGAGTGGAATGCACCCATGCCCTGTCCCGTGTTTAGTGGAGAAAAAGGGCTTGGCCTATATAGCATCAGTCCCTTGTGACGGTCTTACTGCAGGCAGCACTGAGGTTACTCTGCTAAAGACATTGCTGCACTACTTACCACTTGCCCTGCAACCTCTCTGTACTGATTGCCTGTCTTCAGAGCACAGAGCAGATAAAGGTCACACGAGCATTTGAGACCCAGGAGACCCATCCGGAGACCCATCCGCTGCCTGTGTTTTCCTTAATACTGCCTATTTAAGGAAAAAGCGATTTTCAAGAATTCAGTTAGATTTCAGTCAACTCTGGTTGATATGTACAAGTTAAGAGAAAATAAACACTAAAAGTAACAAAGTAGGGGCTAATTTAAAAAATGTTTTATTTTCTGAAGTGCATGCACAGACTCATACAGAATGGTATGTAGGATGGCATTTTATTTAGGCGATCCTACAAACAGAACACTGATACATAGATGAACTGAGCAGATCTGATCATTGGTTTCCATCAGATTGTTATACTTACTTTTCATTAACTTTTTAAGTTCACCAAAACCATTTCATTGCTAAGTATATTAATGCTTATTTCTCCC
This sequence comes from Lipotes vexillifer, assembly GCF_000442215.2. Taxonomy (NCBI): domain Eukaryota; kingdom Metazoa; phylum Chordata; class Mammalia; order Artiodactyla; family Lipotidae; genus Lipotes; species Lipotes vexillifer. Next base: position 262,906 of record NW_006794180.1, on the reverse strand, counting down.
TTTTTTCTAGTTTCTTCATTTAAGGGACTAGATATTTTTACCTTACTAAAAAATTATAAGCCAGTATTAGTGCTTGAATTTCACTTTTCCACATAATTCTAGTTCTGAATTCTAATGAAACCTCTTAAAACATCAGTCAACCTGTTTACAAATCAATTTTATATGGTATCGATCCTTATTCAATATATGTTCTTAGTATATTAGAATACTTCTTACTTGTAATTGTGAGAATAAAATTTTCATATGTAGAAATATACAGACTGGTCATATACAGGGGATGATAAAATGTGTACAGCCGAAGTACACAAATGCACTCACATAATTCCCCCTGGCTTCTTGCACTGCAGCTGTCTTGTCACTAAGATGGGAGAAGGATGGGGAGGGCGGTGTTTGCTCTAAAGAATTAAATTGGTAGTAGCCTCTACTCTGTATTCCAGTTCTCTAGTCAGTACTAAAGTTTTATTTTTATTTTATTTTATTTTATTTTTTTTTGGCCATGCCGCATGGCACGTGGGATCTTATGTTCCCTGACCGGGGATCGAACCCGTGCTCTGTGCATTGGAAGCCTGGCGTCTTAACCACTGGACCACCAGGGAAGCCCCAGTACTAAAGTTTTAGAAATGTTGTTATCAACAAAACTTCAGAGTAGTCTGTAAATGTAAGATGATCACACCCAAAACGATTTTCAATAATCTGCTTAGAATGTTTTCACCCTTACTTTTGGGATCTCCTGTCATCGGGCATTCTATCCAAGTCGGTTAGGATTTTAACTGTTTATTTTAATTTGTATACCAGAGTAAACATTTTAATTTTATTTCAGACATGAAAAGGAATATGTCTATCCCTTTGATTTGAAGTAGGAGTTTTAAAAAAATCAATAGAGAGAAACAGCCAAAACTGTTTTCATCTTGCCCTGAATTCTAAGTGTCAGGAGATAAAGCGTCTCTAATCTCTTGTTGAGAACACAGTGGCTTTGTTTTGGGGCTCCCATCAGGCCCGGCAACTCCTAACAGTAAATAACAACCCTTGTGCTGTGCAGATGGATGAACTTTTCCATGACGTGTTCTACAAAGTGCAGCAGCCCCTCTGCTGAATCCAGATCCCTTAATCTTCACTGCAGTGTTCATTGCCAGTAGCAGACCCAGGATATAAATAATGTGAAGACACTGTTGTTTTTCCTCTTCTAAACTGCTGGCTGGGGGGGCTTCCCTGGTGGCACAGTGCTTAAGGATCCGCCTGCCAATGCAGGGGACACGGGTTCGAGCCCTGGTCCAGGAAGATCCCACATGCCGCGTAGCAACTAAGCCCGTGCGCCACAACTACTGAGCCTGTGCTCTAGAGCCCGCGAGCCACAACTACTGAAGCCTGCGTGTCACAACTACTGAAGTCCACGCGCCTAGAGCCTGCACTCTGCAACAAGAAGCCACCACAATGAGAAGCCCGCGCACTGCAACGAAGAGCAGCCCCTGCTCGATGCAACTAGAGAAAGCCGGTGGGCAGCAACGAAGACCCAACACAGCCAAAAATAAATAAATAAAATAAATTTATAAAAATAAATAAATAAGTAAACTGCTGGCTGGGCAAGCAAAGGATTTGCCTGTATGTAGTACATTTTACTTTTGTATCAGAAATAATTCTTTCTCCTGAAAGTGTTGGCTTTGTCAACTCGCTACTCTTTTGCAAGAATTCTATGAAGCAGCTGCTGTACTTCATGCTTTGAATGAATTTTGTCTTGTTTAATCCTCACAATAGCCTTGTGAAGTGGGCATAGTTTCTATTTCACGGACCAGGAAATTGGCAGCTGGAGAAACTGAAGCAGCTCCAAAGGCATTCCCAGGAATTGGTAGAGCTGGGATTCACGCCCAGGCCCCCTGCCTCCAGAGCCCGTCTCTTCCCAGGCATGAGGCAGCCTTTCACATTGCTAAACTCTATTTAGTGCCCCTGATGTACCCTTTCTTCTTGCCAAACCAAACACCTCATTCATCAGTTGTATGGTATTTAAATAAAATCCTTGAATAGTAACTGGATTTTTTTTGCTCCTGATGTTACAAATTATACACTAATTTTTGTTTCCTTTTCACTTTAGCATGTTAAAAAATAAATTGTTTCAGCAAGGTTATTTGCAACTGGAGTTTTGATTTCTAGTTCTTCACCCATTATTCCGTTTCTTTCATTCATACCAGGATTGCAAAATATCTGCTTTTTAAAGTAATAAGATATCTTCAGAATAAATCATCAGTAAAATAAAAATACATGTGAAACAAAATCCTACTATTCAAAGGGAAGTTTTGCTTGAGACTTAGCTACTGTTACAGCAGTTTGTACAAGAAAGATTTTTATTTTTTTCCAGCAGAAAAGTGGACTGAAGGGAGATGGTTTTGCCTACTGTGATTTATTCCTGTGCAGAATGTTAAAGGTTGATTACATGAAGCAGTAATTAGAATTTATTGTATACTTAAAAGCCCAGGTTTAATAAATTACTGTGTTTTATCAGGTGGTTTATGAAATACCAGCATGTAGACCCAGAAGAGGCTGTAAAGATTCACATTGATGTGCAGACAAAGAGATCTGTGGCAATTCACTGGGGAACTTTTGCCTTAGCAAATGAGGTGAGTGTGATTGTGGTAACAATAACTCGTTACGTGTCTGACCGATGATAGGATTGATCACTGTATCCTGCAGTGTGTTCAGAAACCAAACTAGAATCAGAACCTGCATGGTCATCAAGTGAATTAGGGTGGTAAATCATGTTAATTAGTAAAACAATATTTATATACAGTGGAAAAAAAAATCCTCACTGCATGTTGTTCTTTTGGCTTATTTCTGTAGTTAATGAAGCATGTGTTTATATAACCAAAAACGTGTGCAGCCTTAGTAAATAGAAAAATGAACCATCATGTCATCCCTCTCAAGGGAGGCTTTTGTTCTGGCAGAAGATACAAGACATGCACATAATTACTCAGAGTGTTGTAAAGTGGGACAGATAAAATGGTCTCAGAGTCAGGGACTGTTACAAATTGCAGGGATCAGGGAGAGCTTCGCGGAAGAGTTGACATTTGAACTTGGCTGTGAAAAGGCAAGGAGGAAGGCATTTCAAGAGGAGGAAAGTGTGGGATTGGAGGCAGCAAGCATGGGGAATAGTGAGGAATCGGTTCAGCCAGAGTATGGATGATAGGGAGGGCAATGGGGGAAGTGAGGCTGGACAGCTTGGAAGTTTTCAGAAGTATGTTATTCATCCAGTAAACACTGATTTGGTGTCTGCTGTGTGCCAGGCATTGGGATAAATGGTGGTTTTATTCCTAGACAGTACAGAAGAGCTTATTTTTCCTTAAGGTAGCTGAACCCTGGAACTCTGCTACTAGCCAGAAGCTAGTGGGATCAAACAGAAGCTTAGCAAAAAGCATTCTCTCCTTTCCTCGATCCAGGGCCTGCCCTAAGCAAAATTTAGAAACAGATGACTGAACTTGGCTTCTTCTCTTTTGCCCTGTGTGGCATCTTCCACATTCCAGGGCCTCTCTGCAGGAGCCCTGTGCTTTCATGCTGTTTTAAGCACTCCCTCTCTGTCCTCTTTCTGGCCTGCCCTCTCCCTAGTTGCATCTTATTCCAGAATTAATACACTGCCTGCCCCCTGCCGACCCCCCCCCCCCAAATCAGAATTCCCGTTCCGCAATGCTGTGGCCCTGAGCCACGCTGTTGGGGGACAGAATGGAATCAATAAATGAATGTCCACGGGCATGGAAAGGGTGAAGAATATGATGAGTGTGTGTGTTTCTGTGTTTGTGTATTTGGAGAAGAGGGAAGTTTGGTACTGGTTTCCTTTGGTTTACCACTATTATTTAGAGGCAGTGTCTTATTCCGTGTGTGTGTATGTGTGTTCCATATGTATATAGGTAAATTTAGATATATGTATGTTTATGTTCTATATATATATAACATATTTCAGCAACTTAGATGAAGTAATAGTATTTTATTAAACCTTGCAAAGAGAAGAATCAAGCATGACTCCTAAATTTTTAACTTGAGTAATTGGGAAGGTGGCTATGTTCTTTACTGAGATGGCAAGATGACGAGAGGAAGAAAACCTCAGTCTTCAAGAGTTATTATGTTATTCAGCCTTCAAGAACTACTCCTGTTTTAAATCTAAACTTCATCTTTATTTCTTAATGAAATACAAAATACACTCTCATTTAGTTTTTTTTTTTTTTTTTTTTTTTTTTTTTTTTTTGCCACACTGTGTGGCATGTGGGAGGGTCTTAGCTCCCCAACCAGGGATCACATCCATGCCCCCTGCATTGCGAGTGTGGAGTCTTACCCACTGGACCGCCAGAAAGTCCCTGAACTGGGCTATTGTTGAGGCAGGAAGATAAATAGTATGAGTTCAGTAGAAATATGGTGGCAAGTGTGGGTAAGTAGAAAGGGGGAGGAGGAGGGTCAGTGGGGGTAGAGATGTTATAATGGACCAAAAGAGAGGTGACCTGGACTAGCCTCAGAGCTGAAAGCTGTCTCGTGTAGCAGTGTGCCTACCTTGGGGTGAGTAGGGAATCTGATTGGCTCAAGCAAATATGTAAACTGATCACATAAGTCAATATGTTGAGAATGACAATAAGTATTTACAAGTAAGGCTGAAAAGAATGATGAGGTGATGGATTGAAACTGGATGTATATATCAGTGTGAACTCATGCTTAAAATATATCTATATCCATAACTATATCTAAGTCCAGAGATACAGAATCAGTTAGAGATATATGTGTGCGTCACGGAGCACAGGCTCCGGATGCGCAGGCTCAGCAGCCATGGCTCACGGGCCCAGCCGCTCCGCGGCACGTGGGATCCTCCCGGGTCGGGGCACGAACCCGCGTCCCCTGCATCGGCAGGTGGACTCTCAACCACTGCATCACCAGGGAAGCCCTCATTTAGTCTTTTTGACATTAGTTGCATAAATTGAGAACTACGAGTTTGCTAAATAAATTATAAAGTACATGGAATTTTGGGGGAGGATGTTTAGCCTATGCTTCGCAAACAGTTTTAAATGATTTGCATGTAAATAGTTGTAATAACTGCTTCCTATAATATAAGCAGCTTAAGGATGTTATTGACTTGGCAGCACTTTAAAATTGTACGTACGGCAACATCTGATTTATCTAAGGAATGATGAGTGAATTTCCTAAATAATGTATTTAAGCACTTCAACTTAACTGACTAGTTTTGGTAGAAACAAACTGTAGGCACTACATAATATATGTTAACTTCTTAAATGATCAGGGTCTTTATTTTGAGTCTCTTCTGTTGGAGTAGATCATAAAACAGTGACCCCCTTTGAAAGGGAATGTATGAGCTGTCTGGGGCTGGTTGCCTGGCCCTTAATGGGTCCACACTGCTGGGAGCTTCTGCTTTCACCACTTACTCTTTTTCTTTTCCCACATCTTTATTGGATTAAAATTGCTTTACAATGTTGTGTTAGTTTCTGCTGCACAGGTATATGCATACCTATATCCCCTCCCCATCCCACCCCCCTAGGTGGTTACAAAGCACCGAGCTGATCTCCCTGTGCTATGCGGCTGCTTCCCACTAGCTGTTTTGCACATGGTAGTGTATGTATGTCAATGCTTCTCTCTCAATTTGTCCCACTCTCCCCTTCCCCCACTGTGTCCACAAGTCCGTTCTCTATGTCTGCATCTTTAGTCCTGCCCCACCACTAGGTTCATCAGTACCATTTTTCTAGTTTCCATATTATGCGTTAATACACGGTATTTGTTTTTCTTTGTGACTTACTTTACTCTGTATGATGGACTCCAGGGCCATCCACATCACTACAAATGACTCAGTTTTGTTCCTTTTTATGGCTGAGTAATATTCCATGGTATATATGTCTCTAACCTACTACCTTGCTTTATACATATTGTTTGGTCCCATGGCTATTGGGCATTTTTACCTTCCCTGCAGGATTAATGTGCTTGCACTAAGAGATAGCTATCAGTCACTCAGAGGCTTTCTTGCCTACTTACAGAGCTCCCTTCTAGATGGTTGAAGCAGCCAAGAATTGACCTATGAAGAAACTCAGAAAGATACTGCAACATCAAAATCTATACTAAATTATAGCTTATAACTAAAGTTACAGTTTAGGAAAGACATTATTAGTGTAGGGCAATTGTGTAAGTGTGTTGTTGGCCAAGACTTGTAGAGAGAGCACAGGGGAGAAAAAATTTAACAGAACAGTTATTTTTCATTGGGAAAGAATTTTGTCATTTTGAAATCTCTTAAAAATAATTTTGCAAGGGAAGCTTCTTGACTTAGGCTATTATTTACAGTTAAATCTCATGGGGGATATATTAGCAATCTCCTATATGCATAAAAAAGACTAAAAGTGGATTCCTGTTGTCAGCTAACCCATTAATAAGTGGCTGTCTCTAGGAATACCAGGTAACTAATGCACAGTTAACCTCAGTTACTCCGTAGTCAGTGGGAAGGCATCCCTGACCCGCTAAACATAGCCATAAACCTAGAAGTGAGCAGGCGGGGAGAAAAGACCCACGTGTGGCCAGTAACTGTTAGCAATCTGTACATCTGAAGCCACAGAAGACTTGCCTGGTTTTCCTAGTACATCACTGGCTGGCCCTTCCTACTCTCTGCTGCTAGTTCCTCGTCAGCAGTGAGTGCCTTAGGACTCAGTCCAGGGGCCCCATTTCTTCTCTAGTTGGTTACTCCCTTGGGCATGTCATTAGTCTTATGTCTTTAAGCACCATCTACCCACTGTACCTCTCTAGCCCAGGTTTCCCCCTACAATCCATGTTTATGTATCTAGCTGCCTACTTGATGTCTCCAGTTGGATGTCCATCAGGTACCCAGAACTTCAGTCTAAAACCAAACTTCCTGATCTTCCCTCAAAATCATTTCTCTTAATCTCAGTAAATGGCAACACCCTCCTTCCAGTTCCTCAGGCCAAACGGTTTACTCTCTCTCATATCCTCCCTTCAGCTTTTCCCCACATGCAGTCAGCTCATCCTTTAGATTGTATTTAGACTTTGAGTACCTCTTACCCCCATCACTGATGCCACACTGCCCCTTACAGTCTGTTCTCAACGCTGCACAGGGCAGCGACCTTTACCCCTTAGATCAGATTGTGACACTCCTGTGCCAGAAGGACCTGCAGGTTTCCATCACACTCCCAGTCAAAGCCACAGCCCTCACAGCTGCCTACAAAGCCTGGTGCAATCTGCTCCCTCAGGTCTTTGTTCAAAGGTTGCCATCTCCAAGAGGACTTCTTAGATGGTTGTATTTAAAATTAAACCTCCACCCCCGACACTTACCAACTATGTTCTCCCCAGAACATGTCACCCACTCAGATACTGTTTTCTTTATTCATTTCTTATCTGTCTCTGTATTGGGATGAAAGCTCTAGGAAGGCAAGGGTTTTTATTTACTTCACTGACCTGGCCGCTCTCTGGGTGCTCACCAGCCATTGCTGCATGGAGGGTAGAAGCAGACTTACCACCAGCGATCAGAGTAGAGACTGTTTGATTTTTATTTCTGCTTTAACATTTTACAGCTTTTCTAATTGAAATTGGGGAAAAAACCCTTTGTGTAATACCTGTTTTTTTCCTTTATTGGCTGTAAAACTAGCTACTATACACTGTAAATATTTAGCTCAAAAGAGAAATAACTGGTGAAATGATTTCTTTTATACCTTTTGCTTTCTTTAACTATAACACATTCAAGTGGTTTCAATTTATTTGGTAAACATTTGAGTATGTTGAAACATTCTTCAACAGTGTGCTGTCTTTTTTTTTGAGTTATGAAAAGGTGAGGAAACAAAAGGTAACGCCACCTGTTAAATCTCTTTTCCTCAGGCTCCTCTTCAATCCACAGACTACAGAATCAGTATTTGGTTGGGGTCTGGGGATGACAACCCTTCTTCAGCCAAAAATATTTTCTCTAGCGTTTGCTTGTACACACATACTCTTCCTTATAATGTAAGTTTCTGTGTTCTCCCAAACTATTGGTAACACTTAATTTTTAGCATTGATTCCATTTCGACTGGGATTTCATGTAGGGAAATAGTGATCAGAGTTCATGCAGTCTAATAATGCTCAATCTAAGTTGGCCAAATTTGACATGCATGGTGTTACCCGATTGATAAATATGACATTTCTATTGGCTTAATGATTCTATATTAGAAAGTATGATCGACTCATTTGCTAATGCTTCAATGAAAAGGAAGAGCATTACTTTAAGTAGGCTGTGTTGGTTATTTTAGTTTGAACTCTTGTTTGACATATCCCCCCAAATATATGTATGCTTAATCTTTTTCCATTTTTGTTTCTCTCTGCCCTTTGCCAGCATTACTTAGAACCTCCAGTGAAACTGAGTGAGGCTCTAGAAAGATATGGACTTAAGACTGAAGATTTTTTTGTCTTGAAGCATGGAGAGTCAAGATACCTTAATACTGATGATGACAACTTTGAGTAAATATGAGCACAGGAGCTTTTAATGAAAAAGGCATCATCTGATATAAATCTAAAAAGACTAAGAAATTCATGAATATTACGATTTTTACGTTTGGAAACAACTTCTGCAGGTTTGTAATATGATTGCCAGTTCTTATAAACAGAGTTCAGAGGTGGGTCATTTAAATAAGGTCATGTTTCAGTGACATAAACATTGCAATGGAATTTTTTTTTACTAAATCATTCTACTTCAGTGGTAGAGTTTTTTTTGTTTTTTTTTTTTGTGGTACGAGGGCCTCTCACTGCTGCGGCCTCTCCCGTTGCGGAGCACAGGCTCCAGACGCACGGGCCCAGCGGCTGTGGCCCACGGGCCCAGCCGCTCCACGGCATGCGGGATCTTCCCGGACCGGGGCACAAACCCATGTCCCCTGCATTGGCGGGCGGACCCCCACCCACTGCGCCACCAGGGAAGCCCCTAGTGGTAGAGTTTTGAGATTATGAAAAATGGATTTTAAAAACTCATTTCTGTTCTTCTATTCTTAGGGGCCTTCTGCATGGTAAGTCAAGGCTGTCTACCTACCTAGATTTTCTCACAGGCCTGCACATAGAAACATATTTCTTACAGTCATGTTAGAGCAAATGATGACATTGATTCCCCACATGGTTATATGCCAAATGTTAAGAGATTTATTTTTTTAAACGTAAAAACAGGAGTTTGGGCTAAGTTACCATTTTTTTTTTAAAGAGAGGAATAATATACTCTGTGGCATATCTACAATCCCCAAATCAAAAGCCCTCTGAGCTGGGCAGAGGAAGGGGAAGTGTGGTTATGAGAACATGATTTGTGAAATGTTTTATTTTTAATCTAAAAGTCAGACCTGCTCAGCACAAATATAGCTGCAAGGAAATAATTTACAAAGATAAATACAGATATTAAATGTTAATAGACCATATACTTTGAGTTAAATTTTATACTTTCCATATTCCATCTTCTCTCTCTCTCTCTCTCTCTCTCTCTCTCTCTCTCTCTCTCTCTCTCTATATATATATATATATATATATATATATATATATATACTCATTATTTTTTCTGGTTTCTTAGCTCAAACCCCAGTGTGTCAGTGAGCTTTATAAATATTTTCTGTTTTACATGATTCTCTTATATTTTTGTATTACACGATCCTTAAGCACGGTTCTACTTTTATTAAGCCAGTGTGGAATATTAGTGGTTAAAAAAAAGACAGTGATTCTGGGAGTCCACTGCCCTGAGTTTTAGTCCTAGACAGGCTCTACACGCACTCCATTACTCTGAACCTTCCTTAATGAGAGAGCTGATTAGAGGCCCGTTCTGTCTTCCCAATACAGCCTCAGTGAAATGAACTTTATTCATACAAAATAATCAAAATAGGTTTTCTACACCAAATGCTACCCAGGTAGTGCCCTGTAATTTATTTTCACGTATATATATGCACGTTAGCCACTTAATCTGACTTTTAATCCCGCTTCTGCCTTGGATTTTCTGTCACCTAAGCTCAGTGTGCCTCAGTGTCCTCATGTGCAACGAGGATGATTTTCACCTACCTCCAAAAACTGAAGAATAAATAAGTCTTTTTTTAAAAAAACACTTTGAAAATATAAGGGAGAAAATGATATCTTCAGATATCACTGCCTAATACAGATAGGTAGATTTGAAAGTGGAAAATAGGCTAATGCTTTTGATAATATATAGTCAAGCATATAAGGACATTGAGGACTAACAACTTTCTCTCCCACATTTTGTAAATTTGGAGAATAGCCAAGATAAATGTAAATAATACTTATCAAAATTTAGCATTTTTATCAACAAAGATGCAAATCTGTCAAGGGGAAATGTACATGTAATATAGGTGAATGTATATGATTCGTGGGCACTAAAAGCACAAAAAATTTCCCCATAAACCTTCAGGAAAAAAAAAAACACTTTTTCACTCCAAAGGAACATTTAGCAAACAGATGGGAATCAAGATGTTTGTTTGGCTTATGGTGGATTAGCTTTGGCATGGGTTGCCCTAATACTAGCCATAATTCTGTGGTCACCTTCCTTGCTGCTGCACGCCAGACGGAAAATTCATCTCTTACCTCTGCTCTATGAAGCAAGCCAAGCACATCTTGCTTAATTCTCTTTGAATGGCCTTAATGTTAATTGTGTATTCACATGTACTGTTTAACTGAGGGGTCTCCAAGCACTTTAAATTTTGTTCTAAGTTCCACGTAATTGGGCCTGCCTCATTTTCTAGGCTTCCTCCAAGCTGTAATTTTTAGGACCATTTGCATTCTTTCCACTTTGACATTTTGTTTGTTAGGAAGTACATTGAGTTTCATCTCTCCTGTCTACATTTTGAAGCCTTTTATGTACAAAGCAAAACCAAATTTTGAAAAGTAAGACTAATCCACTCTGTTCCCTCCATTCAGTCTAAATACGTGTCATAATACCTTTTCGTTTGTCTCATCCTCTAAGTCAATTTCATTTTCCTCTTTGATTAGCCAGCATCCATACCAACATGTAAGATTTTATTGAAATCCCTTTCTCCCGTGATAACTGAAGAACACTTTGAAACTCACTGCCCAAGAGGGTGGGACCATCAGTTAGGAGAAAGCCCACCTAAAATAGGTAAGATGTGCTATGACCTACCTAGGTAAAGATCGAACTGTGCACTTTCCCTGTGGAATTCTTTCTAGATGACCCCCCCCCCCGTGGGACCATCAGTTAGGAGAAAGCCCACCTAAAATAGGTAAGATGTGCTATGACCTACCTAGGTAAAGATCGAACTGTGCACTTTCCCTGTGGAATTCTTTCTAGATGCCCCCCCCCCCCCGCCTTTCTCTAGCGTTTTGACATTTCAAACTCAATGCTCTGATCTCCAGGAAATGTTATTTGTTCAAACTAATAATAGAGGAAAAGAAGAGAGGGTGTTTTAGAATCCAGTGCTGCTACCGTACATTGAAATCAAATCTTCGTTTTAATGTGTGTACATTTTGAATATATATTTTCATTAAACAAGGAGGAAGATTAAGCAAAATTGCTATAAAGAAATGTGCCTTTCAGGGAGTTAATACTTATGTTTGCATCACTTGATAAATGATCCTTATTAGCCTTCATAATGTACATTATTTAGAATTTTCACATTTTCATCATATTTCTACTGTAAAAATATGTCTCCCAAGTTTCATTTCTGTATTAGGATAACCCTGATAAAGCACATTTTCTGTTTGAGGATTTGTGACTTCCTATGGAAATCTATGTGTTTACAAATGAAATTTAAAGCTTTGCCTTAAATACATGACTAGGAAAGCTTCTGCTTACAAATTGATTTACTTAATAACTAAGCATGGTGGTGGTTATGAACTTGATTACTACAAAACCTGCAGGGGGGGGATCCTGGCTGAATTCAAATATATCAATAAATTGTTAGAGTAGCTTATGGGATAAAAATACTGTTAAAAATAACTGCTGAGAATTTTTCATATCTTATAATTTTAATCATGTAAAATTTGGGTGAAAGTTAATGAATAAAACTTCTTTCAGTTAAGGGGAGAAAATAATCCTGTGACATTTTTCTTTTTTATTTAAAAAAATTATGAAATTTATGCCCAGAGTAAAAAATTCAAACACTAGAAGAAGGTGTACATAGAAAAGTCATTTCCTCACTCCCTAATCCTATTCTCAGGAGTCTGGCTTTCATTCTAGATATATATACCAAAGTGCCTATATATGAAAGAAGTGTTCTGTCCATATATAAGCATAAATTTTTTGATTTTAAAAAACCACAAATGGGGTCATATTTTTCTACAACATGTATTTTGAAAAACAACCATATTTCATGGATGTCTTTCTACATCAGCACATTCAGACCTGCTTCATTCTCTTTAAAGACTATATAACTGATTTAACCAATTGCCTTTGCCTTTGGATGGATTTTGATTGATCCCAGTATATTATACATATCAAACTGAATGGGAGTGGGTGAGTACTAGGAAACATTTCTAACAGTTTACAGTTTTCATAGACTAGAATAGATTCTAATGATTAGAACAGATCTGAAAGAGTGGCAGGTGGCCTTAGGAGTATGGGATCGATCTCATCACTACTAAAAGAACAGGGTCCTTCCTAGGGTGCTTATGAAACATACTGCTGCTGTCCCAGATGCATAACTGCAAATCACTGCCAACAGTGGAAGGGTAGCTTACACATAAAAAGGTCACTGTCACTCCGTGTAGAGGAAATAACTGAAGTAGCTTAGCAAAAAGCAAAATAAAAACAAAATGGTTTCAGAACAAAAAGCTCTTATATTCTTTTGGTATCAATAAAATGGTCTGAGACCAGGGCAAGTTGTAGCTGTGTTAATGATGGAAGGTGATATTTACTGTTTGTTTAAATTCAGCAGTTGAAAGAATCCCTTTGTAAGGAAGGTGAAAAATGAGAAGTTTATGTGTATTATTTCTAGACTGCATTACTCTTTGGAAAAATATGACCAACCACTTAGAATTTTGGTATCATTGTTACCTTTTCCTTCACATCTGCATCATGGTGATAAACTAAAGCTCTCATTTTCTGGGCACATTCTTCTCCATATAACAGGTAAAACAGTGAACCTTCAGTGAAAGTTGGCTGAATAGCTAAATGGCCTTCCTTTTCGAGGCAGGTAGTTATATTCTGAAACAGTGTGAGAACTCGAAGAAGAATCTCCTTTGCTACATGGCCATCATAAAGGGAAAGGAATGAAGAATCCACCTGAAGTAGGAAACAATGAAAATTAAAAATATACAAAAACATTTTCCATGTGTATGTTCACATTTTAAAGCTGTAGTGAATGCATTTAAAAAATCTTGTCACAGAAAACTGTCCCTAAGACTGCATAACTTAAATGTGTAAAATTTGAGGCACTCCTACGTCATATACTAATGGAAAAAAGAGGTTTTGTGTTTTAGCTAAAAAATACTATTTCCTTGGAATCCTAGAATGCAGTCATTTGGAAAAACACCCATTTCCTCTTTAAGATGCATCATAATCATATATAGTCATCATGGAAACTCATTAATTCACCAAAATACTAAGTGCACACACTGTGCAGGGCATAGGGCTGAGCAGATGAATATGACAGGGTCCCTTTTCTATAGGACTTGAGGTCCGTTCTACCCCAGCACTACCTATGCTTCCTTCAAAATACCACAGCTTTTAACTGCTCCTTTCTTACACATTTTTGTCTCCTCTCCCTAGACTGTAAGCTCACGAGGACAAGTACCATGTAATGCTGTACTCACTGGTGTATCTTGGCACTCAGCCCAGCATCAGGCACATACTGTGGCCTCCATAAATACTAGTGTTTCAGTGGATACTAAGATACACTGAACATAAGCAGGTTAAATATAAAAGATGTGATGATATATAAGTACCCCAAATTGGACAGAGACAGAAAAATTATAATTCATTATTGCTAGGGAGAACTTTTCAAAATGATTTTTAAAAGTAAAATACATTCATTTCAGAAATTTTAGGAAATTCATATTGGCCAAAAAAAACCCCAAAAAACCCACCTCTAATATTGCTCCTCAGAGCTAATCCCTGTTAATATTTGAGGTAAGTCCTTTCCCTCCAGATCTGTCTGTCCAAATCTATATATTTGTACGGACAAAACAGATATGTAAGCTACTGAACTTACTTTGGCACCAAGGAGTCCATCTGTCATGGCTGGATTTTCCGACAAATTCAAAAGCAGTTTTAAAACTTGAACCTGAAATAAGAACATTGGTTTATTTCAGACTAGCAAGCATGGGTTTTCTCTCCCTGGCATGCTGTCCCCCAACCAAGTCCACATTTTAAAGTCCTGCCTATTCTTCAATGTCTGACTCAAATTTTCTCCATTCTACGAAGCTTTCTCAATTCCTCTTATTTAAAACCTTAGTTTTCTAATTATACTGATAGGGAGACAGGGAGAAAAGAATGAACATCTTAGCTACCCACCCCTGGCGCACAGAAATACCTAACACAGTAAGTTTAACTGTGTTACATAAATAATCTTTATTACGATTACTGATAAGTGAAATACGATCTTTAGAACAAAAAGAATCTCTCAAAGCTGTTTCTACTTCAAGTATGAAAATTTGGGGATAGTTTGGTTATGAAGACTAACAATATGGTGCTTTATACTAGGTTTCTATGATTCTTGGAGCTTATTGTTTCTATATGAAAAACTGTACAATCATTTACGCAGTGACACAAATAATAAGCAAACAAATGTTATCTTATAGCTGACTAGCCAAAATATCAGAACTCTTACCACTTATAACTGAAAAGTCAGTAATGAAATCATTCAAATGGAATTCTTCCTTTAAAAATGCGAGTCGTGGTGCTTCACTGGTGGTGCAGAGGTTAAGAATCCTCCTGCCACACAGATGCAGAGGACAAACGTGTGGACACGAAAGGGGGAAAGTGGCGGGGGGGATGGTGGTGGGATGAACTGGGAGATTGGGATTGACATGTATACACTAACATGTATAAAATAGATAACTGATAAGAACTTGCTATATAAAAAGATAAAATTTAAAAAAAAATGAATCCGCCTGCCGATGCGGGGGACACGGGTTCGAGCCCTGGTCCAGGAAGATCCCACATGCTGCGGAGCAGTTAAGCCCGTGCGCCACAACTACTGAGCCTGCGCTCTAGAGCCCGCGCTCTGCAACAAGAGAAGCCACCGTGATGAGAAGCCCGCACACTGCAACGAAGAGTAACCCCGGCTTGCCGCAACTAGAGAAAGCCCGCGCGCAGCAACAAAGACCCAACACAGCCAAAAAAAAAAAAAAAAAAAAAAAGCGAGTCATGTGAAAAGTATACTTTCTATAAGATACTTGAAATTGCAGAAAGTGAGGAGCAGGGAGAACAGACTGAAATCAGGAAAAAGTGACAAATGTGCCCTTCATTACTCCCTGGAAGAGACCTGGATATTATTATATAAACCTTTTTTGAATTACAAAGGCATTATGTGTTTACTATAGAACATTATTTTTAACTACAGAAAAGCAGAAAGGAAAAGGAAATTCACATTTCCATGACTAGAAATGATATTAAGTTTGGTATTTTCTCATATATATATCCTAATATACATTCCTTTGATCACACTGTACATATTAATTTGTTAAGTAGAAAGATATGACTTTCCCTAATTTTACTGCTTTTAACTATTAAAACTTTTAAATAAAATTAATACATGTTCATGATAAATTTCAAAGAGTGCAGGAGGGTTCTGCACAGCAAAAGAAACCATAAAAACGATGAGACAACCTACAGGATGGGAGAAGATATTTGCAAATGATGTGACCAACAGGGGTTAATTTCCAAAATACACAAAGCTCATGAAGCTCAATATAAAAAAATAACCCAATCAAACAATGAGGAAGACCTAAATAAACACTTCTCCAAAGAAGACATACATGTGGCCAAGAGGAACAAAAAAGGTGCTCAACATCACTTATTTCTAGAGAAATGCAAAGTAAAATGAGGCATCACGTCCCATCAGTCAGAATGTCCATCATCATTAAATCTACAAACAGTAAACACTGGAGAGCATATGGAGAAAAAGGAACCCTCTTACGCTATCGGTGGGAATGTAAATTGGTAACAGGCACTATATATTAACGCATATACATGGAATCTAGAAAAATGGTACACATTAACCTATTGGCAGGGCAGGAATAGAGATGCAGACGTAGAGAAAGGACATGTGGACACAGGGTGGGGGAAGCGGAGGGTGGGATGAATTGGGAGATCAGTACCAACATATATACACCACCACGCACAAAATAGAGAGCTAGCAGGTACCTGCTATAGAATAGGAAATTAACCTCGGTGCTCTGACACGACCTAGATGGGTGGGATGGGGGGTGGAATGGGCGGATGGGAGGGAGGACCAAAAGGGAGGGGATATAGGTATACATATAGCTGATGCACTTCACTGTACAGCAGAAACTAACACAATATTGTAAAGCAATTATACTCCAATAGAAAAAAAAAAAGCACGAGGGGGTATCAAGGGGTACCAGTCAGAATGGTCATCATCCAAAAGTCTACAAACAGTAAATGCTGGAGAGGGCATGGAGAAAAGGGAACCCTCCTACACTGTCGGTGGGAATGTAAATTGGTGACTGCCACTATGGAGAAGAATAGGGGGGTTCCCTAAGAAACCAAAAACAGAGCTGCCATATGGTCTGGCAATCCCACTCCTAGGTGTATATCCGGAAAAAACCATAATTCAAAAAGACACATACACCCCAACCTTCCTTGCGGGGCTATTTACCCTAGCCCAGACATGGAAGCAACTAAAATATCCATCGACAGGTGGACGGATAAAGAAGATGCGGTACATATATAAGGAAATACTACTCAGCCTTAAAAAAATGAAATAATGCCATTTGTAGCAACGTGAATGGACCTGGATATGATCATACTAAGTGAAGTCAATCAGAGAAAGACAAACATCATATGATATCGCTTGTATGTGGAATATAAAAAAATGATACAAATGAACTAATTTACAAAACAGAAACAGTCTTCAAAAACAAACTTAGGGTGACCACCGGGGAATAGTGTTGGGAGGGATAAATTAGGAGTTTTGGTTTAACATATAAGCACTATTTAAAATAGATAACCATGAAGGACTTACTCTATAGCACGGGTAACTCTATTCAATATTTTGTATTTATCTAAATGGGAAAAGAATTTTAAAAATAATATGTATATGGATACCTGAATCACTTTGCTGTACACCTGAAACTAACACAACGTTGTAAATCAACAATACTCCAATATAAAATAAAAAGTATAAAGATAGAAAGATAGAAATCAGCCGCCCGCTTTTAGACTCGTGACCTGGGTTTACGTCTCGTGTGTTAAAGGTGAGAAAAAATATATATAAAGTTAGAGTACAACTACAGATTAAACAGTTAACTTATATGTATTTTGTTTTGAAACCACGGTCAGTCCTACTGAACCGTAACTTTTTCTTGTGTCACATATGCCATCTTGTGGTGGCTCTAGGACATTTCTTTTAAGCCATTACTTTCTTTTGTTCTCATGGCAGATGTAGCAAACACAAGGTTTATTTAAATTCACCTTCTACTATTCGTATTTAGTTATGAATCAGTGTTGAACCCAAGAGGTTATTATAGTAGAGTGAGATCACTTATTAAAAATAAAGATTTAAAAAATTCATGTTGGGGCTTCCCTGGTGGCGCAGTGGTTGGGAGTCCGCCTGCCGATGCAGGGGACACGGGTTCGCGCCCTGTCGGGGAGGAGCCCACGTGCCGCGGAGCGGCTGGGCCCGTGAGCCATGGCCGCTGAGCCTGCGCGTCCGGAGCCTGTGCTCCGCAACGGGAGAGGCCACAACAGTGAGAGGCCCGTGTACCATAAAAAAAAAAAAAAAAAACTCATGTTGGTGGTTTTTTACTAAGAAAATATCTAAAATGGATACATTTTTCCACTTACAAATGGATTATTATCCAAAAGTTCATTTGCAAGTTGCAACTTTAAACTCATTTTTTTTTTAAAGACTTTTTTGACGTGGACCATTTTTTGAGTCTTTATTGAATTTGTTACAATATTGTTTCTGTTTTTATGTTTTGGATTTTTGGCCAAGCGGCCCCGACCAGGGATCGAACCCGCACCCCCTGCATTGGAAGGCGAAGTCTTAACCACTGGACTGCCAGCAAAGTCCCTAAAGTCATTGTTTAATGGAGAAACAACTGGTGGTTAGCCTCTCAGACAGACGAAAAAAGCAAATTTTCTATCCCAGAAATACCTGCTAGGCAATGTAGTGGAAAAACAAAACAAACCAAAAATAAACATAGTATTGTGGTGTGAGTCACTTTCAAAATGTCATAAAATATAAACCATCTCTGAGACAGATATATACAGCCCCAAGGCCAAAGGTACTTGGCTCTGAACACAACGTGCCTCTGAGGTTTTGGGCAAAGTAGCTGCAGAGAGAAACAGAAGAGTTTCCAACAGCTCCAATGCCATGGGGTAGAGAGAATGCAGTTTCTACGGGGTCAAGGGATGGAAGTTACCTTGCTCCCCTGGAGAGAGGGGTGTTGACGGGTGTGTGCATTTGGAAATTGCCTATGGATGGAGCATTATTCCTAAAATATTGCTAATACGATTATTACATTTAATTTTGAATGCCTTCGGGTACATCTTGGACCAGATCTAAGTAAGTTTGGCTACCTGAAATGTGGAAAGCCCATATAAAAACATCTCAGAACAAATTTTTAAAGGACTACAGTAAGGCTCTGCTATAATCACAATTTGATAACCTCAGAAGTAACTTCAGTGAACTTGATTATCTGGAGTCTGGCTTCACATTTAGTCCTTCTAAAATGCTCATGCATCTTTTTCAACTGTGCCAGAGAACACAGACCAATACAGTAAAACACTGATGAACAACTGACGCAACTAATTAGAGCCTTTGATTACTCTACCTTTTGTTTTTATGGTATTTCTTGAAAAATGGTGCTTGATAAGAATGCACACAAATATGAGGGGTTTACTCAAGCAGTTTTCACAGGGTGTCCCAGTTAATTCAGCTCCAACTCTGCTGCCTCCTACATCTATTGATACATAACAGGTCAAAGTGGAGCACTGAGACATGCATTACTGAATCTTAAAAGTATCAGTTTCGGAAAGATTTTACAACACACAATGGTCGAATCAAAAAAAAAGTTCTGTTAACCCTGAGGTAAGCAAAAAACTCAATTCCCCAGCACTGTCACTCAAAGACTTCTTTTAATCACAATGGTTCTGTATCTGGTGCGGGTGAAGCTAGCTACTTCAGTAAAAGGTAAACATTTTCAGAAAACCAAATGAATACCCCATCTATTGATAAGTGAAACAACAGATTATTTTCACAAGTTAACTTTGAAATTCAATATTAGGGTATAAAAATAATATACTTTCTTGCGCCCATGTAAGGGTTTTTAGTAAACTTTGAACTTTCTTTTTTGAGGAGTATCAACTTAAGACGGGTGACTTGTAAACTAAATTCCAATCTTAATAAACTGGATGCAATAGCTGTTTGTACTGCAAGTAATGGCCAACCACTTCCTTCATACCTTGGTGCTTCCATTTCCCGTGAGCAACAAGTGGAACAGGTCTGTAATGTAACTGCTAAGCATGTGCTGGTGGTCATTGGTCACTGTCATGTTTGTTAACAACCTCAGTCCGGCCAGCTGCACAGCGGAGTTCAGGGGGCCGGAGAAGACATCCTCACAGACTTGACTGACGTACACCTGAAGGCGGGGAAAAAATGAGCGTCTTAGGATCTCCAAAATTTTTCTATTGAACCGTAACTTTTCTGCACAGCTGAACAGGGTGATTGTTCAGGATGAGACTTGCTCCTTAGGAAAGATGGCATTTGTATCCAGCCCTCAAACTTGGGTGACTTTTTTTTTTTAAGCTGCCCTTGTTAATGGGAGGCACGGAGCACTTTACAGATATACCTCACTTCAGCCCTGAGACAACTCTAATGAGGCAGTGTTATTATGGCCATTTTACTGACACGGACTTTAAAACTCTTCCAGGAGCTTGGACCCCCTGCCCAATGTAACGAGCTGGTGGAGCAGTGTCCAAGCCCAGAGACCATGCTCCCAACCCAGTGGGGGGCCTCCCAACCCAGTCTGCCTTTCTGTGTCTGGGCACACTAGGATGAGGAAGAAGACCTGTAGGACCATTTTGTTCCATGGTTAAGTACCTGAACAGTAGGATCTAGGGGCGATATCATGTTAGAAGTAAAGAATGGGGGGGGACACAAAGTCAAATAGAACTTTTCTTTAGAGTTCTTTCCTTCAAAAGTAAGCAGAGGGCATCCCTGGTGGTGCAGTGGTTAAGAATCCGCCTGCCAATGCAAGGGACACGGGTTCAAGCCCTGGTCCAGGAAGATGCCACATGCCGCGGAGCAACTAAGCCTGTGCACCACAACTACTGAGCCTGCGCTCTAGAGCCCACGCACCACAACTACTGAGCCCACGTGCCACAACTATTGAAGCTCGCGCACCTAGAGCCTGTGCTCCGCAACAAGAGAAGCCTCGACAATGAGAAGCCCGCGCACCGCAACGAAGAGTAGCCCCCGCTCACCGCAACTACAGAAAAGCCTGTGCGCAGCAACTAAGACCCAACACAGCCAAAAATAAATAAATAAATAAATTTTTTTAAAAAAGTAAGCAGAGACAAACTCTATTTGGCCCAAGGTTCTTATTTACCGAGGTATATGTATATGAACTACTCCTTCATAATATTGTAAACCGCCACTGGCAAAAAGTAATGCAGTGCCAGTAGTACTCCTATTTCACACATGACAGATCTAAACTAAACCCAGGGTGATGGAAATTTTTCTGAAACTCTATTTTCTATGTTTGGCCATGATCTCTCCAGCTTGGAAAAATTATGTCTCACAAATAACTGGTATTCACCTAAGTCTGAACTCCACCAAACATCCTAATTGGTAAGAAAAATTCCCTAATATAAAATGCTAAGGAATTACCAACTGTCCCATAAGCCAGTATTAACTTTTAAAAATATCCAAATGTATTCATGTTACCTAATGGCAGTAAAGCAAAGAGAGATTAAATTTTTAATCTGGTTTCAAGATCTAAATGATATTTACAAATCAATTTGGCTGTCCTGGGTCACCATTTCATTATACATCCATCCTTTAAAAAAATGGCATTTCCTTAGAATCATTATAAATCATGTATTTTCACAGGATGCTCATGTCTTTCAAAGCATTTCCTAAAATGTGCTGAGCATTTACATCCTTATTAGTTATGAATCTTTTCTCCATTTCAGTTCTAGCAACAAGATTACCAAATGGGCCAGCTCAGTTATTCCTGGAGCCGTGCCCACCTCACCTTGTTCCTTTCTCTTGTGATTCCCTCCTTCCCCAACTCTGCCCTTAGAAAGCTTAGACAGTCTTAAGAGCCATCTTGGGCTCTACCTTTTACAGAAACTTCTGAATGAAATCTCTCCTTTCTGTGTATTCAATGATATATTACTTGTATTTTTCCTTAAAGTATTTCATCATGTTCTGCCTTGAATTACAACTATTTGTGGACTTGCCTCATCCCTCCTTCTAGCTTTCTTAAAAGAAGAGCTAATCACGTTCATTTCTAAACTCTGTAAGACAGAAGGAGCGCTCAATAAGCGTGGAATTAACATAATTTCCTCATTTATTGTGTCTTCCTGCTGATGTTATCTGACTTTGGCCTGGTTCCTTTACCACACTTGGATTAAACTGAACCCCAATTCAGAAGTCCACTGCACTTCTTATTGGCTGGTTCAGGTCCCTCCTTCCTCTGACTTAGTCTTCATAAAAATGAGCAGAGGGCCTGAACAGACATGTTTCCAGAGACATACAAATGGTCAATAGATTGACGAAAAGACGTTCAACATCACTAATCATCAGGGAAATGCAAATCAAAACCACCGTGAGATATCACCTCGCACCTAGTAGAGTGGTTATCAAAAAGACAAGAAGTAACAAGTGCTGGTAAGGATGTGGAGAAAAAGGAACCCTTGTGTACTGCTGGTGGTTGGTGCAGCCACTATGGAAACCAGTATGGATATTCTTCAAAAAATGAAAAATAGAACTACCATATGATCCAGTAATCCCACTTCTGGGTATATATCCAAAGAAAACAAAATCACTACCTCAAAGCGACGTCTGCACCCCCATGTTCACTGCAGCATTAGTCACAATAGCCAAGACATAGAAATAACCTAAGTGTCAATCAATGGACAAATGGATAAAGGAAATGTGGTGTGTATATACAATGGAATATTATTCACTATAAAAAAGAAGGAAATCCTGCTATTTGTGAAAAATGGACAGACCTTGAGGGCATTATGTTAAGTGAAATAAGTCTGACAGAGAAGACAAACAATGAATGATCTTATTTACATGTGGGATCTGAAAAAGCCAAACTCACAGAAACAGAGAGGACAATGTTCAGGTGAAGGAAATGGGGAGATGTGATCAAAGCAGACAAACTTAAAGTTATCAGGTGAATAAGTTGTGGAGTCAAATGTACAGCAAGGTGACTATAGTTAACAATACTATATTGTATACTTGCACGTTGCTAAGAAAGTAGATCTCAAATGTTCTCACCACACACACACATGCATGCACAGGTAATTATGAGGTAATGGAGGTGTTTGCTAATGCTATACAGTAGCAGTAATCATTCTGCAATATATATGTGTATCAAATCATCATGTTGTATATCTTAAACTTACACAATATTTATGTCAATTATATCTCAATAAAGCTGGAAAAAAAATAAAAATAATTCTTAGCTATAAAGTTATAAAGTATGGCCTACTAAAATTTCATTACTTACCTTTTTGTTATTTTTCTCTTTCATTTACAGAAATCCTTACCTTTTGTGATTTCAGATAACTTACCTTTATCTTTATTTGATTTTCAACATTCACACTCAGGTTATTCAGTGCATTTAAAGCTTTCTCTTTAATACTCTGGTTGGGATTGTTGATTTTGCTTCCAATGATTGGAATACCACCCAATTCACGAATCATGACCTAAGAGGGAAAAAACAGGACCATGACTTCAATATGCACCCCCCTTCATTATATTCTTTGCATCTACAAATACAAATAAAAACTAATGACTCTTTGGAAATACTGTTCCCATATACAACCTCTAATTCCTATTTTTTAAAAAAGTTTACTACCCGCGGTGGCCCGACAGGACCCGAAAGCTGCGCCCCACTATGCAACGCCGACCGCGTTGCCGCACTGCTGTGGGGGACTCGCCCTTTCGGCCAGCCGTCGGAGGACCTCGGGGTGACCTACTTGCATCTGGGACACCAACGTCGATCTCGCCCTCAGTCTCTGCCAGAGAAAAGGGGGAAACTGCTAAGGACGGATGGGGCGTGTCCCCCGGCTCCTGACTCAGAGCCTGGTCTGTAGCATTTGGTGAATGGTGGGTATAAAGGCAGAAGTCGGGAGATAAGAGCACGTCTGATGGTGGCGACACTGGTCCCAAGGGAGGGTCTGTGTGTCGGAAATATGAAGAAATGAGACTGCAGAGAGGCCAACTTTTTATGGACGCTGAGGATTTGGGACAAAATATAATTATAGCTCGCAGTTCTGAAGGGCCGATTGTATTCTTAGCAGTTCACCTGAACTATCCTCACAACCCTATGGTGTTGTTGAAGTGATCAAATTAAATAATCCTGGAGTGCTAAAAAAAAAAAAAAAAAGTTTACTACCCATAATTTTATAGGTAAAGAAACCAACTGAAAATAAATTATTAATATATGTAATATTTAAACTATAGCATGGAGATATACAATGAAGATTTATATCTACTACAAGAGCTACTACAATGATCTCAAAGCAATTTACAAACAAAATTATTTTACTTTGAAATAAGTTATATCTCTATTACAGGCCAATTTGGAAATGCATTAAGATTTAGAACACTACAGTAGTGTTTTGCTAAAATGAATACTTTGGAACACTAATCCCTCAAGATTTTAGTAGATGCTCCATTTAAAAAAAGGGAGCTTTCATGGATAAGTAACTTTGAGAAACTCTGGGTATAACAAGACTAAACACGTCTCTTTATTTTGATGCAATCCTATGTTCGTGTGCATTGGAATCTCCGAGAGGGGAGTACTGAATATAGTACTTCTATAAACTTTATCCATAAAGAAGATCATTTTTCAGTTGGGGGAGAGGAAGAAAACTTATTAACATCTTGAAGTATTAAAGTTCCACACAGTTTGGAAATGGTGCCCAAATTCTCAGAGGAAAAATAATCCGGAGATTTCTCACAATCAATTGCAACACTAAATACTATGTGCCTTTGTCCCAACACTGAAAGAGACATAAACTTTCATTTCTTACAAGAAAAATAAGCTGAAAATGACTCCTGTCAGGCCAAAACATGCCATTCTATCAGAAAAAGAGATGAAGAAGCTGCAATTCCAGGTTCTTTCTAAGAATGTGTGGTTACTAGAAAACAGCCCTTTTTTAAAAAAAAAACAAAAAAAACTGTACTGTTAAAGCAGATGAAGGCATTATAATTGATGACGAGGGACACCAACTCCCATTACTGAAGAAAGTACTTGTTCACCAGTGGCTTCTGACCCCCTCACTCTGACTACAGTTTCAGAGGAATATAAAACTATGGCATCAGAAATAACCCCAATACAGGCATGCTAATAAGCTAGTCACCATCTGTTGTTTTCGTCTGCCTGACACCCCTCTTTCTATTGGGGCAGACATGGCACCTCTATCCTATATAGTCCCTGGTGGGACTGCTGGTCAATTGTGTTCACACCCATCCCTGTTGTTTTTGGCTGCAGGATGCACATGTGAGCCAGGCCTTGCTAATCATGGTCCAGGGTGCTTTGGCTCAACAATCAATCCAAAGGGTTGGCACTTATCCTAGCAGAGCAACTCCACCTTTCAGATCATGAGCTACAATGATGAAGGCTTGAGAGGCCAGTGGCTTTCTTTCCATCCCTGTGAAGAAAACCTCTTTGTGGCCAGAGAGACAGAGATCAAAACACAAAAAGAAGCAGGGGTAAGCAGCCAAAAGACAGAGAAAGAGAAGGTTTGATAATGCTTTCTGTAACCTTGAACTACATTCACACTTGTGCCTGAAAACAATGATACCCTTGGACGTCCAAGTTAACTGAGCTCAATATTTTCCCTTTTTGGTTTGAAATAATTTAAGTTGGGTTCTGTCATTTACAACTGAAATGTGAGTAACAGACAAATATTCCTTGTATCTCCCTATAAATCTCTAGAGCTTTAGAGTAAACCTTGACATGATAGATAAATATGGACTAAAATGAAGTATAAATTCAAAACTGTGCATGCATGACAATGTTAAGAAAGGGCATTAGCTGAAAATAATGACAAAAACTGTTTAACTTTTCTCCATGGGTAGTGGGGGGAAGCAGAGGCCATTTACATTGGTCCGTGGTTGTCAGCATGTGGTCTAGGGAGCACCTGCATCAGAACCATCCTCATAAGCCCTGTGTACAATGTAAAGCATGTACTTAAATGTCAGATGCTTGGGCTTCCCTGGTGGCACAGTGGTTGAGGGTCCGCCTGCCGATGCAGGGGACATGGGTTCGTGACCCGGTCCGGGAGGATCCCGCATTCCGCGGAGTGGCTGGGCCCGTGAGCCATGGCTGCTGGGCCTGTGCGTCTGGAGCCTGTGCTCCGCGGCGGGAGAGGCCACAGCAGTTTAGAGGCCCGCGTACCGCAAAAAAAAAAAGTCAGATGCTTTTGTTGCTCTACTGCAGCACTGCTGAACTTTAAATAATTAAAAAGGCCACGCAATGCTAAGTGTTGATTAGATACACTTATTACAAATGTGATGCCAGTGACCAACTTCATAGGGATCTTGATCTAGAATCCTATTACTACTCGTATTACTATTAGGCTGTGCTTTTCAGAAGTAAACAAACGTTATTCTGTAGGTATCCATAGCTTGAGGCTCTGGGAGGTTAAGTAACTTATCAGGGTCACAATTAGTGCTGGTGTGTGAGAATAGGAGGAACGTGTTTGCAGAGACTAGGGTACTCACTTGGTTGACTGAAAAGGCTGCATTGTTACCCAGAGTGACCAAAGCTCTTTCGATAATGACAGGATCCTCAGTAGACTCAAGCAGGTAAAGGAGTTTCTGAAGTTGTTCAGCATTTAGGATATCATCATATGAGCCATTGGTTAAGTCTTCTGCATAAGAATAAAGTTATTTAAAGTTCATTTAAAATCAATATGAGACAAATTTTTTTTATGAACAATACTGAATGCATATTCTGATGCCAGGCACAGTTTTAAGCACTTCAAATACCTTATCTCATTTAATCTTCAAGTGACCCCTGGAAGAGGATACTATTATAATTCTCAATTTACAGACAGAAAGTGAGGCTTATAAACGTTAATTAGCCAATGGTTACTTTTCTCTTTTAGTAACGCACTGCATGCCAACAGCATTTTCTGTTTCTTCTTTTTAAAAATCAGGTACACCCATCCAGTGGAACACTTCCCTACAGACATAGATTATTAAGAAACAGAATTTGCATTAGGGAGAACTGTTTTGATCACAGTTTTAAGAGTGCCTCAGGCTGGAGCAAAAGCTATGGGAGTGGCCCAATCGTGCTGCTCCTGGGGCGCTTTTGTTTGGTTTATATGAGCAAGGCATGACGACCGAGACGCAAGAACAGCAGTCCACCTGGGGGTGATGACAAAAGCTGTTGTTCTGAGGAATAGGTCAAGTAGTCAAATGCTGGATCTGCTCAGGAACATTTAAAATTTATAGCTCTAACCTTTAAAAAAAAAAATCCTCTTTATAGAAATCACCACAGGAAAAACAGAAACCATTTGCATAATGCTATAATTGTGTTATAAACATAGAACATGATTCTCTCCAAATTAAACTATGAGAATAGGTCAGACAGTGCAAGTGTCCACAGTACATTGCCCAGGGTGGGGCTGAGGGGGCAGTTTATAACAAGAGGTGCTGTATGATGTCACAGCTGTGCTTTTTGTTTTTAAAAATGTCTCTCAAATTATTAAAAGTTATCTTTGGATGCTGGGATTATGAATGACTTATTTTCTACCCCTGTGCTCATGAGTACTTTCTGATTTTTTTAAGTAAACATGTATCACTTTATTAAAATCATTGAGTATACTGCTTAAAGAGGAAACACAGACAAATATGAGGTAAACACAAGTTTAGATTATGGGAGCCAATAAGTGATATGATGTCCTGAAGAAGCCAAATAAGAAATCAATCATTAGGAAAATCTAAAAGCCAAAAAGCCAGCAGATTCTCACTCCCATGTCTTATAATCAGAACCTCTGTACCATGCTTTTACGCCTGAATCCACTACCTGCCTCATTAACACCTTATAAAAGAATTTCACCCAAAGAATACTTGAAAAGGTAAGTGAAACAATGACAAAAACAGATTTTTAAAATGGAAAGATTTTTGGAGGGTTCATCCAAACCTCTTATTTTACACACAAGGAACCTGAGACCAGGATCATTTAAGGATTTGCCTAATGTCACAAAGGAGTTAGTAGCAGAGACCAGAGAAATGAAAATACAAAGCTGCAGACGACCACTTAACCTCTTTTGGGTCTCAGTCTTCTCACATGTAAAATAAGGTTGGTCAAACACTATAACTGGTTCCAAAAGTTCCTGTACAGCCCTGAAGTTGTATAATTTTATACATATACATGTGACAGAAATAGGATAAATTTAACTCATTCATACTTCCAAAACATTTCAAAATCCTATAACTTCCTTATACATTTTCCCACAAAGCCATTAAAAAGTTTCATAG
Organism: Lipotes vexillifer; assembly: GCF_000442215.2. NCBI lineage: Eukaryota > Metazoa > Chordata > Mammalia > Artiodactyla > Lipotidae > Lipotes > Lipotes vexillifer. The sequence continues at coordinate 235,049 of NW_006794180.1, read as the reverse complement.
ATAAATTATTTATAAATAGCCAAATAAAAATTTACAGGTAAAAGTGTTAAATCATAGACTTTTCATTTGAAGGAAGGAAGTACAATGTGGTTAAAAGTAAAAGTAAGTTAAAAGTTAAAAGTAAGCCAAGGTTAAGTCTGGTTCAAATTCCAGCTAAGCTATTTACCAGCTGAGAGACTTAACCTCTCCAAGACTCAGTTTCTTCATCTATTACATGGGAGTTAATAATGCCTACCTTAAAGCATTTTTATGTCTTTGGATATATACCCAAGAGTGGAATTGCTGGATCATGTGGTAGTCTCATTTTTAATTTTATGAGGAATGTCCATACTGTTTTCCACAGTGGCTGCACCAATTTACATTCCCACCAACAGTGTATAATGATTCCCTTTCCTCCACATCCTCACCAACACTTGTTATTTGTGGTCTTTTTGATGACAGCATTCTGACTGGTGTGAGGTGATATCTCACTGCGGCTTTGATTGGCATTTTTCTGATCATTAGCAATGCTGAGCATCTTTTCATGGGGCCCTGTTGCCCATCTACATGTCTTCTTAGGAAAAATATCTGTTCAGGTCTTCTGCCCATTTTCTAACCAGGTTCTTTTTTTGGTATTGAGTTGTATAAGGTGTTTATATATTTTGGATATTAAGTAACCCCTTGTTGGTTGCATCATTTGTAAATATTTTCACCCATTCAGTAGGTTGTGTTTTTGTTTTGCAAATGGAGTCCTTTGTTGTGCAAAAGCTTTTCAGTTTAATTAGGTCCTATTTGTTTATTTTTACTTTTGTTTCCTTTGCCTTAGGAGACAGGTTCAAAAAAATATTGCTATAATTTATGTCAAAGAGTGTTCTGCCTATGTTTTCTTCCAGTAGTTTTATACTTTCCAGTCTTACATGTAGGTCTTTGTTCCATTTTGAGTTTATTTTTGCATATGGTATGAGAAAATGTTATAATTTCATGCTTTTAAATGTAGCTGTCCAGTTTTCCAAGCACCACTGATTAAAAAGACTATCTTTTCCCCATTGTATATTCTTGCCTCCTTTGTTGTAGATTAATTGACCATAAGTTCTTGCTTTATTTCTGAACTATCTATTCTGTTCCATTGATCTATGTGTCTGTTTCTGTGCCAGTACCATACTGTTTTGATAAATGTAGCTTTGCAGTATAGTCTGAAGTCCAGGAGCCTGATTCCTCCAGCTTTATTCTTCTTTCTCAAGATTGTTTTGGCTATTCGGGGTGTTTTGTGTTTCCATAAATATTTTTAAATTATTTGTTCTAGTTTTTGAAAAAGTGCCATTGGTATTTTGATAGGGATTGCATTGAATCTGTAGATTGCCTGGGAGAATATGGTCATTTTAACAAAATGAATTCTTCCAATCAATGCACAACATATATATCTTTCCATCTATTTGCATCATCTTCAATTTCTTTCATCAGTGTCTTAAAGTTTTTTAGGTATAGGTCTTCTAACTCCTTACGCAGATTTATACTTAGGTATTTTATCTTTTTGATGTGATGGAAAATGGGATTGTTTCCTTAATTTCTCTTTACAATAATTCGTTGTTAGTGTATAGAAATGCAACTGATTTCTGTATAGTAATTTTGCATCTTGCAACTTTTCCAAATTCATTGATGAGCTTTTTGGTGGTGTCTTTGAGATTTTCTATGTATAGTATCATGTCATTTGCAAACAGTGACAGTCCTACTTCTTCCTTTCAAATTTGGATTCCTTTTATTTCTTTTTTTTGTCTGATTGCTGTGGCTAGGACGTCCAATACTATGTTGAATAAAAATGGCAAGAGTGGGCATTCTTATCTTGTTCCTGATCTTAGAGGAAAATGCTTTTTACCACTGAGTATCATGTTAGCTGTGGGCTTCTCATATACGGCCTTTATTATATTGAGGTATGTTCCATCTATACCAACTTGGTTGAGGGTTTTGTTAAAAAAAAAAAAAAAAAGAAGGATGCTGAATTTGTCAAAACATTTTTGCATCAGTTGAGATGATCATATGATTTTTATTCTACAATTCATTAATGTGGTGTATCATACTGATTCATTTGCTGACACTGAACCATTCTTGCATCCTTGGAATTAATCCCAGTTGATCATGGTGTATAATCTTTTTATTGTACTGTTAAATTCAGTTTGCTAATATTTTGTTGAGGACTTTTGTATCTATGTTCAATGATATTGGCCTGCAATTTTCTTTTCTGTGTGATATCTTTGTCTTCTTTTGGCATCAGTGTGATGCTGGCCTCATAGAAAGAGTTCAGAAGCATTCCTTCCTCTGCAACTTTTTTCAATAGTTTGAGAAGGACAGGTGTTAACACTTCTCTAAATGTTTGGCAGAATTTACCCATGAAGACATCTGGTCCTGGACTTTTGTTTGTTGGGAGTTTTAAAAACTATTCAATTTCATTACTGGTAATTGGTCTGTTCATGTTTCCTATTTCTTACTGGTTCAGTCTTGGGAGATTGTACATTTCTAGGAATTTGTCCATTTCTTCTAGGTTTTCCATTTTATTGGCATATAGTTGTTCATAGTGGTCTTTTATGATCCTTTCTATTTCTGTGGTGTTGGTCCTAACCTCTTTTTCATTTCTGATTTTATTGATTTGGGCCCTCTCTTTTTGTTTTTATGAGTCTGGCTAAAGGTTTATCAATTTTATCTTAACAAAGAACTAGCTCTCAGTTTCACTGATATTTTCTATTTTTTTTAATGAGTCTATTTCATTTATTTCTGCTCTGATCTTTATAATTTCTTTCCTTCTACTAAATTTGCGTTTTGTTTGGTCTTCTTCTTTTTTTTTTTTCCTGCAGTACGTGGGCCTCTCACTGCTGTGGCCTCTCCCATTGCAGAGCACAGGCTCCAGACGCACAGGCTCAGCAGCCATGGCTCACGGACCCAGCCACTCCGCGGCCTGTGGGATCTTCCCAGACCGGAGCATGAACCTGTGTCCCCTGCACTGGCAGGCGGACTCTCAAACCACTGCGCCACCAGGGAAGCCCTGGTCTTCTTTTTCTAGTTCCTTTAAGTGTAAGGTTAGGTTATTTGAGAATTCTTTTGTTTTCTGAGGCTGGCCTGTATCACATAAAATGCCCTCTTAAAACTGCTTTTCCTGTGCTTCCCTGGTGGCGCAGTGGTTGAGAGTCCGCCTGCCGATGCAGGGGACATGGATTTGTGCCCCAGTCTGGGAAGATCACACATGCCGCGGAGCAGCTAGGCCCATGAGCCATGGCCACTGAGCCTGTGCATCCGGAGCCTGTGCTCTGCAACGGGAGAGGCCACAACAGTGAGAGGCCCACGTACCACACACACAAAAAATAATAAAAATAAAAATAAAACAAAAAAACCCTGCTTTTCCTGCATCCCATAGGTTCTGGATCTTTGTGCTTCTGTTTTCATTTGTCTCCAGTATTTTTTACTTTCTTCTTTGATTTCTTCAGTGATCTACTGGTTGTTCAACAGCATATTTTTTAGCCTCCAAGTATTTGTTTTTTGCAGTTTTTTTCCTTGTAGTTAATTTCTAGTCTCATACTATTGTGGTTGGAAAAGATGGTTGATATAACTTCAATTTTCTTAAATTTACTGAGACTTTTTTTGTGGCCTAGCATGTGATCTACCCTGAAAAATGGTCCATGTGCACTTGAAAAGAATGTGTATTCTGCTGCTTTTGGATCGAATGTTTTATATATATCTAACAGTTCTATCTGGTATAATGTGTCATTTAAAGCCAGTGTTTCCTTATTCATTCTCTGTCTGTATGATCTGTCCATTGATCTAAGTGGTGTGTTAAAGTCCCAAACTATTATTGTGTTACTATCGATTTCTCCCTTTATGTCTCTTAATATCTGCTATGTACTTACGTGCTCCTCCTATGATGGGTGCACATATGTTTAAAATTGTTACATCTTCTTGATTCTATTATAGATTTCTGGCTTGTAGTTACCATGACTCATATATAGCAATACACACACACACACACACACACACACACACACACACACACACGTATATATGTGATTGTTTTAAGTCGCTGATCTCTTCATTTCAAACACATTTTAACAACCCTGCATTTTTACTCCCCCCATGCCCATGACTACTGTTTTTGACATCATATTTTACATCTTTTTGTTTTGTGTATCTCTTTACTTATTGTGGATATAGACGATTTCACTACTTTTGTCTTTTACCCTTCCTACTAGCTTGGCATGCAGTTGATTTACTAACTTTACTGTACATTTACCTTTACTAATGACATTTTTCCTTTTGTAATTTTCACGTTTCTATTTGTGCCTTTCTCCTTTCCACTTAAAGTCATTTTAACAATTCTTGTAGAGGTGATGGGAGACAAGATGGCGGAGTAGAAGGACTTGAGCTCATCTTCTCTTACAAAAACACCAAAAACACAACTAACTGCCGAATAACCATGTTTTTTGTTCAAGTCGACAAAAAAAAAAGACTTGAACCTACCAAAAAAGATACTCTGCACCGAAAAACAAGCCACAAGAAGACAGTACGAGGGGCACTTCTGTGATATAATCAAATCTCATACCTGCCAAGTGGGTGACCCACAGACTGAAAAATAATTATATCACAGAGGTTCTCCCACAGGAATTAAGAGATCTGAGCCCCACATGAGGCTCCCCAGCCTGAGGGTCTGGAATTGGGAGTAGGAGACTTTAGAGCATTTGGTTTTGAGGGTCAGTGAGGCTTGAGTGCGGGACTCCACAGGACTGGGGGAAACAGAGACTCCACTCTTAGAGGGTACACACAAGGATTCATGTGCACTGGGACCCAGGGTAAAGCAGTGAGTCCACAGAAGCCTGGACCAGACCTACTTGTGGATCTTAGAGGGACTCCTGAGGGTTGGCTGTGGCCCAATACAGGGCAAGGTCACTGGTGGCGGAGGCCCCTAGGAAATACTCCTCAGTGTGAGCTCTCCTGGAGGTCACCATTTTGGCACCAAGACCTGGCCCCACCGAACAGCCTGCAGACTCCAGTGCTGGGATGCCTCAGGCCAAACAACCAACAGGGTGGGAACACAGCCCCACCCGTTAGCAGACAGGCTGCCTAAAGTTGTCTTGAGCCCAGAGCCACTTCTAGACATGCCACTTGACATGGCACTGTCCACCAGAAGGACAAGACCCAGCTCCACTCACCAGTGGGCAGACACGAGTCCCTCCCACAAGGAAGCCTGCACAAGCGCCTGGACCAACCTCACCCACCAGAGGGCAGACATCAGAAGCAAGAAAAACTACAATCCTGCAGCCTGCAGAACAGAGCTCACAAACCCAGAAAGTTAGAAAAAATTAGATGGCAGAGAAATATGTTCCAGACGAAGGAACAAGATAAAACCCCAGAACAACAACGAATTGAAGTGGATATAGGCAATCTGCCTGAAAAAGAATTCAGAACAATGACAGTAAAGATGATCCAAGAACTCGGAAAAACAATGGAGGCACAGACTGAGAAGATACAAGAAATGTTAAACAAAGAGAAGATTTAAAGAACAGAGATGGGGCTTCCCTGGTGGCGCAGTGGTTGGGAATCTGCCTGCCGATAAGGGGACACAGGTTTGTGCCCTGGTCTGGGAAGATGCCACATGCCGCGGAGCGGCTGGGCCCGTGAGCCATGGCCGCTGAGGCTGCGTGTCCAGAGCCTGTGCTCCGCAATGGGAGAGGCCACAACAGTGAGAGGCCTGCGTACCGCAAAAAAAAAAAAAGAACAGAGATGAACAATACAATAACTGAAATGAAAAATACACTAGAAGGAATCTGTAGCAGAATAAATGGCGCAAAAGAATGAATAAGTGAGCTGGAAGACAGACTGGTGGAAATCACTGCTGCAGAAAAGGACAAAGAAAAAACAAAAGAAACGAGGACAGTCTAAGAGACTTCTGGAACAACATTAAAGGCACCAACATTCACGTTATAGGGGTCCCAGAAAGAGAAGAGAGAAAGGACCTGAGAAAATATTTGAAGAGATAGTAACTGAAAATTTCCCTAACATGGGAAGGGAAACACTCAAGTCCAGGAAGCGCAGAGTCCCATAAAGGATAAACCCAAGGAGAAACAGGCTGAGACACATATTAATCAAACTGACAAAAATTAAAGACAAAGAGAAAACATGAAGAGCAGTAAGAGAAAAGCAACAAATAACATACAAGGGAATCCCCATAAGGTTATCAGCTGATTTTTCGGCAGAAACTCTGCAGGCCAGAAGGGAGTGGCACAATGTATTTAAAATGATGAAAGGAAACACCTACAACCAAGAATACTCTACCCAGCAAGGCTTTCGTTCAGATTTGACAGAGAAATCAAAAAGCTTTACAGACAAGCAAAAGTTAAGGGAATTCAGCATCACCAAACCAGCGTTACAACAAATGCTAAAGGAACTTCTCTAGGCAAAAAAGAAAAGTGAAAAAGAAGTTACAACAGACACCACAGAAATACAAAGCATCCTAAGAGACTACTACAAGCAACTCTATGCCAATAAAATGGACAACCTGGAAGAAATGGACAAATTCTTAGAAACTTCCGAGACTGAACCAGGAAGAAATAGAAAATGTGAACAAACCAATCACAGGTAATGAAATTGAAACTGTGATTTAAAACCTTCCAACAAACAAAAGTCCAGGACCAGATGGCTTCACAGGTGAATTCTATCAAACATTTAGAGAGAGCTAACATCCATCCTTCTCAAACTCTTCCAAAAAATCGCAGCAGAAGGAACACTCCCAAACTCATTCTATGAGGCCAACATCACCCTGATACCAAAACCAGACAAAGATACTACAAAAAAGAAAATTACAGACCAATATCACCCATGAATATACATGCAAAAATCCTCAACAAAATACTAGCAAATAGAATCCAACAACATATTAAAAGGATCATACACCACGATCAAGTGGGATTTATCCCAGCAATGCAAGGATTCTTCAATATATACAAATCAATCAATGTGATACACCATATTAACAAACTGAAGAATAAAAACCATATGATCATCTCAATAGATGCAGAAAAAGCTTTTGACAAAATTCAACACCCATTTATGATAAAAAACTCTCCAGAAACTGGGCATAGAGGGAACCTACCTCGACATAATAAAGGCCATATATGACAAACCCACAACAAACACCATTCTCAATGGTGAAAAACTCAAAGCATTTCCTCGAAGATCAGGAATGAGACAAGGATGTCCACTCTCACCACTATTATTCAACATAGTTTTGGAAGTTTTAGCCACGGCAATCAGAGAAGAAAAAGAAATAAAAGGAATACAAATTGGAAAAGAAGAAGTAAAACTGTCGCTGTTTGCAGATGACATGATACTATACATGGAGAATCCTAAAGATGCCACTAGAAAACTACTAGAGCTAATCAATGAATGTGGTAAACTTGCAGGATACAAAATTAATGCACAGAAATCTCTTGCATTCCTATACACTAATGATGAAAAATCTGAAAGAGAAATTATGGAAACACTCCCATTTACCACTGCAACAAAAAGAATAAAATACCGAGGAATAAACCTACCTAGGGAGACAAAAGACCTGTATGCAGAAAACTGTAAGACACTGATGAAAGAAATTAAAGATGTTACCAACAGATGGAGAGATATACCATGTTCTTGAATTGGAAGAACCAATATTGTGAAAATGACTATACTACCCAAAGCAATCTACAGATTCAATGCAATCCCTATCAAATTACCAATGGCATTTTTTATGGAACTAGAACAAAAAATCTTAAAATTTGTATGGAGACACAAAAGACCCCAAATAGCCAAAGCAGTCTTAAGGGAATAAAACGGAGCTGGAGGAATCAGACTCCCTGATTTCAGACTATACTACAAAGCTACAGTAATCAAGACAATATGGTACTGGCACAAAAACAGAAACATAGATCAATGAAACAAGATAGAAAGCCCAGAGATAAACACGCACCTATGGTCAACTAATCTATGACAAAGGAGGCAAGGATATACAATGGAGAAAAGACAGTCTCTTCAATAAGTGGTGCTGGGAAAACTGGACAGCTACATGTAAAAGAATGAAATTAGAACACTCCCTAACACCATACACAAAAATAAACTCAAAATGGATTTGAGACCTAAATGTAAGACCAGACACTGTAAAATTCTTAGAGGAAAACATAGGAAGAACACTCTCTGACATAAATCACAGCAAGATCTTTTTTGATCTACCTCCTAGAGTAATGGAAATAAAAACAAAAATAAACAAATGGGACCTAATGAAACTTCAAAGCTTTTTCACAGCAAAGGAAACCATAAACAAGACAAAAAAGACAACCCTCAGAATGGGAGAAAATATTTGCAAACAAATCAACGGACAAAGGATTCATCTCCAAAATATATAAACAGCTCATGCAGCTCAATATTAAAGAAACAAACAACCCAATCCAAAAATGGGCAGAAGACCTAAATAGACATTTTTCCAAAGAGACATACAGGTGGCCAAGAAGCACATGAAAAGCTGCTCAACATCACTAATTATTAGAGAAATGCAAATCAAAACTACAATGAAGTATCACCTCACACCAGTTAGAATGGGCATCATCAGAAAATCTACAAACAACCAGTGCTGGAGAGGGTGCGGAGAAAAGGAAACCCTCTTGCACTGTTGGTGGGCATGTAAATTGATACAGCCACTATGGAGAACAGTATGGAGGTTCCTTAAAAAACTAAAAATAGAATTACCATATGATCCAGCAATCCCACTACTGGGCATATACCCAGAGCAAACCATAATCCAGAAAGACACATGCACCCCAATGTTCACTGCAGCACTATTTACAATAGCCAGGTCATGGAAGCAACCTAAATGTCCATCGACAGACAAATGGATAAAGTAGTTGTGGTACATATATACAATGGAATATTACTCAGCTATAAACAGGAACAAAACTGAGTCGTTTGTTGAGATGTGGATGGATCTAGCGACTGTCATACAGAGTGAAGTAAGTCAGAAAGAGAAAAACAAATATCATATATTAACGCATGTATGTGGAACCTAGAAAAGTGGTACGGATGAGCCAGTTTGCAGGGCAGAAGTTGAGACACAGATGTAGAGAACAGACGTGTGGACACCAAGGGGGGAAAACCGTGGTGGGGTGGGGATCGTGGTGTGCTGAATTGGGCGATTGGGTTTGACATGTATACACTGATGTGTATAAAATCGATGACTAATAAGAACCTGCAGTATAAAAAAACAAACAAAACAACTAAACTTTCTTTGGGTTATTTTTATGGAAGTATGTTAGTATAAATGTTTCAGACATTACATGAAATTTATAAAAATCTTATATGTTCTGGTATTATAAGTCATAATTCTAGTTATTACTTTAAAATGTATTTCTCAGAAATAACTAAATTTCCTTGTCAATTGCATTATTATGAACTTTCATCAAATCTTTAACCGTGGTCATTTTTAAGTCTTTTGTCATTTACAGACTCTGTAAATGACTCTGTGTACTCTGATGCTTTTGCAAATATGTTCCTATAAAAGGGTTTCATCTTCAAGGAATTCATGGAAAAGGCAAGTACACGTTTCTGGTAACTGACTATACTGCTGAACTGAATGAATAAGCATTTTCAGAACTCTAATGGAAAACTGATGAAGTCATAAAAGTGCTAACAAAAGATCAAGATGAAAAAAAATTAATTACACGGGACTGAGTGAACTGATGAGGACGATTATAATTTTTGTGACCTTCTGTTTGAATAAAAAAAAAAAATCCCACAAGGACTCAGAGGCAAAAAATATACAAATCAATTTTCACTGCAAAGTAAAGGAGCTATTACAATGGAGGATTACTGGAGTGAATGTCAATATTATGACACAGTGTGAGTGTGTTTCGTGTTTGGTAATTGCAACCATTGTTGCTTTTGCTGTGGTCATCCATTTACAATGCTTGGTGTCAGTCTATTTATCTCGTAAAAATAAAATACAGTGTGTGTGTGTGTGTGTGTGTGTGTGTGTGTGAAAAACAAAACAAAAAAAACAAAATAATAAAATATTAAAAAAAAAAACAAACAATACTCTACCCAGCAAGGCTCTCGTTTGGATTTGACAGAGAAATCAAAAAGGTTTACAGACAAGCAAAAGTTAAGGGAATTCAGCATCACCAAACCAGCTTTACAACAAATGCTAAAGGAACTTCTCTAGGCCAAAAAGAAAAGCCCAAAACTAAAAACAAGAGAATTATGAATGGGTAAAGCTCACTGGTAAAGGCAACCATACAGTAAAGTTAGGAAATCATCCACACACAAATATCAAAACCATCAACTGTGAGGAGAGTAGAAATGCAGGACATTGGAAATGTATTTGAGATTAAGAGACCAGCAACTCAAAACTATCAAAACCATCTTGTTTATATATATATGTACTGCTATATCAAAACCTCATGGATGGTAACTGCAAACTAAAAATCCACAACAGAAACTCACATGCTTCCTGATTTCAAACTATATTATAGTAATCAAAACAGTATGGTATCGGCACAAAGACAGACACATAGATGAGTGGAATAGAACAGAGAGCCCAGAAATAAACCCACACATATATGATCAATTAACTTATGACAAAGGAGCCAGGACTATACAATGGGGAAAGAAGAGTCTCATCAATAAATGGTGCTGGAAAAACTGGACAGCTACATGCCAAAGAATCAAACCAGTTCATCTGTACCATTTTTCTACAAATGAACCAGTCTGCAAGGCAGAAATAAAGACACAGATGTAGAGAACAAACGTATGGACACCAAGGAGGGAAAGCAGTGGGTGGTGGTGGGATGAATTGGGAGATTGGGATTGACATATATACACTAATATGTATAAAATAGGTAACTAATAAGAACCTGCTGTACAAAAAATAAAATCCACACACAAAAAAGGAAACCAAACCACTATCTCACACAATACACAAAAATCAACTCATAAAGGATTAAAGTCTTAAATATAAGACCTGAAACCTAGGGGCTTCCCTGGTGGCTCAGTGGTTAAGAATCTGACTGCCAATGCAGGGGACATGGGTTTGAGCCCTGGTCCGGGAAGATCCCACATGCCGCGGAGCAACTAAGCCCGTGCGCCACAACTACTGAGCGTGCGCTCTAGAGCCTGCGAGCCACAACTACTGAAGCCCCTGGGCCTAGAGTCCATGCTCCGCAATGAGAAGCCACCACAGTGAGAAGCCCACGCATGACAACAAAGAGTAGCCCCCACTTGGCGCAACTAGAGAAAAGCCCATGTGCAGCAATGAAGACCCAAAAGCAGCCAATAAATAAATAAATAATAAATTCTTAAAAAAAAAAAAAGACCTGAAACCTAAAACTCCTGAAAAAAAATAGATGGTAAGCTTCTTGACATGATTTTTTGGATTTGACCAAAAGCAAAAGCAGCAAAAGCAAAATAAACAAGTGGAACTACATGAAAAAATCTTCTGTACAGCAAAGGAAGCCATCAACAAAATAAAAAGGCACCCCATGAAATGGGAGAAAGTATTTGTAAATCATATATCTGATAAATGGTTACTATCTAAAATATATTAAAAGACTCAAGCAACTCAATAGGAAAAAAAAAAAAGAAACAATCTAATTATAAAATGGGCAGAGGCTCTGAATGGACCTTTCCCCAAAGACATTCAAATGGCCAACAAGTACATGAAAAGGGGCTCAACATCACTAATCTTCAGGGAAATGCAAACCAAAACCACAATTAGCTATCACCTCACACCTGTTAGAATGGCTATCCTCAAAAAGACAATAGATAACAAGTGTTGGTTAGGATGTAGAGAAAAGGGAACCCTTGTGCACTGTTGGTGGGGATGTAAATTTCCAATCACTATGGAAAATATGGAGGTTCCTCAAAAAATTAAAAATAGAACTACCAGGGACTTCCCGGCAGTCTAGTGATTTAAGACTTCACCTTCCAATGCAGGGGGTGCAGGTTCAATCCCTGGTCAGGGAGCTAAGATCCCACAGGCCTTGTGGCCAAAAACCAAAACATAAAACAGAAGCAATATTGTAACAATTCAATAAAGACTTTAAAAATGGTCCACATCAAAAAAAAACTTTAAAAAAATTTCTAAAAAAACAGAACTACCACATGATCTAGCAATTCCACTTTGTGATTCCATGAAATCACCACCTTGAAAAGATATTTGCACCGTCATGTTCACTGCAGCATTATTTACAATAGCCAAGACATGGAAACAACCTAAGTGTCAATCGACGGATGAATGTATAAATAAAACGTGATCACACACACACACACACACTCACACTCACACATACATACAATGGAATGTTATTCAGCCATAAAAAAGAAGGAAATCCTGCCATTTGTGACAACATGGATGGATCCTGAGGGCATGATGTCCAAAGAAATAAGTCAGACAATGAAAGACAAATACACAATGATCTCACTTTTATGTGGAACCTTAAAAACTCAACTCATAGAAACAGAGTGTCATGGTGGTTGCCAGGGGCTGGGGGCTGAAGGAAATGGGAAGATCTGGGTCAAAGGGTACAAACTTCTAGTTATAAGGGCAATGAGTACGAGGAGTGTAAAGTACAGCTTGGTGACTATAGTTAACAATATTGCATTGTATACTTGAAAGTTGCTAAGAGAGTAGACCTTAAAAGTTCTCTCACAAGAAAATTTGTGGTGATGGATGTCAACTAAACTTACTACGGTGATCATTTTGCAATACGTACAAATGTCAAACCATTATGTTGTACACATAAAACTAATACAGTGTTTATCTCAATTAAAAAAAAAGATCAGGGCTTCCCTGGTGGCGCAGTGGTTGAGAGTCCGCCTGCCGATGCAGGGGACACAGGTTCGTGCCCCGGTCCGGGAAGATCCCACATGCCGCGGAGCGGCTGGTCCCGTGAGCCATGGCCGCTGAGCCTGCGCGTCCGGAGCCTGTGCTCCGCAACGGGAGAGGCCACAACAGTGAGAGGCCTGCGTACCACA
>NW_006794180.1:171599-221919 GCF_000442215.2 Lipotes vexillifer | reverse complement strand
ACCAAAAAAAAAAAAAAAAAAAAAAAAAAGATCACCCTCCAAAACATAAGGGTGATGCTGACAAAATGGGTATTTCTCGAGTCTTCTTCAAAGAAAAAAGTGTAGCTTCAGGAAGGGGCTGTGAGCAACGTATTTTGTAAGCTGCCTGGCCAAGGTACTGGTGATTTTGCGGGGGTAGTAAGACTTTGTCAGTGTTCATCAAGTTGAGTAAGTACAAGTGAGGTGGTGTCTGAGTTCGGGTCACCTGACTACTTATACAGAAGTATCTCTGACACAAAGACAACAAATTAGGCTTTGGAAGTAAGGGTAAGTCCAAATCTTTTTTAAAATGAATTTTTTTCCCCTTGTGCCAAAAGGGAAAGAAACCTTTCACCCACTCCCTTTTCTGAGAACATTTCCTTGAGCAAACTAGTAATTGTAAGTCCTTTGTCTGTCCCTTTGATATAAATATACATCTTTTTAAAAGCTAAGTAAGCCTCTTGCCGGTTTAAAACCCAAGAAAATCTTTCTTAGCGGCTTTGGTGTCATCTGAAGTGTAAACATCAAGGAAGATGGAGTCCCCATCTCCTTGTCTCTGTGTGAGTCAGAGCTCGGTTCTTGGCTCTGTGTTGTAACTACGCGGTTATCATAGATACTGAGAAGTCTTATTTTTCTTCTACATAAACGGCTATTAGCTAAGACAAATACCACCCCAACTACCTGTGAATTTAGAATGAACTATGTGTAGCAAATGGTTCTGTCAAGTCCTCTTAAGGACAAATTACTGTTTATCTTGAGGGCATGTACTTAATATGAAATAGGTTATAGGTTATATCTGGCTGGAAACATAAAGGGGTGAGAATTCTGTCTTTGCAATCCCATTAGCAGATTGCCGTGATGGGCGTAGCAATCTGGTTTAATGCTATTCTCTAATAAAGCTATTTAGTTCTTTCCTACATTTGTAGAGAGGAATTTCTTGGTTGGCAGGAGATTTATTTTTAATTATTTCTGTAACAGCTTCCATGACCTGAAATACCCCCCAGAACATTCAACAAGTTGTTAGAACCCTGAATGCAGCAATCAGTTTTTGGACCGAAACCTAACCATGCACTTGTCCGCCAGGAGGGTGTCCTCCATGCAGACAACTGTTCTAATTTGATATACATAGCTATATCTGTATCTCCAGGATCTCTCGCATACTTTGCATATATATATATATATATATATATATATATATATATATATATATATATATATATATATATATATATATATATATATATATATATATATATATATAGACCACGGAGACTTCAAAGTACCTCCCCTCAGAACTGCCCCTCTGGCGTCCCTTCTTCCAGGCTAACTGCACGCAGAATTTCATCTAATCGCCCCAGAATCCCCCTGGTAACACAAAGGCCGGGAGCAAGCTTTAACGTTGAGAGGCAATCAACACGCTTTTGAGAAAGAGTCCTCCGCTGTGACGCCAGACTCAGACAAGAAAGTCTGGGCAATTTTTCATCCCGGAATTTTGAACAAACAAATGGAGGCAGGGAACCAGCTCTGAACCCTACACTCACCCAATCAAGTGGAAGACCCGTCTTTTGCACCTGGGCTTCCCGACTTTGCCCTTCTCATCAGCCTCCCTCCCTGGCTGGGCTCCTTAGTTACTCCCAGCACTGGAAAGCCACAAGCACCTGTGGCGTCTTCAACCCCCACTCTGGGAAAGCCACAGTCCCAGTCCCCGCCCACCTGCCATGCACCCCGTGGCCTCACCTGCAGACCGCGAGGGGCGCAGCCGTAGCCCGGGGACGCCTCGCCGTCGGCCCCGCGTCAGCCTGTAGAAGCAGTAGCAGGCGCCGGCCGCTAGGACCAGGCCCGCCGCCAGCCAGCCCACATCCCGGGCGCCGCCCATGCTGCCGCTGGGGCCACGCGCAGCGCTGGGCCTGGCGCAGGATAGTCCGAAGCCAGAGGGTGCTGTCGCCGTCCGGGTTCTAGCCGACGGAGAAAGGAAATGGGCGACTGAGCTCCGCCTCTCGGAAACCGCCCTGTCGGCCCGAACGCGTCCCGGCGGCTTCCTAGAGTCTGGGCGGGGCGCGGGTGAAGGAGTGCGAGTCTTGGTGAAGAGCTGCAAGGACTGAACGCCCCAAGAGCACACACCAGGGGCCGCCCCCGGGCCGGCCAGAGGTTCACATCGCTTCCGGCAGTCCTCGGCACCAGGGTGGGCGCCCGGGGCAACGCAGCGCCTAGCCCCTCCCCTCCACGCAGCGTGGTTGCCGGGGCAACGGCGAGACGCGCTAGCCCCTAGCCAGGCGTGGCTCCTGCCGCGCGGGGCGTGAAGAGCAGGCTGGAAGCGCAGAGTTTCAGCAGGGCCTCTGGTCATGGCCTCGCTGCGCCTTGCCAGCCCCAGGCTGAGGAACTACTTCAAGGAGAACTACATTCCTCAGGTCTGCGAGGTACTGGAGCCAAGTGGCGCCGGAGTTAGAAGAGAATGGAACTGGAAGAGATTTCCCAGAGGAGGGACTAGGGTTTGGTGGAGAGAGGGAGTGGAGGTTCAGAGGAGCGAAAAGGAAAGGATGAAGTCACATTTGGGCAGGTAGGCGGTCTGGGCTGAACATACAGATCAGAGAGTTGAAGACAGAGGGGTGACAGTGGCTGAAAGGGGGGAATGGGTGACATCTCCCAGAGAGAAGGAACAAAGGGCCTCGGGACAGAAACCCCAAACTCCAACTTTTAAGTTTTGGACAAGAGGAGCCTGAAGACTAGAGGAGTGAGAATGAAGTGCTGTGGAGACAGAGAAGGAAAAGCAGGAGAGTGTGGTTTTATGAAGAGAGTGGGCAATAGTGTCACCTAAGATAAGGACCTGAAAAGGTGTAATGGATTTGACCCAAGGTGAGTTTGGGTTTTCAGTAGAGCGATGAAGGCAGAACATAGATTTAAGTTGGCTGAGGAGTGGAAGCTGAGACCTTTAGATGGAAGGTAGTTAGCCCTTTGTGAAGGGAAGGACTGCACAACCAGGACTTAAACACGGGAGGAAGGACTGTCCTCACCCACCTGCCTTGTAACAGGAGGGAAGGAGGACAAGAGGTGGATAGGTTTTGTAGGTTTGGGGCTAGGAAGTCAAGAAAGTTCTCTTCTGGTGACTTCCATTTTCTCTGCTAATATTAGGTGAAATATTTGCCAAGAATGAGTATGTTTGGGTGGGGATGGAGGGTGCAGAAGAGGTTTTGAGTAGTTAAGTTACGCGGAGAAGGAGGTAGAGTTAGAAGTCTAGGGAAGGAAAGAGAAGGAGAGCCAGGCAGTGTTGAGAGCCCAGCTTGGGGTAGTAACTCTCCTACGCAGGTGGGAGGGCAATTCGGTATAGCTCCTCCTTTTTGGATGGTAATTTAGAAATATGTATTAAAATGTTAAATATGAATACCCTTTGACCAAGCATTTCCACTTCTGAGGATCCACTTTAGAGACATATTTGCACATGTAACCAGAAGGATGTACAAGTATATTCATTATAACATTGTTCATAGTGAAAATGGTTATTACCTAAGTGTAAGTAAGGGAATGGGATATTATGTAGAATAAAATATACCTGTACCTTTTGAGAAGAAGGGCTCTCCGTGACATATTAAATTTTAAAAAGAAAAGAAAAAAATGCAAATTGCTTAACAAAGTGTCTACTACAATCTAGCTACCTATCTGATTTCATATATGTATGTATATGTGTATATATGTGTGTTTATATGTATATATATGTACATACATATATATATCTATATTTAAGACAATAATACATGCATAGAACATATGGCAGGCTTAACAGCAATGTTTTGGGGAATGGTTTTAGGAGAGAACTCTCATCTTTTACTCCATATATGTCTGTATTGTTTTAATTTTTTTATGATGAGTTTCATTCATGTTTTACCTCTGTACAATTATATTTGAAAATGTGTAGAGAGCATGGTACTCATCTTCCCAGTTATATGATTTTCTCAAGCAGCACTCAGTAAATCAGATGCAGGTACACAAATAAAAGTTGACTTCATCCAGGATAGGAGTTTGCCAGACATATATAATGGAAGGGCAATGGTGAGGGAGCTAAGCTTTTGAGAGTGCCTGAAGTGATGGCCAAGGACTCTAAGGACTGGGTGGGAAATGAGAATAAGAGGGGAATGAAGAGGGGTAGAGGGAGTAATTGAGTGAAGGAGCTGGAAAATAGGAGATGGGGGTCAGAAAGTGGAATGTTTGTATAGTTCTCTCTAGTATCTTCATCTTTTTGTTTTATTAGAACTTTTTCTTGGTCAGATATATTAACACATGACTTCAGGACTTCTCTGGTGGCGCAGTGGTTGAGAATCTGCCTGCAAATGCAGGGAACAAGGGTTCGAGCCCTGGTCTGGGACGATCCCACATGCCGCGGAGAAGCTAGGCCCGTGAGCCACAACTACTGAGCCTGCGCGTCTGGAGCCTGTGCTCCGCAGTAAGAGAGGCCGCAATAGTGAGAGGCCCGTGCACCGCGATGAAGAGTGGCCCCCGCTTGCCACAACTAGAGAAAGCCCTCGCACAGAAATGAAGACCCAACACAGCCATAAATAAATAAAAATAACACATGACTTCATAGTGCAAAACTCCAAACTTATAAAAAGGAAATGGACTTAGTTTCCAAGGGGAGAACCTGAAAAATCTGTGGATCATCAATTTTCCCTCTTTGAAACCATTTTTGTACTATCATATCAATACAAGTAGGCCTGGAGGGGTGAAACTATCCTGGGGAGAAAGAGCCTCCTCAAAGGACCTAATACTGTTGTCCCTCAGTATCCTCAGGGTTGGTTCCAGGACCCACCATGGATACTAAAATCTGTGCATGCTCAAGGACCTTATATAAAATGGCATAGTATTTGCATACATACATCCTGCTGTATAAATCACCTCTAAATAAATCATCTCTAGATCACTTATAGTACCTAATCCAATGTAAATGCTATGTAAATAGTTGCCTGCACATAGTGAACTCTTTTGCTTTTTGAAACAATGGAATTTTTTCCCAAACATTTTGGATCCACATTTGGTTGAATCCATGAATGAAGAACCTGCAGATACAGAGGGCTATTTAAGATTCAGGATAGGGCTTCCCTGGTGGCGCAGTGGTTGAGAGTCCACCTGCCAATGCAGGGGACTCGGGTTCGTGCCCCGGTCCGGGAAGATCCCACATGCCGCGGGGCGGCTGGGCCCGTGAGCCATGGCCGCTGAGCCTGCACGTCCGGAGCCTGTGCTCCGCAACGGGAGAGGCCACAACAGTGAGAGGCCCGCGTACTGCAAAAAAAAAAAAAAAAAAAAGATTCAGGATAAAGCCATTCTGAGTGATGACTCAGTCCAAGTTGGCCATGGAGCAGGTAGCACAACTGGACTCAAGTTGAGGGTCAGGGAAC
The DNA here is from genome assembly GCF_000442215.2 of Lipotes vexillifer. NCBI lineage: Eukaryota > Metazoa > Chordata > Mammalia > Artiodactyla > Lipotidae > Lipotes > Lipotes vexillifer. Next base: position 216,517 of record NW_006794180.1, on the reverse strand, counting down.
ATCAGGGAAGTACTAACCTCTCCTTGCCTTGCTCTCCACTTGCCATAACACTACATGGCTGCAAGAGGCATCCCTGGTTCCTCCTCTGGATGAGAGCACCTCTTCCTCACGAGCCTACCATACTGTTTTGCCCCTAGAGAAAAGAGGCCCTTAAAAGTGCTCCCCATTGCCTAAGACGATATTCTTCCGAGGAGTCCTTCACTCACCTCTGCTACCACGTTACTAGCAGGTGCAAGAGAGCCTCAAACACCCACCTTAACCTGGTTACCTGCTTCCCCTAAGAGACTATCAGGCTGAATCCCATTGTGTCTCATGTCCCTGTACATCTATTCACCTGACCCAATTTTCCATGCCTAGCACTCTTCTAAAATCCATCTTCTGCAAGTTTTGAAATACATCATCTTTCATCACAGATTTCTATGTATATTAACCTCTTCTGAACACCACCTACCTGTCCTGAATAAAACCTGGCTGTCTACTTAGGATATCATTTCCCTGCCAACTTTTGAATAGAGGCTGATTTTTTTTTTTTCCAATCCTGCTTGATTCACTGGGCTTACTGAATCTGTTGATTGATATTTTCATCTGTTTTAGAAAATTCTTGGCCATTTTCAAATTCTGCTTCTATCTAATTCTCTCTTCTCCCTCTGGGACTCCGATCATAAATATGTTAGCTTTTTTTTTTTTTTTAACTTAGTCCTACATGCCTATTCCTCTTTGGCTCTATTCTGTTTTTTCCCCATTCTCTCTTCTGTGCTTAAGTTTGGATATTTTTCATTAATTGTCTTCACGTTTACAGATTCTGTTTTATGCTGAGTCTCGTCTACTGTTAAATACATCAAATGAATCAAATGAGTTCTTAATTTCAGATGGTATATTTTTCAGTTCTAGAATGTCCATTTGATTTTTTTATACATTCCAATTAATATTCTGTATCTTTTCATCCATTTTGTCTATCATTTCCTGTTTTCTTTAACATGTTAGTTATTATTAATTTAAAACCATTGTCTGTTAATATGAATAACTTTGAATTAAATTATTAGAATTTAGTTATTAGAATAGAATAAATGTTCTTTACTCAACTTACTGGTGTGATTTCTGTCTCCTGGCTGGACGCTGACTGATACAGAAGGCTTAAGTGGAACGCTACACAGGGGACTTTCTGGGGAGTTGGAAAATCACTGAGGTATAGGTGTATCCATTGTCAGAATTATACAGCTAGAATTTGTGTTGAATTCATGTAAACTTTACCTAAAAAAATTATAATTGAGAACAAGTGGAAAAATGGGTGAATATATAGATAATACAAAGATCAGAGAATGGTGATAATTGTTGAAACTGGGTGATGGGCACATAGGAGTTCATTATACTATTATTTACTTTATATACGTTTAAAGTTTTCCATAATAAAAAGTTAAAATAAATGATAGTCATGGCTGCTCATAATGTATGTAGCTAGGGATGGATGAAATGACAGGCTTGATTTGGCTGTGCAGTCATTTTGTGTTAGCTTGCTGTATCAATTATTCATTTCTGTGTAACACAACTGCAAAACTTCATGGCCTAAAACAACATGACTCATTTAGTTTGCTCAAAAATCTGAAATTCTTGCAAGGTTTTTTAGGGAGAGCTTGTCTCTGCTCCATGTGGTACCATCCAGGGTGGATCAACAGAGGGTTAAAGATCCACTTTTAAGATGGTTCACTCCCATGCCTGGCAAGTTGGTGTCAGATGTTGGCTGGGAGTTCAGTTAGGTCTGTGAACCAGGAGGCTTGGTTCCTCCATATGGGCCTCTCCATGGGCTGCTTGGACTTCCTCACAGTATGGTGGCTGAGTTTTAAGAGTAGGTGTCCCCAGAGAGAACTAGGTAGAAGTTATATCACCATTTGTGACCTAGGCTTGGAAGTCAACATAACATTATTTTCACCTAGATTCAGGAGGAGGGAACATATACCCCACTTCTTGATGGGAAGTGTATCAAAGTCACATTGCAAAAAGAGCTCATGGGATGGGATATATTGCTATGGCCATTTAAGGAAATACAATCAGCTATATACCTGGCTTGTTCATTCAAGGGGAATCTGGGATCAAGCTGGATCTCAAAGTATTATCTGAACGAATAAGATGTGGATTACAACACTATCACCCAGTAAGTGGGTCTCAATTCTTCTATAAATATCCCTTCTTCTTTCTTTTCTATGTTCCCCAGGAGCAGATGTATACTGGACATTAACAAGTTGCCTACACAACATCTACTTTCCTCTTCCTAAATTTCTTACACTCTTATTCCATAAACTACCTCTTCCCCATATAGCCCATATGCTTCAGGGAAACTGACTATCCCTATCTCTGGGGTTGGACCCTGATTGGCTTATGACAACCAGCGCATTCAAGTTCCCTGGCCACAATGTTTGTGACTATGACGGGTGGTGGTGAGGATCGTGGGAGAGGGCAAGATGTGACCTAAACCAGTTTAGATCAGGTTGCTTGGTTGGAATGCTGGGACAGAGATATAGCATCTCTGGATGTTTGTGGGGAAGCATGTAGCCCTGGGAGCCATTGCCAATTCTCCTGTGTCCACAAGGAAAGATGGTTTTAGGGTGAGCGGATTCTGAGGAAGGTAGAGTCGGGAAATGGAAAGAAATCAGGCCTCTAGTGACATCAGTTAGTCCCTGGGTTAAATTCATCCAAAGCATGATCTACCTTTAGAATTTCTAGTGTAGGAGCCAATAAACTCCATGTTTAGTTGAGGTTTATTACTTGAACCCTAAAGTGTGTGAAGCAATACAAGGGGATTATCTATTATTACGAGATTGCCTAGGTTTGATTCTTGGCTTTGCCAATTACTAATTGTGTGACTTTGAGCAAGTTTCTAAATCTCTCTGCCTCAGTTTTCTGTGTAGTGAGATTCCAGATGGATGAGAGACAGGCCTTTAGTTTCTAGAGTGGGAGAAAGCAATTGTGAATGGGAAGAACGGGAAAAGAAAATCACAAAATGTGTCCTGAGGCAAATCAGGTTCTGGAAAGAATACATGGGAAAGGTGAGGATCTGGAAATGGAGTCTCACATATCCCTTGGAAAGCCTCTGTGGGCTTCTAGAGGTTTGCACACCAGCTTAAAATCTGCTGGATTTTATGTTCAATTCAAGTTAGGGTTTTTTTTTTCTTTTAACAACAGATTAGTCTCTGGACACCAGCCAGCCTTTTTTTCTTGGAGGGGATGGCAAGAGTGGTCAGCTAAGAAGGGTACATTTGACCATTTCATCAGCAAGCATTTGCCGGGCATCTACCATGTGCTAGAAGAAAACAGCTTCAACCATTTGCGGCTATGACTCTGAAGCTGTCTCTAGCTCAAACTTTCTCCTGAGTGCTCTGTGCATTATCCCTTTGGGTGTCCTACAGACACATTAAAGAAGTGAAAAGAAATAGGCGAAGTTAGTTTTAACAATAGATTTTCTACAAACCAATCTATCCAGGCTATAATCATTTCAACATGGATTCAGTATAAAATCATATTAAGTCTTCAAAATTGAGTGTGTATTTTACACTTGCAGCACATCTCAATTTGGACTAGCCACATTTGAAGTGCTCAATAGCCACATGAAATTAGTAGCTGCCATATTAGTGCAGGTCTAGAATGCATTAACATATTTAATAAGCCAGAGAAAATTACCTTTGACCCAGCTATGATCATTGTGTCTTTGAGAAGGTTGTTGTTTTCACAGGCACCAAGCTTCTGGAATTTCAGGAAGAGTCTGAGTGGCACAGGGAGGGTGGAGCGGCTGTCTAGTCAGGTTGATCACCTGCAATCGGTGTCACACATGGGACAGTTGTTCTCACATGCACCGAAATAATGCCTATTTTCAAATCTTCAGGAATCACAGCAATTAGTTTCATATTGTGAAAAATGAACTAAGTGATATGAACATGCTATAGACTGAACGTTTATGTCTCCCCAAAATTCATATGTTAAAACCCAGTCTCCAATGTGATGGTATTAGGAGGTGGGGCCTTTGGGAGGTGATTAGGTCATGAGGGTGGAGCCATCAGGGACGGGGGTTAGAATATTTATAATGAAGACTCCAGAGAGCTCCATTGCTCCTTTCATCATGTGAGGGCACTGTCAGAAGATGGCCATCTATGAACCAGGAAGTGGTGCTCACCAGACACAGAATCTTCCTGCACTTTGATCTTGGACTTCCCAGTCTCTAGAACTGTGAGAAATAAGTTTCTGTTGTTTATTAGTCCCCCGGTCTATGGTGTTCTGTGATAGGAGCCCAAATGGACTAAGACAGAGAGTAGGTCATGGACTAACTGCTGCCATGGCTTGTCTCAAACCACAAAACCCTTTAAACCCTTAGCTGAGAAAGACTCCAGGGGAGACTTCGGGAGACATGAGTAGAGATTCAACAAGTGGCCCTGCTATCTTTCTGAATTTTACCATCCCTTTGAGATTCTCTCTTTGGTTACTGTTATATCTTGCATCCTTATCTAAATAAAGCCTGTCCCCAAAAATGACATATCGAATGTATAGAAAATCATAGATGGCTAGTATCTTGGTTGGCTTGGACTGCTAATAAAATACCATAGACTGGGTGGCTTAAATAACAAAAATTTATTTTCTCAGTTCTGGAGGCTGCAAGTCTAAGATCAGGGTGCCAGCATGGCTGAGTTCTGTTGATGGCTCCCTTCCTAGCTTGCAGATGGCTGCCTTCTCACTGTGTCCTCACTTGGCAGAGAAAGAAAGAGAGCAAGCTGTCTGGTGTCTCTTTATATGAGGGTGCTAATCCCATCGTGAGGATCCTACCCTCATGACCTCATCTAAACCTAATTATCTCCCAAAGGCCCCATCTCCAAATACCAACACATTGGGGAATAGAATTTCAAAATATGAATTTTTAAAAAATAAATTTATTTAGTTATTTTTGGCTGCATTTGGTCTTCGTTGCTGCATGCGGGCTTTCTCTAGTTGCAGCGAACGGGGGCTACTCTTTGTTGCAGGGCGTGGGCTTCTCATTGCTGTGGATTCTCTTGTTGTGGAGCATGGGCTCTAGGCATGCGGGCTTCAGTAGTTGTGGCTCATGGACTGAGTAGTTGTGGCTCGCGGGCTCTAGAGCGCAGGCTCAGTAGTAGTGGCGCACGGGCTCAGTTGCTCTGTGGCATGTGGGATCTTCCCGGACCAGGGCTTGAACCGGTGTCCCCTGCATTGGCAGGTGGATTCTTAACCACTGTGCCACCAGGGAAGCCCCTCAATATATGAATTTTGCAGGGACACGTTTCAGTCTATAGCAGCTAGTAAATGTAAGAAAACTAATTTAACTGTACTGAAAAAAACGAAATGTAGATGAAAATGAATTATTTTCATCAAATCAACAAATATAAAAATGTTTTAATTCTCAGTGTTGGCAAGGTGAATGGGACACTCCCACTGGCTATCAATGAAAGTATAAACTGATAATATCTTTTTAGAAAAGCAATTTTGAGAAATGTATGAAGATCTTCAAAATACACATTTTGATTCTATATTCTATTTCTAAGGAAATAGAGGTGAAGATATGTACATTTCATCATTAGTAGTGATAATATGTATATCATATGATTTTTAATAATGGCAAAAAGTTAAAAACACCTAAATGTCCAGCCATTTATAAATTTTAAAATTTATGGTATAATTTTATGGAATAGGTTATCAACCAACCTAACTACATGATGTTTTGAAGAATTTTTGGTGGCATGGAAAAATGTTCGCAATGTAATAACTAGCCAGGAATAAAAAAAGGTATATATAGGTACTTCCCTGGTGGCACAGTGGTTAAGAATCCTCCTGCCACAGCAGGGGACATGAGTTTGAGCCCTCGTCCAGGAAGATCCTACATGCCGCGGAGCAACTAAGCCCGTGCGCCACAACTACTGAGCCTGCGCTCTAGAGCCCACGAGCCACAACTACTGAGCCCGCATGCCGCAACTACTGAAGCTGGCGTGCCTAGAGCCCATGCTCCGCAACAAAGAGAAGCCACTGCAATGAGAAGCCCATGCACTGCAAGCCCCCGCTCACCACAACTAGAGAAAGCCTGCACGCAGCAGCAAAGACCCAACGCAGCCAAATATAAAATAAATGAATTTATTTAAAAAAAACTGTTGTATGATCCTAATTTTAATTTTGTAAAAATATATGTATTGAGGAAAGACTGAAATTAAAATTTTTATTAGAGGCTATTTCTGGTTGTCAGGATGATGGTTGCTTTTTATTTTCTTTGTATTTTTTTTCAACTTTCCAAATTACATAGAACATATACTATTTTTATAATCAGAAAAAGTTCATATATTTAAACAAAATAATGAAAACAGGTTTATGTGTAGGGAAAAGTGCCTCCTTTTTTGCTTTCCCATACTATTATCAAGTGAATTTTATTGATGGAGAAGTAGAAAAAAAAACATACAAAGAAAGCATAGGAAGCATAAAAACACTCATTGCTGGCAAGTGCTGGTTTCTCAGCCTAGGAAACCAACTGGCTGGCCAGTTTGCAGGCCTGTGTCTGGTCTATGAGAGCCCTTTTCCTCTGGCTGCTGTGCCAGCTGAGGTCTCCTGGACACCCTCTTTCCTAGATGGGTCAGCCTCTTTTCCTGCTTACGATGGCACTTTCATAAAATCTTCTCACTCTGCTTTCACGTAGGGCCGTGTGTGACTAATTGCATACTGATAGATTTCCAAAGTTTTTTTTTCTTTTTTAGCAGAACTAGGAAATATTAACAACTAGGAAATATTAAAGGAGTTCGCAAAACTAGATCTGCCCAGCAGAGGGCATGTTTAAGTTACAAACCATGATATTTATGCAAAGTTTTCTATTTTTAGAAATTAATAAATAAATACATGTTTTTAAAAATTCTTATGCAGTTTTTATGCTTTGTGTTTCTTTCATGATTAAGTTTCCAATCTGTATTTTAAAAAAACGTATTTATTTCTAAATCACATAGACTCTACTATCTGAAGTTTTTTAGAGACTAATAGCTGCAAATACTTGCCAGAGATGCAAGAATCAGGAATTACTAAATATATGAGCAAGAGACCACAAGCTTATGTAGATGAGAAGGAACTGGTCACACTAACTCATTTTGCTGGACCCTGGGACTAGAAGGTTGTGGCTTCCCCTGAGGGCAGTTATGTTTGCTGTGTTCCCTTAGCCCAGCCAGCAAGTTCATAGATGCAGTTCCAGAGGCAAACCCATGGTACACTTAAACAACCCAAAGGCATATGACAACCCAAAGGCTTATTATTTCTTCAGTAACAATTCACCTACTCATCTAGGGATTACATGGCTGGTGACCACCTCCCTGTTGGACCAGGCGCAATCCCACAAGTATTAGGATCCTGCTTTTACTGTCTTGCTCTCACCTCATAGAGACCTCGTCTCCTCTCCTGTCCAGTCTGCCTTAAAACCCCTCAAGTTCTGGCCTTGGGGGCATCTTCCTGTCCCTGGGGTCCCTCCTTAATGGCTAAATCCAGTTGATCCCTTTCAATAATCTTCAATATGTTTTTAGTTATAGAGTTTCTAAAATAAAAATTTGGCACCCTCTATTTAAATGTTGACAAGACACAGAACCCCCTTTATTTACAAATTTTTAACTTACTAACTTCCATAGAAAAACATTAAGACACTCCTAGAACTACAGCATGCCAACACCGTCTCTACTACAGATGGGGATGGTGAGCATTTCTGAGATGGCACTTTGGACTTGTTTTGGGGGTTGGAGGGTAGGGAGGTTGAAGGGACTTTGGACAATGTTTAGAAACTTAAGCCTCTTCCTAAGTAAAGGGGTTTCTGTAACTATATGGTGCTGACATTGCAATTTTAAAAGCAATCTCATCTGGAAAAAAACAAGGTGCAAACTATATGTTGATTACCGTCTACTTGAAAGAAGAATGTGTTTGGAGGTTGGCATATGAATAAAATATTTTGGAAGAGATAACGTGAAAAAAAACCTCTCAAGTTCTGGAGGAAGATACACATGCACACAATTTTGTTTGAGCGCATGGTATGGGCCACGGGGGACTCCTAGGTTTGTAGTTTAAAAACATGCTGGCTCTGCTGCGTGTCCAGAGCCTGTGCTCCGCAACGGGAGAGGCCACGACGGTGAGAGGTCCGCGTACCGCAAAAATAAATAAATAAATAACATTAATTAAAAAAAAAAAACAAAAAAATAAACATGCTGGCTCTGTGAATCACTTGGCCCTTCTTTGCCTCATCTGTGAAATCCAGAAGCAGGAATATACCCTCTAAAAGTCAAGGTCAACCCTAGAGGGATCTTGGAAACACAATGAGCTGCGACTCTCTGTTGTACGGCCATCTGTGACCTTGGCCATGTGACTGATCTTGCAGGGGTTTGATCATGAATGATCTATTGTGTCTAGAGGAGGATCCAGTCCTGGGTCCCAGTATGGAATTCTGACATCACAGAGTGACTCTGCCTGCTTCTCTTTTACATTTATCCTCCATTCCAGCCAAACTGGTCTGTGCCCCTGAGGCTTTGTTCTTGCCAAGAGGAAGACCCTTGCCCTCTCCTTACCGGTTGAAAGTTTCTCCAACTGTTGAGGACCCCACAAGCATTTGGTAATCGCTTTTTCCTCTGCCCTCATGAAGCAATTATCTTCTATATTGCTATTTAGGCCCTTAGCATTTTTCCTATGTTTATCTGACTATCTAAAAAGATAAACAAGACTTGCTCTCTCAAGTGTCTTATAACTACCCATAGTTCTAATATACAGTTCCTACCTTGCTATTTATATTTAAACTATTGTTCTATCAACTTCTCTCTCCTAACCATTTCTCTCTCCTAACCAAGACCAAATGCATTGGTCTTAATCTCTTCCAATAGACTTGGTATAAAGTCTCTCTTTCTCTGTCATTACACTGGCCTTTGAATGGTACAAGGAAATATTTTAAAATTTCTTTTCTCTTTGTCCAAGTCTTTTCCTGTAATGGAAGTGATAATTAGCAGTGGAATGGTTTTAAAAATGATGATGGCTTGCTATCATTATTATCTACTGAGTACTTATTTTGTGCTGGAAAAAATTCAAAGTACTTTACATATATTAATTCATTTAATTATCATGATAGCTCTATGACATATATACCTTTATTATGCCATGTATGGTTAAGGAAACAGAAGCACAAGAGAAGTACTTGACAAGCACAAGTAGCTTGTCAGAGGTTACATACCAGAAAATTACAGATCCAGGAGTTAAACCCAGAGGACTCCATTCACTGCATTATCTTGCTTCTTGTAAGATGGGTAGTACTGAAAAGGAGTAGAAACAACCATCTTGGATAAACCCTTCTTTGTCCTCAGTACCCAGACATTTTTCAGAATATTTGAGAAATATTCTGAACTGAGATTAGGGAGGCAGAGCCAAAGAAAGTGGAGGATTGTACAACTGTTTTGTGAATTTACAAGACTGAGAAAGCCAAGTAAGTCATGGTCTTTTTTTTGTCCTTGACCATGTAAGTTTTTACTAAGAAGGCTAGCAATAATAAAGCCCTACTCATTGTTTTTTGAGAGTCAAACATTCATTTTGCAGGCATGTTTGCATATTTTGTCTCTCCTTATAAAGACCAAGCTAATGGTTTTATAGCAGAAAAAAAAATCTATTGATTCACTAACTATGCTTTCATATTTGCATGGAGCTATGCACTGTTCACACATTAAGATGTGAAACCCCAGGATATTTTATTTTGCCCAGTGGGAAACTATGAACAGTGAGATTTCTTATGCAAAAAGTGAACATTTGGGCTTCCCTGGTGGCGCAGTGGTTGGGAGTCCGCCTGCCGATGCAGGCAACGCGGGTTCGTGCCCCGGTCTGGGAGGATCCCACATGCCGCAGAGCGGCTGGGCCCATGAGCCATGGCCGCTGAGCCTGTGCGTCCGGAGCCTGGCTCTGCAATGGGAGAGGCCACAACAGCGAGAGGCCCGCGTACAGCAAAAAAAAAAAAAAAAAAAGGACCCATGAGCCATGGCCGCTGACCCTGCGCTTCTGGAGCCTGTGCTCCACAACGGGAGAGGCCACAACAGCGAGAGGCCCGCGTACAGAAAAAAAAAAAAAAAAAAAAGTGAACATTTGAACTATGCTAGTTCCATATGACTTTATTAGCATTCCATAGACTTATCCTTTCAACTTGATTTGATTTCTGCGGGATAACTTTTCAGGAAAAGTAGTTTTCTGATCTGTGGAGCTTGGAAATATAAAGAAATAAACAACTCCTCATATTCATTTATCAGATCCCAATTTTCTCAATAATTTACTTTAAAGCTGAATTCCAGTAAGGCTTCAGTGTGATGGGAATCAACTGGGGAGCCAATCAAAATGCAGGTTCCTAGACCTCATCCTCTGAGACCAATTCACTCCCCAGGTTATTCTGCTGCAGATGTCCTCTAGGTACCAGACTAGGATGAAGGGGAGAATGTGGAGTAGGGAGTAGAGAAACTCAGTACTCTAGTGATCGAGGCACAGAAGGGCTAGAAAGCAGGTGGGCTTTTCATCAGGGCTATTTAGGGAGCTGTCTGAAGTCTAGCCTCCAGGGAATAGACAACTTCAGCCCTTAGGTAATAGAAGACTATTCAAATCCAGCTTGACAACTTTGGTGAGAACACTGATCTCCCGTATCACTATATTCTTTAGGTCTGGGGGAGAAGGAAATTAGCCTGCAGATGGCTGAGTGCTCACTGTAAGCAGCTGGGGTGGGGCTACATTGGAGGCACAGGTGGGAAGGGAGAGACATCGAGGTCTTACCCTTTGGCCATAGCCCTAGGGGCTAGGTTCCCAGCCCGCAGGCTGCACACTAAGGGAGGGGGACATGGAGCTACTGCAAATGGGAAAATGTGTTGTGCAGGTTCAGTCAGGAGAATTATCCTCTTATGTGGAGGAACACTATGAGAACTGCTGAGAGTCTAAAACCCAGGACCCCCAGGCCTGGATCTGTTGACACTTGGCATGGAGGTAGGTGGGAAGAACTCTGCATGACTCAGAGGTGGAATTATTTTGTTCGTGAGAGAGAGGAGTAGGAAAAAAGCCAGCAAGAGGAGGCCCTATGTGGAGGAAGGGCCAAAGAGAGTGCCTCACCCGCTATACACACATACACATCCCCACACCTGTACCAGGAGACCAATCAGTGAACCAAAGAGGCAAAGAGAAATGTCTAAGCACTCCAGGTGGTTTCTGTGGGATGTGTGCTGTAAATCTTTTTCTCTGTCTCAAATGGAGAGGTATTCAATATATGACTCACCAATACATTTTTTAAATTTATTTTATTTTATTTACTTATTTTTGGCTGCACTGGGTCTTCGTTGCTGTGTGTGGAACATATATATATATATATATATATATATGTATATATATATATATATATATATATATATATATATATGGAGCGTCCTTTCCCTCCACCCATTAAAATCACTGATTCAATTTCCATTATATATATATATATAAAATGGAAAATAACTCAGCCATAAGAAAAGAATGAAATAATGCCATTTGCAGCAACATGATGGACCTAGAGATTATCTTACTAAGTGAAGTAAGCCAGAAAGAGAAAGACAGATACCATATGATATCACTTATATGTGGAATCTAAAATATGATACAAATGAACTTATTTACAAAACAGAAACAGACTCACAGACACAGAAAACAAACTTATGGTTACCAAAGGGAAAAGGAGGAGGGGGAAAAGATAAATTAGGAGTTTGGGATTAGCGGATACAAACTACTATATATAAAAAAGATAAACAACAAGGTCCTAATGTATAGCACAGGGAATTATATTCAATATCCTATAATAAACCATAATGAAAAAGAATATATCTATATCTATCTATATCTATATCTATATCTGAATCACTTTTCTATACACCAGAAACTAACACAACATTGTAAATCAACTATACTTCAATAAAAAAGGAGTTCCTCATATTTAAAAATGGTAGAAACCATTGATCTAAGGTAATCACAACTATCTCTTCAATTGGACTGTAAAGTACTCCTCACACAATGCAAAACACTGTGCAACAATTCGCCATTTACAGCGGAATTTTTTTTAAGAGTAAAGGTAAACTGCATGTTGCTCTGGTTATTTGGTAACACTGAATAAATACAGAGGAGTATCTATAAAGCACATTTAGTTTAAAAACTGTCACATTATTTGACTTTGTCTGACAGAAAGTCTCTTGCTTAGTAAGAACATGCAAATCCAGAAACACTGATTCCATTTCATTTTCCCAGGCTCGGATCCCCTGAGGCATTTAGAGAAAATGATCACTGCTGTAATGGAAAATGGTCTTGAAAGTCTTCTCTGGTAAGTATTGTTTTGATTTATGGTAGGGAGATATTTTATTTTGAAGGTAAAACACTCATTGTATACTATCAAAAAAGGTCTTGCTGATCAATGTTTCCAATCCTAAGGTTGTCAAAGAATCCCTCCATAGGCATATATATATATATATATATATATATATATATATATATATATATATATATATATATATATATATATAAAATCATCATGATTGTTTATTGAGCTAGGACATTTAGTTACCCCAAGTAGTTTTCAGTCTGTTATTTTTTTTTAAATAAATTTATTTATTTATTTATTTTTGGCTGTGTTGGGTCTTCGTTGCTGCACGTGGGCTTTCTCTAGTTGCGGAGAGCGGGGGGTATTCTTCCTTGCGGTGCGCGGGTTTCTCACTGCGGTGGCTTCTCTTGTTGCTGAGCACAGGCTGTAGGCGTGCAGGTTTCAGTAGTTGTGGCTCGCGGGCTCTACAGCCCAGGCTCAGTAGTTGTGGCACATGGGCTTAGCTGCTCCGCGGCATGTGGGATCTTCCTAGACCAGGGATCTAACCCGTGACCCCCGCATTGGCAGGCAGATTCTTAACCACTGTGCCACCAGGGAAGTTCCCCTCCATAGGCTTTTAAGTCCCCCAAACTTCAATAGGAACAATTTCTCCACTGGTTCTTAAGTTAGAAACATAGCACACTCTCATCAACAACGTGTGCTCATAGGGCAGTTTATTTCAAGTTGAGAATGAGTACAGGATGAGGATGCTTCTTGGGGAGCACAGCAGAATCCTGAGGGGGAGTGGCTTGAAAAAGCCCTCCAGGTGATTCTGACATGCCTCTCCCAAGGGGAAGTGTTTTTCCTTCCCTTCCCTTCCCCTCTACCCATTAAAATCACTGATTTAATTATGGTACTAATTACTATGAAATGAAATTAATTTTTGACTGCATTTTATGATTTTATTAAAGGAATATGTGCATTGATCCATCAATGAAACCCAAAATTCGGAGACTGTTGGAAACTTACGTGGAACAACTTTTTGGACTGGATGATCAGCTGGTAAGTATTATTAACCAAACACTCTACACTATACATCTTAAGTTTGAATGGAAGCTCTCAGAAAGATTTTAGATTTCATGAGAGGTGTGAGGTCACACTGTTTTTGAAACTGGGGCCACTCAGAAACGTGAAAGAACATCACATACACATATACAAACATCCCACCCCACTCCCCTACACACATATGCACAAAGCCACACTCATAGAAACCTCCCCAAATTTCCAAGAAGCATTTGGACCGGAAGTTATTCTTTCTCTTTCTGACAAAATCTCTCTACTAAATCTCCCCCTTTCTCCTTCTCCTCCTGTCTTGTATCTTTATAATGACAAAAATAGCATTATGGAAAGCTTTAAAGGAGGATATTTTCTTTCCGTTCTAATCTACTTCCTCTGTATTCCACGCCCCCTCCATTCTCTCTGCCATCTGCCTGGGAATTACGCTCACAAAGATACGGCCGAAACATTAATGAGACCTAACTTAAAAACCAGACCAATTTAATGAAAGGAACAACCAGCTCCAACAGCTGGTTTTGATCCTGCAAAGAGGGGAAGGAAGTAATTCAGAATATGGAGACTTTCAGAACAAAGACTGTGCACCTGAGAGAAGCTAAAATAGCAAAAGGCATGTGGGGAGAGAAAGGGCAACACGAATTAGACGTGTGTGGGACCATGTGTCATACCTCTAGATCCCAGGCTGGTGTCTCAGTGAGCACAGGCAGGGCTAGTTGCTGGTGACGTCAGGCACTGAAAAGTAGAATCAAAGCCATGGTCATGGTGGGTGCTGAGAGCCAGGAACAATGTGAAGCATCATTTAGAAGGATGGGTGGAGAGTAACACCAGATCCTAATCAGTGATCTACGACAGAGAGACAGAAATAGAGGGATGGGATATTTCTGCCAAGCCTGGGATGATTCAGAGGCACCAATACACTGGGAAGAACCCATATGTCTGATCATAGTTGATCTGCATCATGATGTGTGGGTGTCTTAATGACTTTATCAACCACAGAATTTTGATCCACTATGGAGTGTAGACATCTGCAAACTGTGTTCTTGGAGGCGTTTGGGGGCAACCTTAGGAGCTGGGGAGAGAAGACTCAGGGGATGGGATTCTTGGTCCTCTCCTCGCCACCCCTTATCCTCTAGAACAGTACTGCACTGAGTATAATGTCACGTGAAAAAACGCTTGAAAACCATTGCTATAAGATACTAAAATTATTAAAAACCACTGATCTAGAGGGGTAAATCTTGTCAATATTTTGAAAATGACCTTATAAAACACAATCAGATTGTGTCCAATGTCTAGCTAGAAGCCTATAGAGAATCTTTAGAAGTTTGCACAGAATTCTGAGACACTGTAGCTACTTCAAATCTAAAGTTTTATTTGAAAAGGAATTCATAGAGATATTTCATGACACTAAAAGCACAAACTATTGGAAGCTGATCCAGATTTAGAAAGGCAAGGCATAGAAAGGCTGCCCACTTCTTAAGTTAGAAAAAAACAGAAACTAGATATGACTTTGCAAACTGTAAATCTCTAGGTGCCTAGGATTGCTTAGAGGGCTCAACCTAGGCTGGATAGATAATTCATTTCTCTTTCACCCTCAGAGAAAAACGAAGGTTTTTTGTTTTCCCACAAAGACACAAAACACTTTAATCCTCAATGTTTCTAATACTTTAAATTACAGTATACTAAATAAACATTAGCTTTGCTCCACCCCCCCCAATTTTCTTTCCTATAGTTATAACTGCCAGTCAGAGTTTTTAATGGTTTGATAAAATATTTTACAGATCACGAACAATTGTAATTTTCCCCATGGATTATTAAGATTGCTTTGCATGGTTTCAGCACGCAGTTATTTTTATGGCCTCACGCTATGAAGTCCTCCACAGCAAGGACGTGTCTATTTATAAATATGTATTTGTTTCTATTTGTGCAAACAGAGAAGATTGAATACAAGAAACTGTAAGCCAAACAGTTACAAAAAAACAAAAAGAGAGAAACTGCTCTCATGACAGTAGACAGAAAGACAGTTTAACTAACTGTGTGTTCCAAGATTAAAGAATCAACCATTGTAAGGAGGAAACTAAATTCACAGACTTGATTCTCATTTCTTAGGAGATGAAATCTCCAGATGGGTCTACTAATTACAAGAAGAAAAGGCATCTGTAACATTAAAAACATCTTTTTATTACAGAAGAATTTAAATATGACTCAAAAGTAGAGAGAATATATAATGATCCCCCTTCATTCAGCTTAAACAATAATCGACATTTTGCCAATCTTGTTAATTATTCTCCCCTCCCCCTTTTTGCTGGAGTATTAGAAAGTAAATCCCAGGAATTGTATTACTTTACCAATAAATACTTCAGTGTGCATCTTTATTAACAAATGGTGTTTTTAGAGAACATAGCACAGTGCAATTGTCTGTGAAATGTAATGAAATGAGCAATAATTCCTGAATATCATCTAGTGATGATTACATTCAGATATACATAGATTCCATATTCAGTCCATATTTGTGTTTTCCAAATTGCCTCGAAAATGCCTTTTCACATATGGCTCTGTTAAGCTGAAATCCATACAGGGTCTGCATATTACACTTGATTGTTATGTATCTAATGTCTCTTGTCATCTGCAATATTTCTCCTTTCTTCTTCTTTTTTTTTTTTTTTTTTTGCTGTCCGCGGATCTCTCACAGTTGTGGCCTCTCCCGTTGCGGAGCACAGGCTCCGGACGCACAGGCTCAGCGGCCATGGCTCACGGGCTCAGCCGCTCCGCGGCATGTGGGATCCTCCCAGACCGGGGCACGAACCCGTGTCCCCTATATTGGCAGGCGGACTCTCAACCACTGCGCCACCAGGGAAGCCCTCTCCTTTCTTTTTTTTTTTTTCCCACGCCACTTATTTATTGAAGAAAACAGATCATCTGTCATGTAAAATGTCCCACATTCTCATTTCCTCTAGAATCCTTTCATTTGTTCTGTTTCTTGTATTTCCTGCAAGTTTGCAGTTAGATCTACAAACTCGATATTCAGGTTCTTTTTTCCTTCTTTTTCTCTGATGACAAGAATAATGCAGAGGAGATGCTGGGTTCCTTCTAATGCATCGCATCAGGAGGCACCCATGGTCTGCCTGACATTAACTAATTGCTTATTAGTTTCATCCTACAACACCCATATGATGGTTTTGAAATAACAATACCACAAGACCACTAACCAAAGAACTATGGAAAGCTGTTTAAGAAAATTATGCAATTCTTTTTGCTTTTAAGATATATATATCTTACCCGGTATTTTCATTAAAATAATACTTTTTTGTGTGTCGATGGTCATCTTTTTTTTCTTTGATATAATTATGCTTTTTCAATTATTTGTAACATTACATGACAGCAAAAATCAAAACAATAAATGAGTTCTCAGAGAAGTATTGCTCCCTTTCCTGCCTCTTTATCTACTCTATTCCATCCCTTTCTCTAGGTAACCAATTTTAGTAGCTTTTAGTTTATCTCTCCATTGCTTTTTTTGAAAAAACATGAGCAAATACATGTATTCCCCTCCCCCTTGACTGCCTACACAGAAGTAGCAGACTACATATAGCCTTCTGCTTCTTGCTTTTCTCACTCAGTAGGTCCTAGAGATCACTCCCTTATACGACTTTTAAAATGATGCTGTCAGAGAGAGCACTGAGTAACAAAACTCTAAAATCTAAATGAAAGATGTGGACTTAAAAAGTCTTACTGATATAACAACCGAAACTTAACTATGAAAAGGAAACTTAACTTTATGAACCCAGGGGCTGGGGTTTTAATAATTTGGGAGAAGCAGACAGATCTTGTGCCCTAAACAAGATAACCACATCCTATATCCGTGCTGGTTTGCAAAAGTAGTCTTTGGAGATTGAGATTGTTTCCTGAGGAGGAATCAAAATAAGTGTTACTGTAATCTGGAAGCAATAAAAATAATGAAGTATACAAATAGTGAAGATAGAAACTAGATTCATATTGTTTACTTTAGGATAAGTTTAAATATAAAGTAAGTAGTAATAGCTAATGATATAGCATTTATGTATGTGTGTCTGCTGTGTATGGCATTTGAGAGTTCTAAGGAACATCTTTGTAAGTTTTTAATTTAGTTTAAGTTGTTTCAGGGACTTTACCTAATGAAATTTGCAATAAACATCTACATGTTTAAGAAAAATTGATTTTTCCAAGTTGTACTGAATTAACTATGTGTTTATTAAACAGAGCTCTAAAATACAAATAGCAGTGAGTGTTTCCCTCCATGCACAAAAGCTCCTTGAACATTAAATGGTCTGTCAATAATTTGCAGAAGGTCAAAAAATAAGAAAACTACTCAGCGTGAAAAATCCAATACTTACGTCAGGCCATGGTACTGCATGTTAGACTGTGCTCACTTCTGCATTAAAGACATGGTTTCTTTTTACTATTGTTGTTATTACTATTAGCTTTTATAGCCTCTGAAAAATAAACAATTCAGAGTTGGGAGGGATTAAAATTAATGCATTAAACACATATTAATAAACTCTTAGTCTGTTCAGGATGCTATAATGAAAATATCATAGACTGGGTGGTTACAAACAAGAGAAATTTATTTCTCACATTTCTGGAGGCTGGGAAGTCCAAGATCAAGGTGCTGGTCAATTTGATGTCTTGAGAGCCTGCTTCCTGGTTCATAAACTGCCATCTTCTTGCTATACTCCTACATGGCAGAAGGGGAGACGGAACTCTCTGGGGTCTCTTTGTTTATTTATTTATTTTATTTTTGGCTGCGTTGGGTCTTAGTTGCTGCATGTGGGCTTTCTCTAGTTGCGGCAGGCAGGGGCTGCTCTTCATTGCGGTGCATGGGCTTCTCATTTCCGTGGCTTCTCTTGTTGCAGAACATGGGCTCTAGGCACATGGGCTTCAGTAGTTGTGGCACGTGGGCTCAGTAGTTGTGGTGCACAGGTTCTAGAGCGCAGGCTCAGTAGTAGTGGCACATGAGCTTAATTGCTCCACGGCATGTGGGATCTTCCCAGACCAGGGCTTGAACCCGTGTCCCCTGAATTGGCAGGCAGATTCTTAACCACTGAGCCACCAGGGAAGCCCATCTGGGGTCTCTTTTTTAAAGGCACTAATCTCATTCATGAGGGCTCCACCCACATGACCTAATCACCTCCAAAATGTCCCACCTCCAAATACCATCACACTGGGGATTAGGTGTCAGTAGATGAATTACGGGGAACACAAACATTCAATCTATAGCAAACTCCATACTATTTTGCTAGCATTATTCTAGAATGATACTATATGGGATATTAATAAAGCTCATGAATGAAATAAAGGCATGGTGCTTTAAAATATGGTAAGATATGTTAAGACAATTAATATATAATTTCTTGTTTCAAGGATTAACTGAGCAAAAAGAGGAATTGCCCACCAGAAGAAAAATTATGTTATAATATGCCAGAAACCAAAAATTATAATCTGAAGTTAATGATTAACTTATACTATACTAGGTACATCAAGTATTATAGAAGTAAAACCTTTTTTCTATAGGTATTATTTAAATACATCCATTTTCTCATATATAATAAAGTAAGTATCTTACAAAGTTAAAAATTAATGGGGGGATTTCCCTGGTGGTACAGTGGTTAAGAATCCGCCTGCCAATACAGGGGACACGGGTTTGATCCCTGGTCCGGGAAGATCCCACATGCTGTGG
Organism: Lipotes vexillifer; assembly: GCF_000442215.2. Classification (NCBI taxonomy): domain Eukaryota; kingdom Metazoa; phylum Chordata; class Mammalia; order Artiodactyla; family Lipotidae; genus Lipotes; species Lipotes vexillifer. The sequence continues at coordinate 197,408 of NW_006794180.1, read as the reverse complement.
AGCAACTAAGCCCGTGCACCACAAGTACTGAGCCTGTGCTCTAGAGCCTGCGAGCCACAGCTACTGAGTTCACACACCTAGAGCCTGTGCTCCGCAGCAAGAGAAGCCACCGCAATGAGAAGCCCACGCACTGCAACGAAGAGTAGCCCCCGCTCTCCGCAACTAGAGAAAATGCTCAGCAACGAAGACCCATCACAGCCAAAAAAAAAAGAAAAGTAATGGGACCAATTACTACTAACGTTAAAGAGCCATAAATTCTGTAACTCTTTGTAAGTTAGCATTAATGATTTGTAATGGTATTTCATTATCTTTTCATTTATTACAAAACTTCCCCAGGTCTCACCATCCTGGGATAGTAACAGTGTTGATACGAGTATCCCAAATTTCCCTGCTTCTAGCCCCTATCTTCGTAACACAGGAATTGGTTTCTCCTTAAAATTCCAACCAATTGCTTCTGGGAATCTCAAAGCTGTCCTGTGTGAATTCAAGAAATCCGAGTGTCTCTGTCCCAAACCTGTGAAGCCATCTGAAGGTGGAGGCTTAGGGCTGCCGCTGTTGCCTTCCTAAGAGCTTTGATGTCCAATTGAGGTGGAGTAAAGATACCTATATTATGTTAACCTACTGTTAATATAATACTATCTTTACTCTTTAAAGAATGTACAGAAGGTACAGACGATTTCAGCAATCCTCAGTGAGCCATTTCCAAATTAATATGTGTTATTGTGAATAACTGCAAGTGATATCTGCATCTCTTTCAGCATATTCCAGTTTAGACTTTTAATTTATATAGTTTTCCTATTCCTGCTTGGCAAGTGAGGCATTCTTGTATTTTTTTTAACAGAGAATCTCATTTTCTACTCTGTTTTTTTTTTTTTTTTTTTTTTGGGAGTTTGGGCTCATCCCCTAATTTTATTTATTTATTTTTATTTAAAAATTTTTATTGGAGTATAGTTGATTTACAATGTTGTGTTAGTTTCAGGTGTACAGCAAAGTGGATTAGTTATACATATACATATATCCGTTCTTTTTTAGATTCTTTTCCCATACAGGCCATTACAGAGTATTGAGTAGAGTTCTCTGTGCTGTCCTTATTAGTTATCTATTTTATATACAGTAGTGTGTATATGTCAATCCCAATCTCCCAATTTATCCCTCCCTCATTTTCTACCCTTGAGAAGGCAAAATCATTCAGCTTAATAGTGACCAGCCAACCCACAACTATCAATATTTCCTATCAATATACTTGATAATAATAATGCCATAGTACTTACCTGAAAATGCTTTAAAGTAAGTGCAATATAATGGGAAAATTTTAAGCTGTGATTTTAACTTTTAAAAAAATGGGTAATAGGCATACACAATAAAATTCCAGAATATATAAATGGTATATAGTTCTTCTAGTCTGTTCCTGTCTCCCTACTGCCTTATTCTACTTCCCAAATGCAACCATCGCTCTCATTCTCTTGTACATCTTCCAGAGGTAGCCTGTGCATTCCATTTATTTCTAATGCTTGTTATTTCATTTCTTTCTTTATTTTAGGTGACTCCAGAATTAATGATAAAAGCGTGTACTTTTCATACTGGACGTTTACTGAAGACCCACTTTTAGTAAGAACATGATTTTTATACACTATTTCTTCCTCTTTGTGTTCTTATTCTTGACATTCTCCAGGTGAAGAACAGCTCACTTTTGGCCAGTTGTGCTGATTTTACCTGTTTAATCTTTTTTTAAAATTAATTAATTAATGTGTTTATTTTTGGCTGCATTGGGTCTTCGTTGCTGCCTGCGGGCTTTCTCTAGTTGCAGCGACCGGGGGCTGCTCTTCGTTGCAGTGCACGTGCTTCTTATTGCGGTGGCTTCTCTCGTTGTGGAGCACAGGCTCGAGGGTGCGTGGGCTCAGTAGCTGTGGCGCATGGGCTTAGTTGCTCCACGGCATGAGGGATCTTCCTGAACCAGGGCTCGAACCCGTGTCCCCCTGCATTGGCAGGTGGATTCTTAACCACTGTGCCACCACGGAAGTCCCTACCTATTTAATCTTGTTTCCACCATTTTGTATTATATATTTCTTTTATATTTAATTGGTTTTACTTAGTTAAAAGATGTTCTTTAATTCTTTGAGGTGTCACTTCTTTTTTTTTTAATAGAACCTCAAAATTGAAAGTATAGGTCCACAATCCGCTTATCTGAAGCCCTTGGAGACAACATGTTTTGGAATCTAGATTCCCTTTCTAAGAAAAATTTTTAGAAAGGAAATCTCTGCACATACTGTGTACTGTATAACATGTTCAGTGGTGTCTGGGATGGCACGTCGGAACCAAACATATCTGAACATATTAGTATTTCAACAGTAAAACATATATGTATATTCTTACTAAGTAAAATGAAGAAAGACTATGAACAGCTATGTGTCAGATTAGAGAGGTTTTGATGCAAAATTAGTTTAGGTCAGGTCTAGGTTTGCCCTTAAATAGGTTATGAAAAAGAAAAACAATTTTTGGATTTCAGAGCTTTCTGGGTTTTCGAAATGTAGACAAGGGAAGTGCAAGCTTAAAGGAAATGCAAGGACAGGCTGTAAATAAAACAATAAAAATAACAATTTCTTTCATGCTGTGGTTTTTGAGGAGGTAAAGGAAGCCCAGTGTATTTCTTCTTCTCTCTCTCAATTTATTTACTAATGTATTGCCATAACATCAAAATATTATGTTTCTGTATTTTCTGCTTACAGCACATGGAGAGAGATAGCAATATCTCCTACAAATGAAGATGACCTCCTGGCTGAAAAAATGGAAAAATCAATAGAATATGACAATTTCAGACTTAAAAAATGTGTATTTCATCACTGGCACTCTTATGTGAAAGGTCGAAAAGAACGACTTAAAGGTAAATCCTTACATAGTAACAATTGGTTTTTTGTTTTCATGTATCCAAAGTTTCAACAAACTTAAGAGTTAAACATAATTTGTACTAAAGAATTTTTTATTATTTTTATGTCTAGAGGATTGTCATGAAATGTAAAGCCACTAATTTAAAATATTTAATGAGATATGTCTCAAAGGGTTTTAGTGTAATAGAAAACAGGCATATTTAAAATAAAATTCTGTATGTATTTGTGTGATATATATATATACAAGTTTAAATATAAATAGGGATCTACCATTAACTTTTTTACATAATAGAGAGCTGGTATAGATATAGATAGATAGATAAATATCAAAACTGACTATTTTTTGTAGAGAGCTCTTCATTCTTTATAGATATTTCATTTAATGACTACCTGAGAAAACTTAAAGAAAAATAAGTTTTTTTGTTTTTTTTTTTTTTTTTAGTAAAGAAAAATAAGTTTAAGTTTTACTTAAATCCTTGATAGTTGTAATGAGTAGACAGTGCATGTATGTGCTCTTATGAGCAAGAATAGAGATTTTATCCAGCTCACTAGATACTGATTTGTTTATGGCTGCTGCAAATCAGAGAATCATTTCTTCTTGATTGGCTCCTGTTGGTACCTCAGAGTGGACCCTCTGATGGTTTTAACATAAGGGTAGTGGGTCTCTATTTCTGAGAGGAAACAATTATCTAGGAGTTGTGTCCCCAAGGCCTGCCTTAATCATCCTCCTTCCCAGCCTGGGCCCTATGTTTGAGCTTTGGACCACTGGTTAAAAAAAAAAAAAATGTGTGTGTGTGTGTGTGTGTGTGTGTGTGTGTGTATGGAACAATCTATTTAATCACAGGGTATTTAACTAAATCAGAATACTACCTCATGATTGTATTTCTATGAATAAATTTGGAAGTTCTGGTTTTATAAAGAACAGATTTGTTAAAAAAGAAATGATATATATCTTGACATTTTATTGCATCTATTATATCTTAATTTATAAGGGCAAAGGTGATGTTTACAGATTAATAATGTCTCAGGAGTACTATCTACTGCTGTCAAAAGTAATTTCATATGTAATTAAAATAAAAAACTATCAGATGCAACATTGGTTCATATTATAAACATGATAGAATATTAAACACTTTCTTTTTTGAGAGCAGCTTTAACTATATACAGTAATCTAATGTACTTTCTTCAGATACACTACTGCGGGTACAACAGATGTTCTACTGCTACAAGTTGATAATTATCCTAATTAAATGGAGGTATAAAGCAAGACATAGTATAAAAAGAGAGAAGATGAGCTGGTATGGCATATTGGAAACAGTTTTTTAGAAACTGAATTTTGCTGTTACATTGATGTTGCCTCAGATAATAATGCTGTGTGGAAAACACTAAAGTCCTAAATATTATATACTTTTAATGGGGTCCTTGTTCTTTTAACTTAGTAATTTAAATGTCACCTCAGCTACCCAAAATATTTCCCCCAAAATTTTGTTGTTTCATTTGAACTATGAACATCAAGGAAAAATCTTTTTAACATTTTGTTTAAATTTATTAATAAAGGCACCAAGATTTTTTGTTTAAGCAAGTGTTTAGGTGGATATAGATGTCTAAATTGGAAGAGAAACGTAAGGTAGATAGCTAGTGGGAAGCAGCCACATAGCACAGGGAGATCAACTCGGTGCTTTGTGACCGCCTGGAGAGGTGGGATAGGGAGGGTGGGAGGGAGGGAGGGAGACGTAAGCGGGAAGAGATATGGGAACATATGTATATATATAACTGATTCATTTTGTTGTGAAGCTGAAACTAACATGCCATAGTAAAGCAATTATACTCCAATAAAGAAAATAAATAAATAAATAAAGTGGAAGAGAAACTGTTTGATGTGATTATAACAGAAATAAATGATAGACTAAATTTATTCTTTTCTAGATAAGATTAAATTGCTATTTATTCTTTTTCAACATTCAATTTAATAAATTATAATCTTAAAACTAAACTATTTTTTAAACTACTAAATTGCTAAATTTAAAGGATCATTCTTTAACTGGGACACCCATTAGGAATTAAATCAATCAAAACAGAGGATCCAAGGAAACTCCTCCAAACTTAAAAGTATCTCTAGTTTGCTTTAGCTATCAGTACAGTATATTATCATTTAATGTTGTTTTAGAATATTCATAGTAACTAGTAGGAACAGACATAGAAACATGCTGGAATTTTTTGTAGTTACATTATTTAGTAGGTAACGTTTTATTAATATTCTTTGAAATACAAAGTTGGGATAAATAGGAAAGAGAAAAATAGGAAGAAATTAACCCCCCTGTTTTATGGTTGCCCTGTGGAGGGGAAGATCAATGCCTCTCACCCCAGGTTGTTTCAGATATTGACACTTGACGATACTACGTATGTACCAAGAGAGTAAGAAAAGATTTATTACTCACATAATGCTTGAAACAGTGCTAGTCTGCGGAGGAGACTGAGACGCATAAAGCATTGATCATTCTTACTCTCTAGAAGTTTATCATCCCCTGGTATTGAACTGGTGTCCTTACCGGATGTCCGCTAGCACCTGCCTTTTGTGGACTACATTTTCAACGTTGCCAGTTAAACGGTTGTACTTTGGGTACCACTGTTTTAGTCTGGTCATTCTGTGTTTTCCACCACTTCTTGTACTAAGCTAATGTTTTGACCTGGCCTCTAGCCTGGTCATTGATTGTCTAATGGTGAAAAGGTAACTGTGCATGACCAGGCTGCCCCTTTTACAACCCCTTAAACTGAACATCCCTGAGAGCAGGCAGTATTGTTCTCTTAACCATCCCCATATACTCAGCACAATGTTTTGTAGTAGTTGATATATATTAACAGATATGATAATAATATCCTCAATATAGATATGTATTAAATAGTTAGAGAAAATGTTTTCTTCTAGCTATGTGATATCTTGGTCTAACAATATTACTAGGCCAGTATTCACTAGGGTGGAGTGAGGAAGGCAGGTGTCTGCTGGGAGGAGAGGCAGGGAACACTTGCATGTGCTAGCTCTCCAATGTGTGCTCTTCCTTAGGCTCTAATATATCCATATATTACACCAAAATTGTGTGTGTGTGTGTGTGTGTGTGTGTGTGTTTGTATGGGTACAACACTTATTTACCCTTTGGGTGTTTTCTTGATTATGCAGTTTTAAGGAATGTATTGAAAGTTAATATGGGGACTTCCTGTAATGATAGATTAGGCAGTTCTCCAAATTCTTTCCTTCTGACTCTCTTTTTAAAAATATTTATTTAGTTTTATTTTTAATTTATTTTTTTCATCTTTGGCTACACCATGTGGCTTGTGGGATCTTAGTTCCCTGACCAGGGATTGAACCCAGGCTCTGGGCAGTGAGAGCACAGAGTCCTAAGCAGTGGACCGCCGGGGAATTCCCCTCTCCTTCTATAGCTCCATGCTAACCCTCACCCTTCCATGCCCCACATACCAGTTCTGGCATTACCAGAACCTTGACTCTCTGGGATTCAGCTTCCTCATCTCTAAAAGAGAAGGCTGGACCACATCTTCAAGGTGACTGCCTATGCCAATGTTGTAATGACAACTGGTGGAAATGATCTATAATGGTGATTCAGAGACTACATATTATTACACATGCTCTGGACAATGATAATTTATATAGTGACAACGATGATAATAAATAATGTTTAATTGGTGCTATGATTGTATCAAGCATTGTGTTTTACATGTATCATCTCATTTAATCTTTACAAGAGTTCCATGGAATTTGTAAATTATTTTCATGGCAGATGTTAAAGCATGAAGTTCAATTAAAAAAAATGGAGAAGCAAGTTAAAACTCAGTGTAAATTCTAAAGAAGAATACATTTCTCCTGAACAAAATGTGTCTGAAGTCTTTCTTGTAGGTGAGATTCCTGAATTTGACGTTTCAGTTACCCAAAAGAACAGTATTACAGGTTCATATGAAATCATATGTCTTAACTAGTTATTTTCGCAATGTTTGTTTAAAGAGTGGTTTTATGAACCTTGCATGAATGATGGAAGCCATATTTTGAAGAAAAATGTTTTTTACAACTAGCTTTGGGCTATTTCATTTTTTGGAAGTCACCAATTTGGATGGCTATAAATTGTTATAACAATCAAAAATGGAGAAATTAAAGCTATAGTAAATAAGAATTAAAGGAATGTCTTTCTTTCCTTCCTCCTTCAAGCATACATTGTCATTTAAGGTACAACAGATTTTAGATAACCCAATGCTTAGCTTTTAATCTCTAATCCCTAATCTTTTAATCTTAACGTTATACCTACACTCCAGAATATAAATGGGGCTTGTCATATTGCACCTTTCAGTTAGTTAAAATATTTATGCCTATCATCTTTCTTCCATAGATCATGAGTTCATAACAACAAGAATCATGTATCTATAGCTTACAACTCATTGAATTGATCTCTGAAATATAAGCCATAATTCCAACTACTGGTTATATTCTTTCCTATTTTGATAAATAAGCAATTTCTGCTTTGTGGGACTACCTGATAAATGGTGGAAGAGTTGTAAAATATCATCTTATTCTGGTTGATGGCAGATTTACATTATAAAATTCCATGTATTAAATCCACCCTTCTAAATGTAGAGAATTGAGCTCAAGTTATTTTGGGAAATAAGATATCTATACCTATATTTCTATCTAATCTTGCACTTTATATATGGCATAGAGTTAGGATGAAGACATTTTTGTCTACTGTTTCCTCTTTATAAATTGCCTGTTCATCTCTTGCTTGTTTTTAAATTGGAATTCTTATAATTTTCTTACAGTTCATAATAGCTCTTTATATACTGGTAATATTCACCCTTTGCCTGGAATGTATTTGAGATTTTTTTCCCCTGCACTTGATGCTTGCTTTCAATTTTGCCCATGGGTCTTTTGATGAGAGAAATTTTAAAGCTTTAAGTAACAGAGTCTATTACTGTTGCCCTAATTATTTCTCTTTTTGTGTCATATTAATATGTCATTCTTAGCTATTTTTCTAAGCCATATCACACTTCTTCCTACACTTACGCAGCTGCTTTTTGTCTTTGAACTCCTATGTTTTGACTGCTGTTTCTTTATTTACATTGTAAGCAGCTGCATTTTTAATTTACTGTACATTATGCCTTAGAATAATTTTTTATCCCTTTACATATGATGTAAGAACCTAGCAAGAGTATGCTTTCACTTCGCCCCTCCTGTGCTTCATGCTATTATTGCCATGCATTTTATTTCTATGTATTTATAAACCCTACATTAGAATTTATTTTTGCTTTAAACAGTCAATTATATTTTATTCAGCATGTATTTTTTTTTTTTTTTTGCGGTACGCGGGCCTCTCACTGTTGTGGCCTCTCCCGCCGCGGAGCACAGGCTCCGGACGCGCAGGCCCAGCGGCCATGGCTCACGGGCCCAGCCGCTCCGCGGCACGTGGGACACTCCCGGACCGGGGCACGAACCCGTGTGCCCTGCATCGGCAGGCGGACTCTCAACCACTGCGCCACCAGGGAAGCCCTCAGCATGTATTTTTCACTTTTAGCAATCTCAAACAGAAAAGTTGCAAGTACAACACAAAGAACTTTTTTTCCTGAACGAGTTGGGAGTAAGTTGCTGACATGATGCCCTATCACCCCTAAATATTATTGGTGTACTTACTATAAACAAGGGCGTCCTCTTACAGTCAGCCATCAAAATCCTTGGACCTAATTTGGGTATCCCCAATTGTCCCAATAATGTAAAAGGATGCAGTGCAGAATCACACAGAACAGTTGATTATCATGGCCCTTCCTCTCCTTTAGTCTGCCTTTCTTTAATTTTCATTCCCTTGACATGAAGATCAGGCCAGGTTTACGGTAGAAGATCTCTTAATTTGAGCTTGTTTTATGTTTCTTCAAGAATAGATTCAGATTCTGCATTTTTCCTGGAAATACCACAGACATCATGCTGTGCTCTTCTCACGGCATCCTCTCAGTGGCACAGGATTTGGATTTGCTCAGGATTGGTGATTTCACGGTGGCTGCTTGTTGAAAGTGGTGTCTGCTAGGCTTCTCCACTATTCAGTTGCCCCCTTTGTAATGGATGTGCATTTCGTGGGTAGGTATTTTACAATTATATAAATATACCCATTCCTCATCAAACTTTTAGTTTATTTATATCAGTATGGACTCAAGGTTTTCTATTTTATTCAATGGGTTATAATCCATTACTATCACTATTTATTTTGATGCTCAAATTGTTCCAGATTCAGTGGGAGTCCTTTCAGGTTGCCTTCTCTGTCCCTTTGATGTGTAACTATCATCCTCTGAGCACTTCCTTACTTTATAGCACGGCATGATGCCCCAGGCTCCTCTTGTACTTTCCGTGCTCCACCCTGGATAGGTCATTTCTCTAGGACTCTTTGAATCCTTTTTAATGGAGAATTGTACATAGGAACCAAGATCTGAACTCTATCTGTGTTCATCACCATTGAAGTGTTGCTTCTCCCATGCCTTCTCAGTAGACAGAACTAGAGACTGTAAGTAGGAACACACATATACATATTTCCCCCCATATCTATGTACCTCTATATACCTGAAAAACCTAAACTAAACCTAAACTGTATGTGGATACTTCCAGGTCCAATTTAGCACCACAGGGCTCATACTAGTCTTCTCCTTTTATATATCTGCAATGTCCTTCCCCAACAGTGAGAATCCCAGCTCTCATTATTCATGTATTTACTTCTTTGATCACTCCCCCTGTGTGTAAGCAGTCACACACGTGGCCGCCACTGTTCCCTCCCTGTGTGGATACTTTCCTCATCCTGCTCAGGCTTTGACATCCCTTGCTATGCAGAGGCCCTCGTCATACTGCTTGGGCTCTGACATCCTATGCCAGTTGCTTTTCCTCCTATGTAGTTGCCTTTCTAACTTTGTTTGGCCTAACACGCCCTGCACTGAGTACCTTCCTATGTAGATGCCCTCCTTACCCTACTCAGGCTCTGACACTCCATGCATGGGCTGCCCCTCTTTGGGGATGCCCACCTTATATATATACTGAGTAGGCTCTGTCACCACATGCCACCCTCCTCCCCCAATACAGCCACTCTCCACATCCCACTTAGCTCCTGGTATGTTATACAGGGTTTCACTTCCTTGGTTCCCCCTCCTTGTCCTGCTCAGGTTCTGACAACCTGAGCAGTGGCTGCCCCCTCCTTAGGGGCTTCCTCCTCATTCCTTGCAGACTTCAACATCTTACATTATACTTCTATGTGGACGAATGCCCTTCTCAGTCTGCTTGTTCTCTGACTGTCTGTGCTGGGCAGATGTCCTCTTCTTGGGCTCCATCTACTTTGGGCTCCAGTATCCCACAGAGAGCCATGCTTCCTCATTTGTCTTCCTTTTTCCACTGGGGCTCTGATATTCTACTCTGGGACATTCCTCCTTGGGGACACCCTCCTCACCTGTTTTGTGCAAGGAAGGCTGCTCCACTGAGTGGATGCTCCCCTTTATGTACCCTAGTTCTGATGCCCTGTTCTGGGCCAACAGAGCCCCCTCTGCGCCCCTTACCCTGGCATGGATGCCTGCTTTGCCTGGACCAATCTAATGGCTTTAAGACTGAATTGTATTGAAAGAAGAAAGCGAAAGGGTAGTGGAAGGGATTCATTATCTTTTTTTTTAATATAAATTTATTTTATTTATTTTATTTTTGTCTGGGTTGTGTCTTCGTTGCTCTGCGCGGGCTTTCTCCAGTTGCGGAGAGCAGGGGCTACTCTTTGTTGCGGTGTGCGGGCTTCTCATTGCGGTGGCTTCTCTTGTTGTGGAGCATGGGCTCTAGGCAAGCAGGCTTCAGTAGTTGTGGCTCGTGGGCTCTAGAGCGCAGCCTCAGTAGTTGTGGCGCACGGGCTTAGTTGCTCCGCGGCATGTGGGATCTTCCTGGACCAGGGCTCGAACCCGTGTTCCCTGTATTGGCAGGTGGATTCTTAACCACTGAGCCACCAGGGAAGCCCAGGGTTCATTATCTTTTAAAGAAATTTAAAACTCAGAAAAAAGTATTTTCTATTTTTCCACAAATAGGTTGATTCTGGTCTTCTTTCTGTTGGTTTAGATTAGAGTTTTCATCTGGAACTATTTTCCTTCAGCATGAAGAACCTCCTTTAACATTTCTTGAAGCACAGGACCGTCTGTTGGTGCTTAATTTTCTCAACTTGTATTTCTCTGAAAAAGTTTTTATTTTTACTCTGTTTCTGAGAGAGATTTTCTCTAGACATTGACTTCTAGACTGACAGGTCTTAAAAAATTTCATTCATTCCATTTAAAAGATGTCATTCCATTGTGTCCTGGATTGCATTATTTTAAAGGAGAAATCAGTGGAATATTATTTTCTTCCTTTGTATGTATGTGTCTTCTTCTTTCTTGTTGCTTTGAAGATTTTTCTTTTTATTACTGAATCTTTAGCCATCTGATTTTGATATGCCTTGTAGTTTTCTTTGTGTTTATCCTTCTTGGAATTCATTGAACTCTTGGATATACATGTTTATATTTTTCAGCAAATTTGGAAAGTTTTCAGCCATTATTTCTTCAAATATTTTTCTGTCTTCTTCCTCTTTCTGGAACAACGATTACACATACATTAAACAACTTAATATTGTCCCACATTTCATTGAGTTCCTGTTCATTTTTTAAGCCTTCTTTTTTTCTTTCTGTGCTTCATTATGAATAGTGTTTATTGCTATGTCTTCAAGTTCAGCACAGTAAATATGCAACTGTCTTTAAAAAGCCATTAACTTCTGTTTAATTACTCACCAAAACTGGCAAAAAAAAGGCACCAACAATTTGCATAATAGATAGCCTGCAACATACTGCTGAATTTTTTAAGTAGGATGAACTTAGCATATTTTAAAATTCTTACTAGTTTTTATTAACCTCCTTTTTCTTCAACTACCTTAAAAGGGGCTAAAAATGCATATAGTCAATTCTGAGTTTAGAAACATCTCAGAAAGATGCAGAGAGGAAGGGCACAATAAACGGTAACTTCCTCATAATGTACAGCAAGAAAATCATTGGTCGTTAGTGGCATTTGCCTAGTTTTATAGTAGGGATTTTTTTGTTTTTATTGACTGCCTCCCTCCAAAATAATTAAACAGTGTTTGTTTAGGGGGAAAAAAAAGTCAGTGTCTAATCTGCTATTAAGCCATTCCAGTTAATTTTTTCACTATAGATTATTCATCTCTAGAAGTTTTATGTGGTTCCTTTAAAAAATTTCCACTTCTCTCTCATTTTTCTTTGAAATCCTTGAGCATTTTTATAATAGCTGTTTTAAAGAACTTGTTTACTAGTTTTATTATCCCTGTAATTTCTCTGTGTGTTTACATTCTAAATTTTTCTCTTGGTTATGTGTTGTGTCAGATTTTCCTTCTTTACAGATACAGTAATTTTTAAATTATATGCTGGATGTTTAGTAAGTTACATGGTTGAGTATATTATGTTGTTATTTTTAAGAAGTGTTGAACTGGTTTTTGTAGTCAGTTAACTTACTTGAAGATAAGCTTCATCTTTTCTCAGCTTATACTTAAGCTTTGTTAAGGAAAGACTAGAATAATTTATACATGTATAAATATAGAAAATATTAACATGTATATCCAAGAGTTCTAGGCTAGTTTTTCCTTACTCCTATCATGTGACCTTCCTGGGTCTTTACTGAATGCCCCAAGTGTTCTGTGGCATGTCTGTACTCTGATTTGTCTCAGTTTGTAAATTTTCCAATCCTGTACGAACTATAGTAGTTGTTCTGCTTACAGATTCCCCGCAGATGTTTTGTCCCCAGTAGTCACTTTTTTGTTCAGCCTCGTGGAGTGTCCCCTGCACACATATTGTTTAAAGTGCAAAGATGCAAGGATCCCTATGCAGACTTCTCAAGCTATCTTTTCTGTGTAACTCCCACTTTTCCAGTACTTTGTCGATAAATTCCAGCAACCTCAACATCCTTGAATCCCACTCACCAAAACTGGCCTATCTTATTTATTATAGCTTTTTAACTGGGTTCTATCTCCTTGGCTTAGTGAGACTGCCTGGCACTCTTTCTCTCACAAGCAGCCAAAAAATGTCTCCATGCAGAAAGCCTGGGCTATTGTAAGTCTCATCTCATTTATTTTCCTTCTTTCACAGATCTGAATATTGTGATGACTGTTGTCCGACATCTGAAAGCAGTTGTTTCACATATTTTGTCCATTTCTCTAGTTCTATATGGTGGGAAGGATAGTTTCGTACCATTACCTTATCATGGCTGGAAGTGGAAGACTGTTGATTGTTTTCCTGAGTGGTATTTAACTTCAGTCGCTCCAAACAATGCCTGTCTATCCTTCTATGGGTTTCTTCCTTCCATTTCTTACAGAGACTGTTTAAGTTCTTATTTATGGACTAAATGTTTGTGTCCTCCCCTCCCCATTTCTGTGCTGAAGCCCTAACTTCCAATGTGACTGTATTTGGAGATAGGGCCTGTGAAGAGATGATTAGGGTTAAATCATGAGGTTGGGATCCTAATCCAATAGGGTGGTTGCCTGTATAAGAAGAGGCAGAGACACCAGCACTCTCTCTCTGCCACGTGAGTACACAGCAAGAAGGCAGAGAAGAGAGAACTCCTACCAGGAACCAAACTGGACACAATCTTGATCTTGGACTTCCCACCACCCAAAACTACGAGAAATACACTTCTGTTGTTTAAGCCACCTAATCTACGGTATCTTGTTATGGTACCCTGAGCAGACTATTACCACTCTTCAATTTTTCATGCTAAATCCCCCACTTCACGGCCCTTCACCTTCACTTTCCATCCTTCTTCACTGAGAAAATACATGCCATCAGGTAGGAACTCCTTCAACTTACTTCCTGACCACTTTCCTCAATCCTGTTCTCCTGATCTCTGTACCCTCTTTTCAAATGTACCATCCATACACATCTTTGCTTCCTTTTCTGTTCTAAGGGCATTTTGCCTATATAATGTAGAATATTTATATTAGATGTTTTTCTCTAATTTCTGCCATGGGTAGTGATGAAAGCTATTTTCAGGCCATTATTAATATCAGTTTTGAGTCAATGAGGAGTAGTTGACAGAAAGTTGCATAATGAACTTCAAATACAAGACAGTTTCTCAACATGGTTTTGTTGCCTGTTAGTCAAGGCACTCAATGGTATACACATACTAGATTATTCCTGGATATCTAGGAGTATGTCTTATTCATATTATATTCCCTGATTTACAAGCATACAGAATCTTTTAAAATATTTATCAAGTGAATGAATATGTCATTTAAGAAATTATACTGTGCTGCTCCAATTCAAGGTTAAGAAAGACAGTGCAGATCTAGAATAAAAACATCAAAGTTTTCCTCAGGCTGTTTCTTGTGCTTGTGACAGTCAAATCTCTAAACAATTATTGATGTATAGACATAAAAGGTAAGCTTTCAATAACTGAAAAATAATCCTAGGGCTGGTTGAAACAGAAGAGAAAAGGGGTAAGGTTCTGAAAGATCTTTAGGTCTCAAGAACACAGCACCTTTCTTTTTATGGGCCTCCATTCAAATGACTTAAGGAGAGCATAAAAACATTTAAGTGCCTAGTCTCAGAAGCTGACTGGATGCAAACACTTCAGTGTGCTTCAAAGTCGCTATTTTATGCACAACATTCTGGGTCTAGTAATTCTCTAAGGTATCAGCTTATACTGCCTTCACCTACCAATACAGGAGAACCTGACTGATAGTGGGGCTTAAAGAAATAAGGGCTTATTTTTTTTCCTATAACACAAAGTTCAGAGGAAGGCAATCCAGGGCTGGTCCTCCATAATGCCAATAAAAGTGGAAATTTTCTATCTTTTCACTCCACAGTCCTTAGTATCCTCTTGCTTATTGTCTCATGGTTCCAATACGGCTACTCCTCTTCCAGCCTCATATTCATTCACCAGGCCAGGAGAAGGGGGAAAATCACAGTGGTAGAAGGCAAATGGTTCTCTACCTTTGTTTATTAGGAAAGCCAAAGTTTCCCCAAGACCCCACAGTCAAGAATTTCAGTGATGTGCTTTAGGTTAGAACTTTGTCACTAGGCCAGATCTAACTGCAAGATTGCTATGGGCAGGAGGGGACTTTGAGTGGGGGATTGGGTGAGATAATTGGGCAATCAGCCTCACTGAAGGTGGATTTGAACTGCCAGTCATCAGACAGTATTTAAAAGGGCATTCCTCCTTGTCAGAAAAAAATGTTGGTTTCAGTGAAAAGCAAAATAACAATTACAACAGATAAGAAACGAGAAGATGTTTAAGAAGTCAATACATAGTTGTTGCAGAGGAACTCTGGTGTAATACTCTTCTGTTTTCCAGTTCAGAGAAACTAAAAATGCCAACTAATAAAGAAACACAGAACCCAGAGCCAGTAAACCACTTTATAATGTGATCCGGGCCCTAACAGAAACTTGTACATGGAAACTTCAACAGTTATGATGAGCTATGAACTTGCATCCTTTCTCATAAGAAGTCTTTTGGTTTGATAATATGATTAAAAGTCCAGGCATAGGGCTCAGGAGAAATAGGTTCATATCTTGCCCTAGCTACTCACTAGCAATACGACCTTGGGCAGTTTCAACCCTCTTGGCCCTTGATTTTTAAGACTTCTGCATTCTGATTACCCTGACAAAACTCTAAACTCACAGAGACGAGTTTATGTTGAGTTAACTGACGTTTGGATTCACTTTGGAGAAATCTCATATCAGGATATGGGAAACATGTAGAATTACTGGGGATTTTGCTCAGGACAATGAAAATCATTGCCAGTTTTTGCATTTTAAATATTTCTTTATGATATCACGTCATGGGTTATGATCAGCCTTCCTGTCCCTCCTTCCACCCTAATTCTCATCCCCACCTCTTTGTGGAATGATATTGAGCCCTTTTGGGATCAGATCTATAGAGTCTGCCAGAGTGCTCAAACCATAGCATGATCTAGAAAAGAACATAGAGATTTTTGTGCTTAGCTATTACCTTTTTCAGGAGGGACAGCTGAGGATCTGAGAAATTAAATGACATCCCCAAAGCCAGACAACTACAAAACTGAGACCAGAATCTGGTTTTCCTGACTACTTGGGTAAAATTATAGCCTCTATATGACTCTGTTTTTTCCTCTTGGAGAATTCTAAAGAAATAGAATAAGAATATATACACACACATATATATATGAAATTATATTGATATATGTAAAATAATCATTTATAATATGTGTACATATGAGTAAAATAATTGTGAAATAAAAAACAATAATTAAGAACCATTATATTCAAAATAGATAGCTAGTGGCAAGCAGCTACATAGCACAGGGAGATCAGCTGGGTTCTTTGCGACCGCCTAGAGGGGTGGGATAGGGAGGGTGGGAGGGAGACGCAAGGGGGAAGAGATACGGGGATATATGTATACATATAGCTGATTCACTTTGTATAAAGCAGAAACTACACACCATTGTAAAGCAATTATACTCCATTAAAGATGTTAAAAAAAAAGAACCATTATATTCAATACATCTGTTTAGTTGTACTACCCTTAAATAAATGCATGAGTAACTTTTAAAAATTACTCAATCTTGACATGACACTAAAGCACAGAATTATTTTTGGAGATAGTCTCAAATTTTTCCCAATCAAATAAATTGTCAAGAATATCCATTAAAATGTACAGGTAATAAAAGAGTGAATTTATATAATGCAATAGATTTATATAATGCAATTTATATAATGCAATAGATTCTTAATGCAATAGATTTGCAGAATTAATTTTTTAAATCATAGTTTTAAAATGGCATTTAATTTGGTGACTTCTCTGGTCAATGAATTCTCAGGGACTTAAACAAAACATAAAAATGTAATGTGAGTTGGATCTAAACTTTAAAGTTTTTGGAAGTGTTAGTTTTCAAAATAGAGATTTGTATATTTAGACTGCCTAATGTTTTGAAGGAATAATTGAAAACAGCAATCAGTTTCAATTATTGCGATACAATTTGAACCTAACTTGGAAAACTGTAGCCTTGCCTTTTAGGTTCAGTTGCATCAACTCATGAAAACAAGTCAGGTTCTGTTTCACTATCATTTTCCTTAGTATCATTTACCCATTACGAAAGGCTGCTTTGTTAGATGGTAGAGCTCATACACTATCAGTCAAACTCAGAGCTAGTTGGGAGGTTTAGCAAAGATAATTTTCCATGAAAATGCAACTTTTTTTTTTTTTTTGTATGTGTGTAGTTTGACAAGCAATACAGAGAAAACCCTTATGTTGATGAATTTGGAAAGTCTAAATAATCTAGTCAAGTAATGCAGTTGTCCTAAAATGAAAAAGTGCTTGATTAGTTTAATAATATAAGTAGTATCTTAGGGCTGTCTTTCATTTTAAACAACTGTAACTTTTTGTTTGTTTGTAAAAGGTAATAGTGTGTGGACTTGCAAAGACTTGTAAAATCACCTTCAGATTTTATAGTGTTGATGACTCATCTCACTTGGGGAAAAAAGTCCCTGGAAAAACGTTAAAACTTGTACCATGTTGCAGGAGAGAAACCAGATGGTTCAGGCCTGTTAGATTAAATTACTTGGAATTCTAAAACAAAAGAGTAGTCTCAATGACTTTTTGAGTTTATGTTTTGATAACCTCAGAGGTCAGTCTGACCTCAATTCACTAAAGCAGAGTGGTTCCAGGTTTCTTAGGCATGTACTGTATGAACTTCAGATAAGGAAGCTTCCAAAACCACACTGCTCCATCAAAGAACTATGTGTGTGTTGGCTCAACCTGTGGTGTGGGTGAAAAAGCAGATGAAGCCCAACATCTAAAAACTGCTTTAGGATCAGTTTATTTTGGGTATAAGATTGCTGTGGCCATAGACCTGGCTTTCATCACTTCAGCCCTAATCAGTAACACTACATAAGTTAAGAAGTTTACAAATGATTTTGATATAAAGTTTTCATGACTTTTAAATTGTAGAAGATGCTACATTAATTTTAGCAGGAACCACCCTTGCAAAATGATACATCATTTGTAACATGAAAAACTAGAGCACAGAAAGAGGCAGCTACAAGGAAACTGAGAGTGTGCCCTGGAGTCTGGATAGCTGATTCCGTCACTAGCTGCATGACCTTGGGCATCTTGCTTAATTTTTTGTTTCTAAGCTGTCTCATTTGTAATGAAAGGATAACAATAATATCTCCTGCACTTGCTATTGTGAGGATTAAATGAGTTAATACACACAAAGGTGCTTAGAACAATGCCCAGCTCACGTAATTTCTCAGTAGAAGTTACTATTTTTAATATATCGAATTTAGATGGCTGAATGACAGGAAGCCACTGAAGAGAAAGTCAGGAAGACTGGATTCTACACGTAGCCCTGCTGGCTCTGTCAGCTTGCTGACCTCCCACAGGGCATCTAAGTTCTCTTACCCTCAGTTTAAAGACTTTGAAAATTTCCAGCAAAAAGTACGTATGTATTCGGAGTTTCTTCTGTAAAATGAGGGTGGGCTAGATAGCTTCTAGGATCACTTCCAGCTTTAAACATCTGTGACTCTTGGATGAAAACAAGCATCCCAGTACAGGAAAACGTAAGAAGTGAATGCAGAAAATCCTACAGAAGGCTTTGCCCGTGCTCATATCCCACAGGGAACTCTTTTCCATCTGCTGTTAGTTTGACTAGGTCTGTTTACGTCTCAGAATGTTCCGCATTGGAAAGACCTCTCCTGATTACTCAATCTAAAATCAATCCTTGCTCTAGGGCCTGTTTTTTTCCTTCATAGCACTTCTCATTGTACATAACTTTTTTTTTTTTTTTTTTTTGCGGTACGCGGGCCTCTCACTGCTGTGGCCTCTCCCGTTGCGGAGCAACAGGCTCCGGACGCGCAGGCTCAGCGGCCATGGCTCACGGGCCCAGCCGCTCCGCGGCATGTGGGATCTTCCCGGACCGCGGCACGAACCCGCGTCCCCTGCATCGGCAGGCGGACTCTCAACCACTGCGCCACCAGGGAAGCCCATAACTATTATTTTTTAATAGTGTTCTTGTTTTTTTGTCTGTCTCTCCCACTAAAGTGTATGCTTTTGGGGTTTTGGAATTACATCTGTTTTGATTACTTCTGTTGACCTAAAACAAATACACTGTCAGACAATTCTCCAGCAAAGATGTGTTTATTCAGGAGCAGAAGAGAGTTGCAGTTGGAAGTCTGTAACCATTATGAGTCATGCGCAAGTCCCCCAATGGCAAGGGAAGGAGAGCGCTTTTATAAGAAGGAAAAGGAAGTTGGGAGGGCTAAGTAAACAAAGATCCCATGGCTTCTCACTGCCTGAGTCTGCCATGGAAAGATGAGGAGTTCTTCCTGTTGGTCTCTGCTATCCTTGCAGGTGTAAGAGCTCTCCTTTCTGGTCTCCCAAATCTATTTAATTGAAGTTTCCATTTATTGATTTTTTACATTTCTTTATCCTCAGCACCTAAGAGGTTGGCACAAGCAGGTGCTCAATAAAGATTTTATTTTATTTATTTAATAACTATGTTGAATGCCTACAATGTACAAGGCTTTGTTTTAGGTGTTGGGGAAATAGTGGTGGATTAGACAAATACCTTGCTCTCAAGGGGCTTATATTTTAGGGTGAAGAATCAGATAGCAAACAAGGAAACATACACAAGGACATGTCATATAGAATTAAATGCTATGAAGAAAATATATCAGGGTAAAAGATGAACACCTTTACTAAAAGGAACAACAAAAGCAAAGGTGGGGATGTAAATTGCTGTGGCCACTATGAAAAACATCGAAGTTCCTCAAAAAATTAAAACCAGAACTACCATATGATTCAGCAATTCCACTTCTGGGTATTTATCTGAAGGGAGGAAAAACACTAACTCAAAAAGATGCCCCATGTTCACTGCAGCATTATTTACAATTAGCCAAGAGATGGAAACAACCTGAGTATCCATTGACAGATGAATGGATAAAAGAAAATGTGATATATATAGATATCTAGATATATCTATATATCTATATCTCTATATAAAGACCCAACCCTTAGTTGGGTCTTCCAGCATCTATTCTTGACCTTGACCTTCCAAATCATTTTTCATTTGCCCACCAGAGATGTCTTTCTAAAGTCACATTTATTCATGTTACTTTCCTGCTTAAAATCTCTCCTTGACTCCCCATCGGCTCTAACATTGCCCACAAAGCCCTTTCTGTCCTCCTCATTACCTTTCAGCTTCATTCTCCACCATTTCTCCACAGGAATCTTTGGCTCTAGCCATACTGAGTTACCTAGTCTAGTACTCAAGTATAAGACACTCTCTCCGACCATTACACCCTTTCTGTATAGGGTCCCCTTCTCTTCTTTGACTGGCTTACTCCTGTCTAGGCACAGCTTAGATGTTATCTTTTCCAGAAAGGCTACCTTTGATCTTCTGTTCTCTCCCTTAGTCTTGATTAGTTACTCTTCATATGTGTTCCCAGAGCCCCTGAAGCATTTCTTACTATCTGTTATGTCTATTTTCTGTTTTTCTCTTGGACTGTAAATGCCTTGAGGACAGGGACAGTGGCTTACATGCTTTGAATTCATAACCCCTAGATGCTCAATAAATGTTGGTTGAATAAATGAATGGGAAATGATTTTTCCCCTTTCAGCCCCACCGCTACAAACTTGGTCTCATTCCCAGGAATTTCTTAATCATCAAATCCAATAGCTTATGCTCACTTCTTCCCTGTTCTTTGAGTAGCATTTGATTATGCTTCTTTTTTGAAATGCTTTTTTTGGAGGGGGGTGGTTCTATGGCATGACACGTCCTAGTCGTTTTCTCTGGGAATTATTTCTTTGTCCTCATGTTAGGTTTCTTGCTCTTCCCTCTCCCCCAGCTTCCTCACAGCACCTGTGGATATTGACCTTGGCCCCTTCTCTTTTCTCCATACTCTCACTAGATCTTGGCGATCACATCACAGATTTTCAAACACCACTTGGTTATGTCAGTATTGATTTGCAATCATGATAGGGATGTTTTCAACTTCCCTACCATTTGAGAACTTTAACCTTTTAAATCTCAATGAATATGAGGCCAGTTGTACTTTGGATGTGCTGCAATGTTGGGAGAGTGAACTGGTGTGGGGGGAAGAGAAATTTAATTTTAGATTCATTGAATTTGAAATGTCAACTGGACACTAAGTTAGAAGATCCTAGAAGTATCTGAGAAGTCATTAAGTCACAGAATCCTATATTTAGAACAACTTCTGAGCTATATGGTCTAACATTTCCCCCAGGACGTATTCCTCACAGATATTCTTAGGGTCTTAGGGGACAATAAAATAACACCCTCTCCCTTGTCTGAGTTTGGAAACAGTTGGGAAGTAGACAGCTGGAGAGCTAAATATTATCTGATACAGATGGTAGGAAACCATGGCTTAAGACATTGACCAAGGTGACTTGCTAGTACTTTACACCTGGATCAGACAGAATTACCCTCAGTCACTGCACAGCCTGGACTACCGCACCCCTCCCTCAGGCTGCTGAGGGCAGCCAGGATGCATGCATTTGCTTTTGAGTCAGTGCAGAGTGGACCGGGAGCTGAATTGTAGGCCTGGTTATTTCTCCAAAATTCACCAGTCAGGTACATCCCTCCTCTTCTCCTGGGGAGACGGGAGGGGTGGAGACAGAGCCCTGGAGTGTTACTGAAGTGCTTTTGGATAGGGATATGAGGCCAAGAAAATGAAGCATCTCCAGTAATAGTAATGTGTATCCAGCTTCTGGTCTAACGCTTTCTGTGCTTGAGAGGCTGTTGACTTTGGGGTGCATTCGGTTCCCTTTTGGGGAGGAGTAGGTATGTAATTAGCAAGTTGTTTCTCATATCAAAGCAGAGAAAGCAGCTTCCCAAGCACCCTTTGTCCCTAGTTCCTTTTGCTGCATCCACAAGGAATAAGAACAAATTTGTCAATTATAAAACATAGCTATGATTTTATTTTCTAGTACATATGTGGTTACAAATTCCCAGTTCAGTCAACTGTTTATTGTTCTCTCACAGTTTCTAGTCTCAACTCTTCCCTCCTCCACTCCTGCTACTATCTTGGTTGCCATTTTCTGAGAATTCTCTATTTGTAGGTCCCTCATAGAGTGGTATGGACCATGTTTTCTCCCCACCCTGAATGGGCCCAACTTTCTAAATACAGGGGAGCTCTCCAGGTAATAGGTGGCCTGGATTGCTCTATACTTTTATACTCAGCTCCCTCCCTATCCTGGTCCTGAGGTTTCCCTTCAAGTAGCAGTGTGAGAGAAAATGACACTAGACAATGTGAACATTCACTCATGTGACTTACTACTCAACACTGAGTCAGATGAGAATCAGTGGGAGTAGCAGCACCCAGGGTGGGTCTTGTGCACCCAGGTTCAAGTTAATCCTTTTATATGGAAAGCTCTGTCTCCCAGATAGAGATACCCAGGTCATTTAAGGCTCTGACCAGTTATTCAGAGCTTGAGGATTTCCTCATAATGCTGTTTGCATCATGAAGGCATCCTTTGCCAGTGATAGGGTGTGGAGAGTGCACCATGCTGAGACCCTCAACCCCATGGGGTCTGATCCACACTGTGTTCCTGGCTGCTGTTACTTCTGTGGTTAAAAAATATAAATCACTCCATATTCCTGCCTCTGCCCCTTCGTTTTGTCTTTCTAATTTCCATACAACATGGTTTATCAGTTTGGTTTTTCCTGAGCCTTCTAATTTATCTTCTATTTTCACTACCTAATTTTTTTTAAAATTTTAGTTTATTTATTTTTTATACAGCAGGTTCTTACTATCTATTTTATACATATTAGTGTATGCATGTCAATCCCAATCTCCCAATTCATCACACCACCACCAACCCCCCACCACGTTCCCCCTGCTGTCCATACGTGTTTGTTGTCTACATTTGTGTCTCTATATCTGCCCTGCAAACCAGTTCATCTGTACCATTTTTCTAGGTTCCACATATAAGCGTTGGTACATGATATTTGTTTTTCTCTTTCACTACCTAATCTTGATGCCTGCCTGCTTCTCTTCTCCTATGCAATGGCTGTCTCCTCCAATCAGTACTTCACACTCAACTGTGCCAAAGTTAGAAGAAATATTCCAAGTGTGATTTGATCAGGGCAGCATCCAGTACAAGTATCATCTCCCTTAAAATGGACATTCCTGAAGCCCATCTTTGCTCCCACTTTTCCACTGAAGTTGTGCTAGCTAGACTCTCCACTGACCTTCAACAGCTTATGAAAATGTTATGACTTTATTGACCTTTCTGTGACCTGACATGGATGACAACATCTTTAGCATTAAACGTCTCTGTAAATGCAAATCAAAACTACAGGGCTTCCCTGGTGGCGCAGTGGTTGAGAGTCCGCCTGCTGATGCAGGGGACACGGGTTCGTGCCCTGGACCAGGAGGATCCCGCGTGCCGCGGAGCGGCTGGGCCCATGAGCCATGGCCGCTGAGCCTGAATGTCCAGAGCCTGTGCTCCGCGGCGGGAGAGGCTGTGGCGGTAGAGGCCGCGGTGGTGAGTGGCCCGCGTACCATTAAAAAAAAAAAAAAAAAGTCTACAAATAACAAATGCTGGAGAGGGTGTGGAGAAAAGGGAACCCTCCTACACTGTTGGTGGGAATGTAAGATGGTGCAGCCACTATGGAGAGCAGTATGGAGGTTCCCCAGAAAACCAAAAATAGAATTACCATATGATCCAGCAGTCCCTCCTAGGCATATATGCAGACAAAACTGTAATTCAAACAGATACATGCACCCCTATGTTCATAGCAGCACTATTCACAATAGCCAAGACATGGAAACAACCTAAATGTCCATCGACAGATGAACGGATAAAGAAGATGTGGTACATATATATATAGTGGAATACTATTCAGCCATAAAAAGAATGAAATAATACCATTAACAGCAACATGGATGCAACTAGAGATTGTCAACTAAGTAAAGTGAGTCAGAAAGAGAAAGACAAACACCATATGATATCAGTTATATGTGGAATCTAAATGACACAAATGAACCTATCTATGAAACAGAAACAGAATCATGGACAAAGAGAACAGACTTGTGGTTGCCAAGGGGCAGAAGGGTGTGGGAGGGATGGAGTGGGAAGTTGGGGTTAGCAGATGTAAGCTTTTATGTATAGAATGGATAAACAACATGGTCCTATTGTGTAAGACAGAGAACTATATTCAATATCCTATGATAAACCATAATGGAAAAGAATATTAAAAATGTATATATATGTATAAGTGAATCATTTTGCTGTACAGCAGAAATTAACAGAACATTGTAAATCAACTAAACTTCAATTAAAAAATTATTGAAGAAAAATCTCTCTTTAAACTCAGCCTCAGTGACATCACTCCCTCCTGGTTTTCTGTCCACCTCTCTGAACATTCCTTTTAAGATTCCTCTAGAGATAATGTGTTCCTGTTCACTTCTTATATAATAGTATTTGTAAAGGCTACATCATTGCTTCTTTGATCTTCTCATTCCATCCTCAATCTCTGAGTGATTTCAAATACATGCTTTAGGTTATATGCTGTTTACTCCTGACTTTCAAATCTATGTATCTCCAGCCAGCTTTCTCTTCTGAGACCCAGGCCACTATCAGCAATACCTGCTGAGTACCTCTACCTGAATGTTCCACAGAATCTCCCCCTAGCTTGTCCAACTTAAAAACATCACCTCCCTACTGCCTTGGGGGACTTCTCCCCACCCCTCCATATTCCTGGCCTTTCTTGGTAAACAGCATCATCAGTTGTCACCCAAATCTTAACTGTGAGGGTCATCCTAAACTTCCCCTTTTATTTTTATTCTCCACATCCAATTAGTGATTAGCAAATGATACCCATTCAAGATGTTTTTCCACGTAAGAATAAAAATATAAAATGGGATTCACATTTTTTCAAATTTTGCCATATAATGGGTCTCATATTTTTTACTGCACTATTTTAAATCCACAGAATTCATATTTGTATAAAATGCAACCATACCACACTAAGAACTATGTTAGGGTTTTTTTTTTTTTTTTTTTTTTTTTGCAGTACGAGGGTCTCTCACTGTTGTGGCCTCTCCTGTTGCGGAGCACAGGCTCCGGACGCGCAGGCTCAGCGGCCATGGCTCACGGGCCCAGCCGCTCCGCGGCACATGGGATCTTCCCAGACCGGGGCACGAACCCGTGTCCCCTGCATCGGCAGGCGGACTCTGCGCCACCAGGGAAGCCCTATGTTAGGGTTTTTACCACAAGTTATCTCATGTAATTCTCCTAAAAGCTTTGTGAATTTGGCATTATTTTTTCTTTTTTGCAAAAAAATGAAATGATGCTTGGAAAGTAGGTTAAATCGCAGTGGTATGGTTGGGATTGGTCTGAGTCTGTCTGACTGAACAAGTACTTTAAACTTTGTAGAGTGTGAATTATACTCCCTAATATTTGGATGAAAATAAATGTCATATTTATTTATTCCCCTATGTCAGGTCCGTCTGCTACATGTCTCCACCCATTTGGCAGCCAGTAAAGTCAATCTCAATCATGAAATGTAATCCTAATCCTCCTTGGCCCCTGCTCCTTGGTTGTGCAAGAGTCTTAGAGGTCTCTTAGAGCCCAAGTACCCAAGAAGAGCACTGGACTTGAGCCCACTAAGTCCAGTGCTGGCCACCACACCTGTGCTTCCTAAGTTGATTCAGTCCCTTGAAGGCAGGAGGCTCCACAGTTTCTGAACCAAGCTTGTGCACAGGGATTTTTACCATGGCGCTCAAGGCAGGCTTTTTAGTGGTCAGTTGCTGTGGCCTTCAGAGGGCTCCCATTAGGGGGCCTGTCACCTCTTAGGAGGGTTGGCATGGGAATGCAGCACAGATGTCTGCCATA
>NW_006794180.1:168046-171589 GCF_000442215.2 Lipotes vexillifer | reverse complement strand
CTTTCCCTAAGTGGTGAAATCAGGAATTGAGATAGGGTATGTCTGAATCTAAGTCTTGTTTTTTCATCTACTACATCATAATGCCTATCCTTGAACTTGTGTTGAACAAAAATGCTGAGGTCTTTTTTATCTGAACTGCTGGCCAGCAGTTTTACCTTATGTCACTGCTATTCTCAACCTAAACACAGCAGTTCCTGTTATTCCTGTTCATCTTGTTGATTTTGGTTCTAATTCCAATATTCAGTGAGTTAGCTATGTCGTACAGCCTGTGGAATTCACTGCTTTTATAAACATGATGCTTACAGTCTTATCAATGGTGAAAAAATGTTGGACAAAATTCCTGTCTACTCTTCCTTTCTGGGGCTCATTCTGCTGCCCTGAGCTGTTAAGATGCCTCTCTGGCTTTGCTTTTTTTTTTTTTTTTTAACATACGCAAGCCTCTCACTGTTGTGGCCTCTCCCGTTACGGAGCACAGGCTCCAGACACGCAGGCTCAGCGGCCATGGCTCACGGGCACAGCCGCTCTGCGGCATGTGGGATCTTCCCAGACCGGGGCACGAACCCGTGTCCCATTCACCGGCAGGCGGACTCTCAACCACTGCGCCACCAGGGAAGCCCGCTTTTTTGTGTTTTTAAAATCAGTTTTCTATCCATATTTCCCCCCTTCCCACAAGACCCTGTATTGTACGGAAAGTGGGCGTGGTTTATATGCTGGTGGGATACTTAACCAGAATCACGACCACCGGGGTGGTGCTAGTTCTGGGTGGAGTGAGGGGAAGACTGTTCCATAGCTGATTGTGGTAGAGAATGGTCTTCAGAGGATTTGGCCAAACAGCCACAGCCAGGCCAGGTAGTGAGCATGAAAGAATTCCCATCTGGTGAGAGTCCTGCAGGTGCGTGGAACACAGGGATCGGGGTATGGCAGCTGTCAACATGTGGTGACCATGGTGACAGGCACGTGATGAGGGACAGGTGGTCAGGCAGATACTGAGGGTCTGTATACAGAGCTAAGGGACCAGAACAAGCAATGGAGGACCCCAATTCAGGTGAGGGTTGCCAGAGTTAGCAAGTAAAAACACAAGATGCCCAATTAAATTTAAATTTCAGGTAAAGTTTTCCTTTTCTTTGTAGTATAACTTTGTCCTGTACAATATGTGGCATATACTTATACTAAAAATTTATTAGTTGTTTATGTAAATTCAAATTTAATTGGGCATCCTGTATTTTATGTAGCAAGCCTAATCCAGGTAGAACTGGAAAATGGTGTAGAGTTAGGTCCCTCTATCTTTAGACTAGGATAACAATGGACACATAACAGGGGTCTTCTAAGAATTAAAATGAAATGCCTAGCACAGAAGAAGTGCACAATAAATGTAAATGCCCTTTCCACCTTCACACAAGCTTCTTTCCCTTCTTATTGAAAGTCTAGCATTAAAATTTTGATTAGGTAGTTGTCATAAATAAAATATCATATAAGCTGTAAGAATGAACAAACTCTTTGAGGGAGAGAATTTTTAAAAATTTGCTGGTGCCAAAGGGTGAGCCTTGGGAAATACCCATGGTTTAAGAAAAGGCAGGGAAGTCAATTGGGGACTGTTATGGTTAATTTTATGTGTCAACTTGAACGGGCCATGGTGTGCCCAGATATTTGGCTAATCATTATTTCTGGGTGTGTCTGTGAGGATGTTTTTGGATGAGATTAACATTTGAATTAGTACACTGAGTAAAACAGATGGCCCTCCTCAGTGTGAGTGGGTATCATCCAAGCCATTGAAGGCCGAACAGCCAGCTTGCCAACTGCAGATCTTGGACTTCTCAGCTTCCATAATTGTGGGAGCCAATTCCTTATAGTGTGTGTGTATGTGTGTGTGTGTGTGTGTGTGTGTGTGTGTGTGTGTGTGCGCGCACGCACGTGCACACACATATGTATATATCCTATTGTTTCCCTAGACTAATAGAATAATGGAGAGAGCAGAGAACCAGGGTGGAGAGTCAGGGAAAAACCAGGATAATGTGGCATCTTGGAAGCTGTGAGAATAGAGAATTTACATTAAAAAAACAAAAATGAGGTTCACAGTAAATGGTTAATGTCACTGTCTTTCTGGAGATAAAAGAAGGTCCTAAAGAAAAAAGTTCTTGACTTTAGTTTCTAAAAGGGTAATATTTGTTAAATCTGATTAATGGACATGTGCTTATTATTAATTTCTTTCTTCCTCTAGATGCTTAAATGTTTCATAATATTTTACTTTGCTTTGATCTGAATTTCCCAAACTTATCTGGTCACATAATTATTTTTTCCTACCAAATATTTTTTAATATTTTAAGTAACACTTGTGGAAATATTCATCTATATGTCCCTGGGATCTAACTCTTGAATGTCAGGCTATAACCACCAAACCATAGTTCAGACCCATATGGAACTTATTATATCCAAAACAATATTTTGACTTTATTTATTTATTTATTTATTTATTTGCAGTATGTGGGCCTCTCACTGTTGCGGCCTCTCCCGCTGCGGAGCACAGGCTCCGGATGCGCAGGCTTAGCGGCCATGGCTCACGGGCACAGCCGCTCTGCGGCATGTGGGATCTTCCCGGACTGGGGCACGAATCCGTGTCCCCTGCATCGCCAGGTGGACTCTCAACCACTGCGCCACCAGGGAAGCCCAATATTTTGACTTTTAATGGCATTTGGGAATCATAGTTGAATGTTTTTTAGGATACTGTCTTATAGAGAGCATATGTCTCCTTTGAGAATAAGTTTAAGTTAGGGAGAAATACAAGAAAGATACAGAGTGAAAAACTCACATTAATTTATTATTTTTCCTTAAGATTCTATATACATGAGAAGAAGCTCACAGTTAAGTTTTTAGAATATCTACCATTTTATACCTCAGAAATACTGCATTAAAAACAAAAATAACTTCTCTAGAATGTCCTACTTTGGGTAAGCAGAACAAGATAGTTGCTACGAATGGTCCAGGAATTGAAATAATATTTAAATTTTTTAAAGATTAAGTTTAAATAGAACATGCAATTTAGCCATGGAAGCAGATTAATTGTTAAGTGTTCTACTCTTGGGAGTTCTATTTCTAATGGGATATGGTTAAATTTTCCTCTGTTTGGAAGGGAAAGTGTTGTTATATTTTTTGACATTAGATGTTGTGCAAAAAGGAATGATTAGTTTAAACAGGGAACAGAAAACTCTTGACCTTGTACTGGTAAAAGTTCCATTTTGATTTTGGATGAGGAGAATGACTTCATTTAACAATTGAGGTTTACTTTCGAACAAATTTTTTCTCCAAGTAAATGGGTGTTTGCAGAATTTTGACACAAATATCTCTTAGGAGAATTTGTCAGCAAAATGATGAAAGTCTTTTCATACTGTCAAGTAGTTTATTATTGGAAAATGTCCAATAATTATGAGGCTTTGGAAAAATATTCAAAATAGAGGTTATATGGTGAGGATTAAAATTTATGCTGAAAGGTGTTTTATGACTCATTCTATTCTAGGTGGGTGGCAGTCAGGTGAGAAATATATCATT
>NW_006794180.1:163543-167978 GCF_000442215.2 Lipotes vexillifer | reverse complement strand
TAGGGAAATGAATCCTAAATGTAGAAAATCAAAGTATGAATCTGAGCTCTGGATAACTGTGTGTTATGGACTGAATGTTTGTGCCCCTACCAAATTCATACATTGAAATATTAACTCCCAATGAGATGGTTAAGAAGTAGGATCTTGGGGGAGATAATTAGGTTTAGAAGAGGTCATGAGGGTAGATCCCCCGTAATGGGATTGCTGCCCTTAGAAGAAGAGACACCAGAGCCTCCTTTCTTTACTATGTGAGGACACAACAAGAAAGCAGTTGTCTACAAGCCAGGAAAAAAGCCCTTACCAAGAACCAAATCTGCCAGTACTTTGATATTGGGCTTCCCAGCCTCCAGAACTGTGAGAAATAAATGTCTGTTGTTCAAGCCACTCAGTCTATGGTATTTTGTTACAGTAGCCTGACCTGACTGAGACATTGTGTAATCTACAGCATGTAATTTAATCTCTTTGATCTTCAGTCTCCTGATTTGTATAATGGGGATAAAGCTGATGTGAACTATAATGTTTGTGAATGAGCCTACCGATACTAAACATGACTAAACTAATACTAAACAATCCCACTGGTAGACAGTCAATGGTGGAACGGACCCAAGAGGTTTACTCTGACATTTAAAAGCACTTATGCCTAAGCTGCCTAATGATGACCTCGATTACTAGTGAATGTTTAAATATATTCACATTCTAACAGAACTCTATTTTTAATCTCTGGGAATTGTGAAAACTGGCCCTTTTGAGGCAAAGCAGTGTTGCCAAAAAAGATCTTTGGGGATTTTTCATTTCTTGCCCCTAAATTTGGCTCTATTTTTTCTGATGAAATGAGTGTTTCAGGACACAGGTTGCCCTCAGGACAGGGGTGACAAGAAACAAATAGGGTTAAGAATTTGGCTTGCCCCAAGGGATCTTGCCATAGCTCTTTTAGGTTAAGTCCCAGAGGAGCCACCAAGATGGGCCCATCTTGGGAGTGCTGAGGATGGGGATGGTCTACAGCAAGGGTGGCAGACTGTGGCCTATGGGACAAACCTGCCCACCACCACCTATTTTTGTATGAATTTCTAACTAAAAATAGTTTTTACATTTTCAGATGTAAAAGAAAAAAGACCATTCATCTTTTGGTGATTTGTTGTTCAGTGAGTTGAGGACATTTCCTCTTGGCCCACAAAGTCAAGATATTTACTTTTTGGCCCTTTTTAGAAAATGTTTGCTGACCCCTGGTCTAGCAATAACCTAGAAATACTATAGGTTAGTGAGTAAGACCCAGGAAATCAAAGAGGTGGTGAAAACGTCCTGAAGCCAAGGGTGTTTGCTCCCTACTTTGATGATCTGTTGGGTGGTGGACTGGCAAGATGCTTGTTGCTTAATAGTCAATCCCTCCCCTCTTTCTTGTTAACAGAACCTTGATTTGGTTCAAGAGTCCACTCTTCATGAGCTTCAGGGGATGATTTTCCTGCTCCTAGCCTCCCCTATTTATCTAGTTGTGTATAATCAAAAACCACGATTTCCCACCAATACCCAATTCCAGTGTAACACCACAGGGTTCATTCTAGTTTTCTTCCTTTCCACACTCATAACTACCTTCTCCTAGAGGGAGAAACCCGGCTCCCAATTTCCTAGCCTTTTAACTTACTTGATCTATCCACCTCTTCCCCATATGTACCAATCTCCTACCGTCACGGCCACCTTTCCTGTGCAAGTACCACCCTCCTTACATTCCTCTGGTTCTGACATTCCACACAGGACAGTCCCTCATCTCAAGAATCGATGTGCTTCTCACACCACCAAGCTCCATCTCCCCTCCACCAACCCCCCACCCAGGGTGACCACCTGCCTTATCTCTCCTGGGGTCCCCATTGCTTGACTAGATCACTTTCCTGTGCACTTGGGCTCTAAGCCCTGTGCCAGGCCAGCTTCCTCATGCTGTTGGTGCCCCACCTCCGACACCATGCCCTCACCCCTCACCTCTGCCTCACTTGGATGCCCGCCTCCCCCACTGAAGCTCAAACATCTGCACTGGGTAGCCCTCCTAAGTGGACACCCTCCTCTGGGAGTGGCTATTACTCACATTCCACTCAGATGCCTACTGTGTTAGTCCCACCTAATAGGTTTAGAAAGAGGAAGGGTTCGGGTTTTCACATCCCTCCATTGTTCTTTTATTCCTGGGCAGAGGACCAGGCCTACCTGAAGGTTGTGATATAGGCTTTGGCACATTATGTGTAATGGACCAAAACTGAACCTTTAATTTTTATTATATTTTATTTCCATCAAGAGAAAGGATCTTTTCCATTTCTCCAGCTTTGAGGTATGGTCTCTTGGTTTAGAACTCACTAACAGACTCACCTACTCAGTCATTGGATAGAGGTACCAGTGAGTGGTACCTGACTTAGCTTAGTGGAAATCAGCCTTTCACAGGCATGTTTTTCTCATTTCTACTTTTTCTCTTTTATGAACCTCGAGAAATACAGATATCTTGACCTGAAGGGAATCCCTCTTCACCTTTACCAAGCAACTTGAATATACAGGCCTTGGAGAATGACTTGGCCAGCATGCACGTAACAGCATTTTGTAAACCGAGTGCTATACAGTTGCTCAGGAGGCTTTGCTACAGTTATTTGATGGTGCACACTGTCGCATAATTCTGTGATGCATAAATTGTGTCTGATTTAGAAGATTTATACTGTAACATTTTTCCCCTCCAGGGCCAATAGTGTCTGGACTTACTTTTGTTTGGTTTCCACTGTGCTTACAGCAAGAACTCCCACATGAAATGCATTACTATCCAGGCAATCTAACAAATAAATAGGGAGTGCTGGTGTTACTAGAGAATAGATTAATTCTCATGAAGTTCTTTTTTGTTTTTTAAGAGCTGGCTTGTCTTGGAAAGCAAGGAGTTACAAAATCTTAGAATAACAGAATCTTCGTCTAGGAGGAACTTAAAGTTCATCTCTTCCAACAGGCTCCTCGACCCCAAGTCAGTATCTCCTCGGTAACACACTCAATGTTCTATCATAGTCAGTGAGCAGACATCCTTCCTAGTCACCCCACTTCACTTTAGCTCTTCCTTGATCCTTCTCTCTGCTCTTAATGTGGAACACATGTGCTGATATGTGTTCCAATACCAATCGAACACCACAGAGGGTTAGAGAATATATTTAATTCTCACCAGGACCATTATACATTCTATTCTTTTGGCACTTGCTTACTTGGGAGAGCAGAGAATTACAAAATCCTAAAATCATAGAGTCTTTGTGCTAGAAGGCACTAGCCTAGAGGACTTTCCTTACATAAAGCTGAAATCTGTCAGCTACTGATTTCCTCCCAGGGATCCTAGTTCTATCATTTGAGGTCAAAATGAAAATATCTGTTGTACACCTGGTGCTTCAGCTTACTGTCAGCATTTCATAGTCTCCCCATCCCAGGAACCATTCCTGGTCTCTTGCAAGTGTCATTCATTACGACATGAGTCAGGAGGAGTGAGGAGTGGGCATTAAGTGTGAAAGGTCTCAGACTCTAGGTAGACTCTTCTTCCAGCTGCTGCCATATTCCTTAGCTGGGATCATATACCACCAGCACCTGTTTTGACTGCTTAGGGGCAGAGCAGGCTTCCTTGAACTTGTGAATTCTTTTTCTTTTGTTCTCCCCCTACTAGGGGTGCAAGGTTCTTCCCTCCTATTTTGTCTTCTTTGTTACATCCCTCCAATTCCCTTGTGATATGGGCTTTCATTTCGCTAGCTCGCCTCACTATGTTTTCACGGCCACTAGATGTTCTTTCTTCTCCTAAAGATCCCAACTCCACCTGACACATAGTGGGTACTGACTGATACATATTAAATAGGAAGACTGAATAGCCTCATACTTGATACTTATATATAGTTTCATGGTATTAAGTTTTCTTAAAACTTTGGTTTTTATTCTCTGTCACATCTTGTCAGTTTTTTTGCTGTTGTTATTAGAATCCCTTGCATAGAATAACCACACAGTAATTTCCTATGGAATTGAATTAGAAATCCACACTCACCAGCCCTGATGTTCTTCCCAGGTTTCCATGTTAGCAATGGCCCCTGTTCCTTGTGGAGTTATTTCCCGTTTTTCCAAGTATAAACGCTTATGAATGTTTTAGAACTCTCAATATACATTGCACAACAATGGCATGACTCCCTAGGAGAAAGTGTAAGTTTATGGTAATTGCACTTAAATTCTTTACAAAAATTTATTCCACACTGAGATGTGGAAAACCTGCCTCTTAAATATTTCTGGGTAATGTTCTATAGAATTAGTGAGGTATGATTGTCATAGAGCAGGTGCTTAACAATAAGTGTTAAGTGAACTAGTGAATAAATTAATACCACATATCGGAAATGGCATTATATGGTCTTTTTCTATTAGCCCCTTGCTTTTCTACTAGGTAGACAAGAATGCAGGAATG
>NW_006794180.1:143426-163529 GCF_000442215.2 Lipotes vexillifer | reverse complement strand
AGGAATGCCTTTCATATAGTCTGTCTCCATTTATGCAAGAATTTGCACCTGGATGATGGGTACAATCCAGTTAGAAATGTACTTTCTTTTGGTTATAAATAATATTCTGTTAGATTTCTCATTTAAAAGTAATTTAATTACATGATATGGGAAAAATTAGCCTTTTAAACTTAACATTAAAGATCACACAATGGCAATACAACTAGAAGTCTAGTTTTAACTATCTGGCCATGAATCACAACAGTAATCATAAAATTTTCAGTATGGAAGAGGCTTTGGGAGATTTGCTCATCAAAGACCCTCACTTTGCAGATGTGGAAATGGACTCAGGGAAGTTAGGTAATTGAAATGAGTAGTATCGCTCCAAAATTCATGTCCAAACAGAGCCTCAGAATGTGACCTTGTTTGAAAATAGATGTAATTAGCTAAGATAACATCACATTGGATTAGGGTGGGCCTTAAATCTAATGACTGGTTTCTTCATAAAAGAAAGGAGAGGGAGATTCAGATACACAGAAACACACAGGAGGGAAGAAGGCCATGTGAAAAAGATTGGAGTGATGTAGCTATGAGCCAAGGAATGCCAAGGAATGCCAGCAAACAGCAGAAGCTACAAAGAGGCAAGGAGGGAGCCACCTCTAGAGCCTTCAGAGGGAGCATGGCCCTGCCAACACTGTGATTTCAGACTTGTACCCTTTTCTGTTGTTTTAAGCCACACAGTTTGTGATAATTTGTTACAGCAGCCTTGGGAAACTAAGACAGTAACCTTCCAAGGAGTAGCAGTGACTCTGGAATAAAGGCTCAATCCACCCTGAGCATGTCCATTTCCTTGTGTGTTGAGGAGACTCAGAGGTGCTCTCTTCAGTGACTTAATATCTTCACTAGTTCTATTACAGTTTGCTACCCTTAGGGCTTTGCTTTCTGGCCCCCTCTTACTCCAAGTTGTTCTTACCCAACTCTTACACAAGTCACTTGTTCTCACGTTGCTTAGAGTCTCAGAAGTTTGGCCCTACACTTTTACTGCTATTCTGTGCTGCTACTTCTCTTTCCTAGGTTGCTTTTACCTCTGGGCATAAACCCTATTATAATACTTCCTCTAGTATATGTGCAAAACTGTACAGGTACACTTTTCAGGCCATCTGATTGACCATAATACCTTTCCAGTACTTCTAGGCCATTTCAATGACTGACAATTTGCGGCACATTTTCCCCTTTGCAGCACATACAGACAAAAGGTAGAGTTTTTACATTCTGATAAAGTCATTTGATGCACAGAAGTTTTAAACTTTGATGAATCCTAATTTATTTTTTCCTTTATTGCTCATGCTTTTGTTGTCATATCTAAAAGTCCATTGCCAAGCCCAAGGTCATGGAAATTTACCCCTATTTTCTCTTCTAAGAGTTTTATAGATTTTAGCCTTATATTTAGGTTATTGATCCATTTTGAGTAAATCTTGTGTATGATGTGAGGTAGGAGGTCCAAAATTTATTCTTCTGCATTTTGATATCCAGTTGTCCCAGCACTGTTTATTGAAGAGACTGTTCCTGCCACACTGAATGTTCTTGGCATCCTTGCAAAAATCAATTGACCATAGATGTATTGGTTTATTTTTATACTCTTAATTCTACTACAACAGTCTATTTACCTATCCTTATGCCAGTACCATGCAGTTTTGATTACTGTAGCTTTGTAATAAGTTTCAAAATTGGGAAGTGTGTCTCCTTTAAATTTGATTTTCTTTTTCAAAATTGTTTTAGCTACTTGGGGCCCCTTACAATTCCATATGAATTTGAGGATTGGCTTTTCTGTGTTTCTGGAAAAAAAAAAAAGGACCACTGGCATCTTGATAGGGATTATAGTGAATCTGTAGATCACTTTGGGTGGTACTGACATCTTAATATTATTCGTGTTAGTATTACCTATTCCTTGGATATTTGATAGAATAGTCTTGTAAACTCTTTGAGCCTGTGGGTTTGTTTGTTTTTGGTGTTTATTCATAGGCAGATTTCAAAGTCTGATTAAATTTCTTTTATTGTTATTGTTGTTATGTCTTCCAATCTATTAACTTGGGATATTTTTCCATTTATTTAGGTCTTCTTTAATTACTTTCAGTAAAGAAAGAAATTTCAGTGTACTAGTCTTCCACCTCCTTATATTTATTCCTGGGTACTTTATTCAAAAGTGAGGTTTTTAAAATAAAATATTTTAGGCATGCAAAGAAATATAATATAATGAACACCTGTGTAATCACTACTCAGTTTAAGAAATAAAACTTAACAAATGCAATTAAAGCCTCTCTAACTGCATTTTTCCCCCTCCCTCAGAAGTAACTGCTCTCTTACACACCATACACAAAAATAAACTCAAAATGGATTAAAGACCTAAATGTAAGGCCAGACACTATAAAACTCTTAGAGGAAAATATAGGAAGAACACTCTATGACATAAATCACACCACGATCCTTCTTGACCCACCTCCTAGAGCAATGGAAACAAAAATAAAAATAAACAAATGGGACCTAATGAAACTTAAAAGCTTTTGCACAGCAAAGGAAACCATAAAAAAGACAACCCTCACAATAGGAGAAAATATTTGCAAATGAAGCAACTGACAAAGGATTCATCTCTAAAATATACAAGCAGCAGCAGCTCATGCAGCTCCATATCAGAAAAACAAACAACCCAATCCAAAAATGGGCAGAAGACGTAAATAGACATTTCTCCAAAGAAGATATACAGATTGCCAACAAACACATGAAAGGATGCTCAACATCACTAATCATTAGAGAAATGCAAATCAAAACTACAATGAGGTATCACCTCACAATGGTCAGAATGGCCATCATCAAAAAATCTACAAACAGTAAATGCTGGAGAGGGTATGGAGAAAAGGGAACTCTCTTGCACTGTTGGTGGCAATGTAAATTGATACAGCCACTCTGGAGAACAGTATGGAGGTTCCTTAAAAAGCTAAAAATAGAACTACCATATGACCTAGCAATCCCACTACTGGGCATATACCCTGAGAAGACCATAATTCAAAAAGAGTCATGTACCACAATGTTCACTGCAGCTCTATTTACAATAACCAGGACATGGAAGCAACCGAAGTGTCCATCGACAGAAGAATGGATAAAGAAGATGTGGCACATATATACAATGGAATATTACTCACCCATAAAAAGAAATGAAATTGAGTTATTTGTAGTAAGGTGGATGGACCTAAAGTCTGTCATACAGAGTAAGTCAGAAAGAGAAAAACAAATACTGCATGCTAACACATATATATGGAATCTAAAAAAAAAAAAAAGTTCTGGAGAACATAGGGGCAGGACAGGAATAAAGACACAGATGTAGAGAATGGACTTGAGGACACAGGGAGGGGGAAGGGTAAGCTGGCATGAAGTGAGAGAGTGGCATGGACATATATACACTACCAAATGTAAAATAGATAGATAGTGGGAAGCAGCCGCATAGCACAGGGAGATCAGCTGGGTGCTTTGTTACCACCTAGAGTGGTGGGATGGGGGGGTGGGAGGAAGACGCAAGAGGGAGGAGATATGGGGATATATGTATATGTATAGCTGACTGACTTTGTGATACAGCAGAAAAGAACACAACATTGTAAAGCAATTATACTCCAATAAAGATCTTAAAAAAAAGTAACTGCTCTCTTAAATTTAGTGTTTATCATTTCTTTACATAGTTTGATAGGCAGAATAATAGTCCCCTGTGCTACCCGCCCCCCACCCCCACCCCAACCCTCAGAACCTGTGAATACATGGCAAAAGTCTTTGCAGACTCAAGTTAAAGATCTTGAGATGGTGAGATTATCCTTGTTTATCTGGGTGGATCCAATGTAATCACAAGGGTCCTTATAAGTAAAAGAGGGAGGTAGGATTCCTTGTAAATACATCTCTCCCAAGGGCCAGATAAGCACCAGTGTCTCTAGCTTTTATGATCTATAGATGTCTCCCAGGTCCTGTGACACATATCTCCTTGAATGTAAATTATTAGGGATCTTCCTGACATCTTGGGAGCTTGACCTAGGGAACTAGGCCAGATTATACACATTTGACCTTCTTGGGGAGACAAGAGAAGTTTTATTATCCTTTTAGATCAGAGAAATTAACTAGACAGAAAGCTACAGATCTAATCTCCATAGTATGTGGAAAGTAAAATGTTTATAGAGGAAGTGAAGACAAAACATTACCTTTTTATCATATAGATTTCTGTCTCCAGAGGCTAGAGCTTTTTCCTCAGGAGCACTGAGGAATCCAGGAAAGATTTTTATTTCCTCACACTGATTTATCAACAATTGAGAGTTCTGATATAATCTTTCATCATGATTGTGGATTTGTCAATTTCTCCTTTGTATCTTTGCAGCTATACTACTGGATACTTTCATTTAGAATTGTTATATATCTTTAGTAAGTTATTTGTATTGTTTTCTTTAATTATAATGTAGTGACCCTCTTTATCAGATACATTTTAAAAATCCACCTAAAATACTGAACAAGATGAACACAACTGAAAGGAAATTTGATCGTTATATTGATATTAGAGGGGAAAACTTTAAAGCAAAAGCATTATTAGGGATAATCTTTGTCTTCCAAGCAGTGAATTTTGTTAAATTTATTATTACTAGATATACTTAGATTCATTTTTCTCATCTTATTTTATACTATTTATTCTCTTGTATGTGCTTCTGTTTTGTCCTTTCCTGCCTTTATTTACTGAATTTTAAAAGCTACCCCCTTGTCCCCATTTTCATGTGTTAGAAGATATCCATTCTATTTCCACTATTTCGGTGGCTTCTCTTAAATATTTTTGACATGTGCACTTACCTTAATAAAGCCTAAAGTAAATTAACAGCTATACTTTCTTCCTGACTAGTTAATGGAATTTAGAACATTTTAACTCTGATTACTTTCTCCAGTCTTAGAATATGAATATTTTCCAGCGGTTTTGTCCCTTGTTTTTTGTACTCCCACGTGTCATCATCCTTATATGTTTTTATAAGGTTGCTGGGTTAACCCTTATGCTTATTAAATTTCTTTGCCCCATCATTACTATTTCATCTCACTCCTTTCCTCTGATTTCAATGTCCTTTAGAAGTTGTTTTGTGATGGGTCTATTGGAGGCAAACTCTCTCAGTCTTTGTTGTAGAGTGTCTTTACTTAATACTCATCCTTGAGTTGTAATTTACTTGCATGTGGTATCTGAGATTGGTAAGTATTTTCTGCTGACTATGCTTTCTGAGACTGCTAAGTGACATTCTTTTGTAGGTAATCTGTCTCCGGTTGCATTTAAGGTTTTCCTTTGCTTATGGCCTTTTGCAATTTCACTACAAACCCATGGTATCTTGATTATCCTGTTTGGGATTTCTTGTGCTTCTTGAATCTGAGAATTGTTGCTTTTCATCAGTTCTAAAGCATTTTTGTCTGTAATATTTTTGAGTTTTGCCTTGATTCCATTCACTCTGTTCCTTCCTTCTGGAAATTCTATAAAGATATACAGAATATTGGACCTTTTTATGTTATATAATGTGTCTCTTAACCTCCTTTATATTTTCCATCTCTTTATCTCTCTGTGCTTTATCCTGTGTAATTTCATTATACATAATCCAGTTTGTGATTTCTTGTATTAGCTGGGTTTCTGCTGCTATTTAATTCATCTGTTGAGTTTTTAGTTTCAATCATTATGTTTTTAATTGCCATGAATTTTATTTGGTTTCTTTATAAATCTGCCCAGTCCTTTTTCAACAACAGCTTTTCTCAAGAATTTTTTTGTCTTCATCACCTTAATGTTTTCATGATTACTGACAATTTTATTCATGAAGTTATTGTTTTCCTGTTGTTCACTCTTGTTAGACTTTTTTTCCTTCCTGTGTTTTGTAATTTTTATTGAGAGCTCATTTTGTTGTGGCTTAATCTGTAGGAATTCTACAAGACCAGGTTTGAGGGTGTGTTTCTTTAGAGAGAGGGTATTTGTTTCTGCCAAATGCCCCATAGTTACTACCAAGTTGGAAACTCTTTTCATGTTAATGTATCAAATACAATTACAAAGGTAATAAATTCAAGTTAGATCCCACAAATAATTAAAATTCAAATTCCAATGCACACAATAAGTGGTCTTTGGTTACAAATTCTTTGGGAAATTTTTTTCATCCCAGGCTAGGTACTTTAGTTTTTCTCTTGTCAATAGCAGTTTTTTATTTTGTTTTTACATCTCTTTTTTAAAATCTGGGATTTCTCTGTCTCTCGCCCTTTCTCTGTCTCCTTCTCTTTCTCTCTCTGACTCAGCTATGACCTCCAGCTTTGTATAAGCCGGGTAACTTTTTCTGTCCCTGCATGGCCAGTAAAATCTGAACCTATTTGTTATGAAAAGCAGCAACCACCTCCACTGTTCTCCCATCCCAAGCAACTATGACATGGATATCTTATTGTGTGTCTGGGTTTACAAAGACTGGGGCCCTGGATATTTTCCTTACTTTCTTGAAAACTCAATTATTTTTTAAAAACAAATGTTTGTTTTAGAGAGTAGAAAACTGATTATTAGAGGTTATGGGGTAGGGGAAATAAGGAGTTTGGAAAAAGGATATCAACTTTCAGCTATAAGATGAATAAGGTCTGAGAATCTAAAGTAATACACAGAGATAAATAATCTAATACACTTTAGATTAAAAGTAATCTAAAGTCATCTAAATAATGACTATGGTTGATAACACTGTGTTGTATAATTGAAATTTGCTAACAGAGTAGAACTTAAATGTTCTCATAAAAATAAATAAAGATAAGTATGTGAGATGTTGGATATGTTTAACTAGATGGGGGAATCCTTTTACAATGTATACATAAATCAACTCACTATGATGTACACTTTAAATATCTTACAATTTTATGGCAATATACCTCAATAAAGCTGAAATTTTAAAAAATTTAAAAAGGAAATATTTTAAAAAAATGTTTGTTTTAGCATTTACTGATGTTTTGTATCAAGAGGATTTCCAAATTTTCTAGTCTACCATTTTTCTAGAAATAGAAGCCAAAGTGGGTTTATTGATCTTTCCCAGGAGTCCTATAACTTTAAAAAGAATCCAGTTCAGCAAATAATTATTGAATGCCTTCTATGTAGTACCAGCTATTATTTAGGGAAATTATTCACTTTCTAGCAGAATACCACTTTCATTCAGAAAATAAAATAAATCTACCTATCTTCCTCACCATCCTTCTGCAACTATCAATTTGATCACATTATATCAAAGGCAGCATCAGATAAGTTCTAGAACTCTAGATAAAATTCCTACCTTCAGATAAAATTCAAGCACATAAACCCCTGCTACCACAATATACGGATTACATTACCATTAACACACACACACACACACACACACACACACACACACACACACACAATGGTAAATTGAAGAGTTAGATCAAAATTCACATATTTTTTCAAAATCGTGAATGTTTTTCTTTGTGTTTGGATTTTCTCCTACCTCACTTTAAGAGACGTGGTAATATGTGGTCAAGTTAATCACTCCTGGTTGTTGATGACACAAATGAGCTCATTGTGGAATGGTGTAAGTAGACACGACCTGAAGCTATGTCTTTATTCTAGTTCTCAAAGGAGAACAGACTGCTATAAAGCCACCTGTAATGGGGAATACCTTCTTCCCTGCTCCACAACATGGGGCCACAAAAAGTAGGTGCATTTGTTTCTCTTTTGTCCAGGCACAAGCCTGAAGGACAAGATAAAAAAATGTTATTTGAAGAGATTCAATATGAGTATTTTCTAATTTAAATAGTAGAAACAAATTGAATATTATTTTTGGATTGAAACAAAGCTCCATTATATCTGAGTTAGGCTTAACATTGACTTACTCAAGGAGCTCCAGAGATATAAAGAGAAAATGCAAGCAAGGTACTTATTGTAGAGCCTGGCAAGTAGGCAGCACTCAGTAAATATTAGCTATTATTGTTGGTTCAAAAAATACAACAAAGCAGCACAAAATATGGAGTAAAGGAAAAAAAATTACTGAGCATGAAATAGGGCTAAAATATACAACATGTATGCAAAGCTTGTTTGATAATTCTTAGTGTATTTGCATGCACATGTACACACACACACTCAGGAATTTTCTAATGCAGACTCCTAGGCTCATGCCTCTGTATTGTTCTTGTCATTGCACTATTTTTATACTATTCTCATAAACTAGAACAAGCTTATATTTTTCATTCCAAAGAGACATTGGGTGGTAGGTCTTAGCCAACAACAGAAAATAAGCATGTGTTATCCCTGATGACCTTTCTTTTCTTTCTCTTGTATGATTGCTTTAATCTTAACAACTGTGATCATTTATGCCATCAACAAATGTTGGAGTAGTAACATTTTCCTTGTTGCCTAAGTCTAGTAAATAGCTGGCTTCACCACCCCTCCTTAATTGCTATTGATTGGAGGACAAATGATATCATGTGCTCAGACTGATCTATGAATAGGTGGTCGGGGTCATTCTGCAGAAACTTTGACAAAGAAACTAAGAGGAGTTGACAAGGTACAGGGAATCTAGGCTCCATAAGTCAACTCAGAATCTATATCTCATCAGAACACCATCCCATTCTTGGCTATACTGCTCTACTCTCACCTTATGAGCAATGGCAATAAGAAAATGTGCTTCTGTCTTAGTTAACCCTTCTTAGCTACCAAATTTAGTATTCCTGTCTCAGATGTATTTTTAGTTGAAGGCAGTGATTCTTAAGCTTTAGAATGCATTAGAATCATCTGAAGGGATTGTTAAGACAGATTGATGGTTGCCACCCTCTGAGTTTCTGACTTAGTAGGTCTGGGGTGGGGCTTGAGAATTTGCGTTTCCAACAAGTTCCTGGGTGATGCTGATGCTGCTGGTCCCAGGACCACACTAAGAACCACTGATTTAAAGGAATAAATCTCTTACTTATGTGACAGATTAGGTGTTACCTTTTCCTTTGGAAAACCCATAAAGAAGAAAAATAAATAAATCAAATGATCTGGAAGAGAAAGAACATGTACAATATTAACATCAGGACAAATCTTGCAGAAAACTGGCAGAAAAAGCCAGCACTTCTGCTAAGACTTCATTGGGTAAAGATGAAGAAAATATGAGCATATGGCAGTGAAGAACAAAGCCAGGATAGGAAGTTAAGCTGCTTTATGTTCAGCAAATTTCTCTTTCCTCAATTATGTGTTGTCCTTCATTTGCAGTTATTTTTTCCTTTATTTGTGAGTGCTCAAATGTGGCGCAACTATAACAAACATTTTAGCTCAAAGAATAGTTTTGTTCAGAAGGCAATGAGAAAGTGAATGTTCATATACTTAACCTTTTAGCTGAAAGATAGTATTAATACTATGTTATTGTTATCAACTATACTTCAATTTTAAAAATACTATGTTATTGTTTATCAACCAGCCCTGGCCATTCGCAGCTCTCTAAACCTCTGTGCTCTTCAATTTTACATATAATCAGCAAGGTACACTCAGGTCATCTTTCCTTTTCTCTAGAACTACCCCCTCCAAATTATGAGTTATGAAAAAGCCATTATAGACCACACACTCTAAATTGTCTTTCCTATAGCCAAGGACTCAATGTATAGTTAGTGCTCATGAAAAAAGAAGCAGGCACACATTAATGATGAACCCAGGAGGGTTCACTGACATTGAAGAAGGGGGAAGACTTGGGTCTCACCTGGAATTATAGGGGGGCATCCAGGCCACTCTAAGACAGTTGACTCTGTTGAGGGGTGGATGTGAGACCCCTGCCCTCCCAGCTGTCAACCTGGACTGGACATT
The DNA here is from genome assembly GCF_000442215.2 of Lipotes vexillifer. Lineage (NCBI taxonomy): Eukaryota > Metazoa > Chordata > Mammalia > Artiodactyla > Lipotidae > Lipotes > Lipotes vexillifer. The sequence continues at coordinate 153,700 of NW_006794180.1, read as the reverse complement.
TGGAATCTGTTTTTAATTAAACCTAGGAATGACCATGAAAAAAAAAAATCTATTTGTAATTAAACCGGGGAATGACCACAAAAAACCCAAACCCCCCCCAAAAAAAAATGAGTGGTGAGATGAAGAAATTTTAGTTCTTTGATGCTTTAAAAATATTTTTAAAGTTTTACATGCAAAAGATCTGTCTCATTTCTTAATATTTTTGTTTATCCTTTTTAGATTGATTTTTCCGCAGTAAAAAATATAATCACAGATAAACACATAGTGTCTACTTTGCAAAGGTGGCGTCTAAATGTGCTGTGCTTGAATTTCCGTGGTTGTGTTCTCCGACTGAAAACTTTGAGATCAGTAAGTATGTTCATTACAACTGTTTGTCTTGCTTTCTTGTATTTTAAAATGGAAACTTCAATTACCGCCTTAGGCCATAAGAATGCCTATTAAAACTATTTAAAAGTCCTATAATATAGCCAGCTCTTGCTGGAGTGTATGCCCTGGGAGTTGGTCCTTCTTGACTGCTTTTTTTTTTTTGGTCTAACGTTTTTCTATCTATATGCCATTAGTTTATCCACAAATAAAATACAATATAAGAACTTCTCATTAAAGAAATTCTAACAATAGACAGTAGAAGCAGAAATCTACCTTCATCTCCCTCAAACCCATTCACTTACCCCATGGTACTCAACATTATCAGTCTTTCTGTTTTTCTAAAATACATTTATGTATTTGTGATTAAAAATACACAATTTTAATTTTTAACATTAAAGGGATCATACTGTCTTATATTTTCTATTATGTCTTGGAAATCTTTTCATGTCAGTACATATAGAACTACTAAGTTATTTTCCCATTTTATGGCTATACTGTAACTTATTTAACTTTCTTCCTATTGATGGACATTGAGGTTATTTCCAGTTTTTTCCAAGCTGTTTTGTGAAGTCTGTATTTAATTGTCTTAGTTCAGGCTGCTATAATAAAGTTCCATTTTGGCTGGGTGGCTTATAAACCACAAAAACTTATTTCTCATAGTTCTAGAGGCTGGACGTCCAAGATCAGGGTGCCAACGTGGTTGGGCTCTAGTGAGGGCCCTGTTCTGGGTCGTGGACTTCCGTCTTCTCCCTGTATCCTCACATGGTAGACAGCAGAAGAAAGCACTCTCTGGAATCCTTTGTGTATGGGCACTAATCCTATTCATGAGAGTTCCACCTTAATTACATCCCAAAGGCCCCACCTCCTAATACCATCACACTGGGGGTTAGGATTCCAACATGTGAATTTTGGGGGGACACATTCAGCCCACTGCATTAACTCATATGTCCTTTGAGGTACATTTTTAAGTTTCCATATGTATTTCTGGAAATGAGAGAAAAAATAGATTTCAAAAAGTATACATCCATGTTGACTTCAGATAATGAGAAAGAATGCCATAAACACATGTAAATAACAACATGGATGAGTCTAAAGATATTAATGGGCAAAAGCAAGTTGCAGAATGATATACATAATCTAATACCATTTGTATATAACTTTTCAATGTGTAAAATAATACCATATACTTTATATTTGGAAATAATTTCAATACTATATATTCAAGGGCACTTGTACATACACACACACAGTAAAATATAAAAAGCATGCATGGGAATCAAAAACCCCAAATGCAAGATAGTGGTTACCTCTGAGGTGGAGAGGGTTGAATGAAATGGGGAAGAGGTTCACAAGGGGTTTCAACTGTTATCTGTAATATTTTTTAAATTGAAAAAAGAAAAAATACAAAATGGAATAATTCTAATTGGTTATTGCTGGTGCTGAAGGAAGCGGTAGCTTTATATATGATGTTATTTTACCTTATCACGTATTAAACTATCTTCTCGGTTTTAAGTTTCTTGGTTGAATCTCTTAGGTTTTCTAGGTAGACTATCATGTCATCTGGAAATACTAACAGTTTTATTTCCATTCATTCCTATTCTTGTATCTTTTACTTCTTTTTTTCAGTAGCAAGGATATGCAGCCATCTTGTCTTGTTCTTGAGTCCTTTTCTCATATTTTTAATGAGAATGGTGTTAATATTATTATATCTTTTAATTTCTGGGACACACCCTTCATAAAGATATAATGCTGCTCCATCTTTTACAGCAGCCATCTTATGCATGTTCCTCATTCAATCTGGTCATGTCTGCCTTTGGATTTTTAGGAACTATTAATTTCTGATCCACCAAGACCATTCCTTTTTATTTTCCAAGGATATTATAGATTAAAAATCATTCATTTCTTGTAATTTGGGTAGGAGAGGAAAACTGAAACATGTGCTTAGTCTGACATCTTAAACCAATTTGTTACTTTTTTCTTCTTTTGCTCTCTCTCCTTGTGATTTGGTGACTATCTTTAGTGTTTTGTTTGGATTTTTTTTCTCTTTTTGTGTGTGTGTATCTATTATAAATTTTTGGTTTGTGGTTACCATGAGGTGTATATACAGCAATCTTTATACATATTTGATTATTTTATTTTATTTATTTATTTTTTTTAACATCTTTATTGGGGTATAATTGCTTTACAATGGTGTGTTAGTTTCTGCTTTATAACAGAGTGAGTCAGTTATACATATATATATGTTCCCATATCTCTTCCCTCTTTGTCTCCCTCCCTCCCACCCTCCCTATCCCACCCCTCCAGACAGCCACAAAGAACCGAGCCGGTTTCCCTGTGCCATGCGGCTGCTTCCCACTGGCTATCTACCTTACGTTTGTTAGTATATATATGTCCATGTCTCTCTCTCGCCCTAACACACCTCACCCTTCCCCCTCCCCATATCCTCAAGTCTGTTCTCCAGTAGGTCTCTGTCTTTATTCCTGTTTTACCCCTAGGTTCTTCATAACATTTTTTTTTCTTAAATTCCATATATATGTGTTAGCATACGGTATTTGTCCTTCTCTTTCTGACTTACTTCACTCTGTATGACAGACTCTAGATCTATCCACCTCATTACAAATAGCTCAATTTCGTTTCTTTTTATGGCTGAGTAATATTCCATTGTATATATGTGCCACATCTTCTTTATCCATTCATCCGACGACGGGCACTTAGGTTGTTTCCATCTCCGGGCTATTGTAAATAGAGCTGCAATGAACATTTTGGTACATGACTCTTTCTGAATTCTGGTTTCCTCAGGGTATATACCTAGTAGTGGGATTGCTGGGTCATATGGTAGTTCTATTTGTAGTTTTTTAAGGAACCTCCATACTGTTCTCCATAGTGGCTGAACCAATTCACATTCCCACCAGCAGTGCAAGAGTGTTCCCTTTTCTCCACACCCTCTCCAGCATTTATTGTTTCTAGATTTTTTGATGATGGCCATTCTGACTGGTGTGAGATGATATCTCATTGTAGTTTTGATTTGCATTTCTCTAATGATTAATGATGTTGAGCATTCTTTCATGTGTTTGTTGGCAGTCTGTATATCTTCTTTGGAGAAATGTCTATTTAGGTCTTCTGCCCATTTTTGGATTGGGTTGTTCCTAATCTCTTGTTTGAATGCATTTTAACAACCCTGCATTTTTACTCCCCCCAAGTTTGTTTTTGACATCATAGTTTACACCTTTCGTTTCGTGCATCTCTTAACTACTTATTGTTGATATAGATGATTTTACTACTTTTGTCTTTTAAACTTCCTACTAGCTTTATAAGTGGTTGATGTGCTATCTTCACTGTATATTTGCCTTTACCGATGAGATTTTCCTCCTTTTGTAATTTTCATATTTCTAGTTTCTAGGCCTTTTCTTTTCCACTTAGTGAAGTCCCTTTAACATTTCTTGTAAACCCAGTTTCTTTCAGCTTTTGCTTGTCTATAAAACTCTTGATCTTTTCTTTGAATCTGAATGATAGCCTTGAGTAGATTATTCTTTTTCCTTTTATCATTTTAAAAATATCATGCCACTCCCTTTTGGTGTGCAGAGTTTCTGCTGAAAAGGCAGCTGATGGTCTTATAGGAGTTACCTTGTTACACTGTTGACTGATACATATTACATCTCCCCATCATACACCAACACTCCACCTCCTGCAGAAAGAAGCCCCAACATCTCACAGAATTTAGGCAAGTAGATTCTCATTACTGAATTGCTTCTATTTGCTAGAGCAGGAGACTTGTTCAGATTTCTCAGAAACAGATGTTAATTGATCCAGGGTGTAAACTCCAGAGGAGGGGATGGTTAGTAAATGAATAATCTGAACTGTTTAATGTTAAATATCTTTCCCAAATAATCAAGAATTAGGGCAGAGCTGTCTCAGGCTTAGGACTCAGGAGAACTCAGCTTGTAGTAAATCTTATTTACTTCAGAAAAATCAAAGAATCATAGAACTAGTTGAAAAAAAAAAACACTTGGGTATTTGGATAAAAACTCAAGTGATATTTAAACATATATGTTCAAATATGTAGCTCTCAGGACTGTATTATTTTTGACTACCATAAAATATACTTTAAAAAAAAATCTCTTGAATTTCATCACCTATTGAACAGAAGGAAGTTGCAAAGGCAAGTTATTAATCAATCAAGTATGAAATTGGCAGAAAGGGTGGATATATGTATAACTGATTCACTTTGCTGTACAGCAGAAACTAACATAGCATTATAAATCAATATTCGAATAAAAATTAATTTAAAAAAGAAATTAGCAGAAGAGGAGATATCTAATTATTAATTCCATCACTGATCAACTATTCTTCCCTGAAAAAATATAAACTCTGATACAAAGAAAGAGCAAATTTTAAGCTTTTAAAAATGTATTTAAATTTTGGCCCTGGGAGATATTAGCAATTCTAAATGACTTACTTTTGGATGGTCTGGATCAATTTCTATCATGATGTGTTCCAGAGCTTTATTTTCAAATAGATCCCTGGGAATGATCCTGAATATAAAAATAAACCAATAAAATTCCCAGCTAGCTTCCAAAAATTAAACCAGAGAGTAACTTGGGTCCTTTCTCTGAATCAGATTTAATGCCCTTATTTCTTTCCAGAACCCTCACATTCCCACTGTGTGCCTCTGTCTTCCACTGAGGTCCCACCTGGCTTTCTCCACCATCAAATCTTGGATGTTTTATTTAATATTCCACTCTGAGTGCTCATCAACAATAAGTGAATTTATTACATCTCTCTGGTAACACTTCAAACTTAACAGCTACCTTCAATACCTCATGTTGAACAATGTGAGAATTTGCATTGAGAACCAGTATTTCTAAGTCTCCACCCTGACCCAAACCATTGATAAAATGCACATAGCGGTTAGAACCTTACAATACAGTGTCATTTCCTGAACCACCAGCTCCAGCAATTGTTCCAGCTTCCCACTCTCTTGGTTTCCTCTACATATTAATAGAATTAACTGACATGACCCAAAGATTATCACCTGCCCTCATTAAGCGTTTCAGGAGAAAAAGCACCTACTATTCTTTTAGTGTCTGTTTCTGGAAGTTCTGATGTGAGGCAGCCATGACTAAAGGTAACATTTAGAGTGCTCTGTATCCTTGCACAGTAGAAAGGACTTAGGCAGACCTGAATCTAGGCTCTGGCACCTGCCAGCTTTGTGGCTCTCCTACATACTAAGCCTTGGTTTCCTCACCTAGAAAAGGCAGATAATATTATGTACCTCAGAGGGATCTTGTGAGAATTAGAAATAGAATACGTGAAGCTCTTAGCACAGTGTCTGGCCTCTAATAGGTGTTTAAGAAATGTTCAAGGGAATTCCCTGGAGGACCCACGTGGTTAGGACTTGGTGCTTTCACTGCTGTGGCCTGGGTTCAATCCCTGGCTGGGGAACTAAGATCCTGCAAGCCACGTGGTACAGCCAAAAAAAAAAAAAAGGAATGCTCAATACTATTTGTTATTTACCACGTTCTATACTTTGGAAATTTGTACAAGTATCAGATAAGACCAGTTGTTAAACTTTGTATGAACACCTTGATATAAGAAATGGAAATATATTCAATTCAGTGAAAAGAAAATCTGCACAAAAAGGAAAAAGTGGTATTTCTAATGATATGTACATATTTCTTTGCATTTTATTTTTCTAATAGTACAGTACTATCAAAATACAAACTGATGGGGTCAGTCTCCAGACACTTCCTCTCTTTCTGGTGATTGTTTCTTCAGGTGAGCTAATTTTAACCTGCAACGCAAATCATGGGGCTTCTTTTGGGTACCACCTCTGCCCTCAGTTGCTTCTGATATCACTTCCCTTTTTGTTTGCTTCTTTTTCATCCCAAATCCTGACCCTGAATCCTAATTTCATCCTGTTTTATATTCCTTGACATATTAGCTTAGCAGGAAGGGCTCTCAGATCCTTCCCACTGACAGGTGGCTTCCTAGTCTGAACTCTGTTAAAAAACCAGTGCTGTTTCCACATTTACTATAGTTTATACCTGTTCAGAGCTCATGTTCACATCATCTACAACTGCTTCTGAGAGTCCCATCTTCTGAGCGGTCTCTAATATAATTCTCAGATTCTTGACTTATTGCCTGTGGCAATTCTCCTTCAGGTCTAGCTTGACAGTTTTTTGCAAGGATCAGTGAAAAGTAGTTGAGAATTTGGGTTTACCAGGACCTCATTTTGGAGTGCACAGGAATCAGAAATGGAAATTTATTCAATGCACAAGCTGACTTACTGAAAAAAAAAAAAGTTGGGGGGCAGAGGGGAGAGAATTACATTTTATTATTACTAAGCATTTGTATCTCTTCATTTTGATCTTTAGGTATGTGCAAGCAGCTCTTGAAAAGCATGTAAAAATGAACCAGGTTTTTTTAATTTTCAAAAAGCAGTAAAAACATTTATACAGAACATTATGACCTCCTAACGCCATCATTAGGACCCAACACCTGCAGGTTACCAGTGTGGAGTCACCATCAAAAGCTGTTCTGCAAACAGGCAGGCAAACAGCATGAGAGCATTCCCTTGATTACTATACTGTGACAACAATAATAATAATTAAGGGAACCTTCCTTTAGCTGGGTAACCTCGCCTAAATAGGTAAAACAGTTAATCAAAATCTAAACATGCGGTTTTCCAACACCAGTTTAGCAAATACAAAATTAGCTGCAACCAGAACAATTTCTAAGTTATCCCACAATAGTGATTCTTACACTTTGTTTCTTTGCTGTGTGATCCTTATGTATTTTTTCCCATTCATCATCTTCTGTATCCTGGTCAAATGTTTCAGGGTATGCTGGTAATTTGTCTTTGGGGCATTCTTCATAGTAACTCCGAACATATTTTCCCACAAACCACCCTTTGTATTCTTTGGGCATTTTGCACTCCAGGCCATTATAGTGCACGTTGTAGTGATGCATTAACCAGTAGTAGAGGTAGTGGATGTTGTAGTCACATCTCCAAGGGTTATCTCTGAGCCACAAGAGTTTCAAAAAATACAAGTCTTCTAATACTCCATAGTCAAAGTTTTGCAGACTGTTGTTTGATAAATCTAACTCTTCTAAATGTGTGAGTCCTAAAAAAGCAGCTAGAAACAGAAAATATTTATTAAACCAATTGGGTAATTGAGTTAAGTGCACTGTATATTATAAGGACAAATTTAAATTAAAAATAAGAGAGTTAATTCTCTCTATTGAAAAAGGAAAAGATTTCCCTCCCCGCCTTTTTCTCAGAGTTCTTACTTTAGAAAACTTGCAAGTACTTTCTCTTCTCTTTGAAATGTGTATATAACCTTTAGAAGACTAAAGAGGCCTTTTTCAGCTTTATAAGGATCGTCCTTCTTAAGAACCTGGGAGCCATCTCTTTGAAATGGAAACATCAAGGGAGATAACACCTGTCTCCCAGTTTCTGTGTGGGGGGTAGGAGCCTTCTTCCAAGTCACAAAACTACCTCTTGTCATAAAGATATAAGTTTGTTTTCCTCTCAATAAAGCCAATTAGCTAACACAGATGCCAACTCACTTGCGAGTAAGGTTAGAATGAATAATGTTTGACAAACGGTGCTGTCAAGTCTTCTTACTTAAGAACTAGCTATTAATTATCCTGAAAACACGTATGTATTAGGTTCTATCTGCTTGGCTATACAAAGGGTGAGATTTCTTTCTGTCTCTGCAATCTCTTAGCAGATTGCCTGTGATGTACATCACATTCTGGTTTAATGCTTATTCAATAATAAAAGAATCTTCTTTCTCTTTACCATTGTGGAGAGGATTTCTGTGTTGGGTGAAGACTTTGGTTTTAATTATATTTCCCTAACAGTATACATGTCTAAATGCAAAATTCTGAAATATGTTTTTACTCAAAGCTTTCCCCTTGATTAAATTGACTAGAATACAATATTTTATTTGAAAAATCAGTTTTAAGTTAGCTTTCTAAAAATGTACTTTGTGCTCATGTGCATTTTTTAATACTCACTGGAAAGATGCCACAAAAAAGGCATGAATTAGGAAAATATCTCAAATGTAAGACATAGTGCATAAAAAATGAGAAACGTGTTTGGGTGTGATTTGACAGCTCTCTGGGATATAACTCTGAAAATGCCTAGAAAATAGCCGTTTCCCAGTTTCCTTCCCAGGGGGAAGGAATTATATTCTTGTATTGTCCAAAACCAAAAAAATTTTTATCAACATTTTTAAGACATCTGGTTGTATTTTGGCAAGCTATGGTAGCTATCAGCTTTGAATCCATATGTATTTAATTCTGTTGGAGGGTGGATAATTAAAACAAATATTAAACACATAACAAAATAATACAACAAAAAGCTTTTTTTTCCCCCTCTGAGAGTAAAGAAATCTAAACCTAAATTATCCCTACTTCAGTTGATGTAAACTGACCAGGTACTCTAGAATTTACAGGTCAAGGCTGATTTCAAATATTTTGTTTCTGTTTCAAACATTTTCTCATTGCTCTTTTAAAATACTCTCTTCAGAGCATACAGTGCCCTTATTTTGAATTTGAAAAATATGCTCTCAAACTAATACCATTAACTATTTTCATATCATTTGTTCTCAGACAAAACCCTTAATTCCCCCTAAAAGAAGTCTATTTTGGTGCAAAGCAATGACTTTGGTCATTGGGAGAGGGGAGCAGGTGGCTGGGGAGGAGCAAAAGGTCAGCCCTTGCAATGATAGTTCTGAAGACACTGCATTTTAAAAAATTTGCTAACATTTTGTGAGTTAATGATCTCACAATTTTCTTTCTTTCTTTCTTTCTTTCTTTCTTTCTTTTTTTTTTTTTTGCGGTACGCGGGCCTCTCACTGTTGTGGCCTCTCCCGTTGCGGAGCACAGGCTCCAGACGTGCAGGCTCAGCGGCCATGGCTCACGGGCCCAGCCGCTCTCCGGCATGTGGGATCTTCCTGGACCAGTGCACGAACCCGTGTCCCCTGCATCGGCAGGCGGACTCCCAACTACTGTGCCACCAGGGAAGCCCTCTTTTCTTTTTTTTAAAAAAATTATTTTTGGCTCCGTTGGGTCTTTGTTGCTGCATGCGGGCGAGCGGGGGCGGGGGAAATTAGACACTTGCCCAGGGACCCGAGACAGGCATGCCTGTCTTGCAGTTCTTTGGTTTTCATTGAGCAAAAGAGGATCTCCACCTCCAAATTCTTCACTCTGTGGCCTGGCTTTGTGAAGACCGGCTACCAGTGACTGACCTGCACACTAGTACAATGATCGCTTCGTTTGGGAGAAGAGTATCTCTATAGTATTCTTATTCAATGTAAAATGAAAATTGCTTTTGATCTCAAAATTTGAAGATACTCCCAAGTTTACACTGTCTGTATGAGTGTAGCATATTGCTGTTGCTTTCAAAATTTTTTAAAATTATGATTTCTTAATATTTAAAAATGTTATTAATACTAAAATATGCCCCGGTAGCTCTAGAATATTCATTTTCAGTTTTTACTTCTACAATGTTAAAATCCTAATGTTCTGTTAATGGTATTAAATTACCTTTAAGAAAACAAGAAACAATTGTACTCAAAATGTTTATGACATTAACATTGCACTATTAATAGTAGTAATACACATTTTTAAAGACAGAGCTTTTCAAATTATGAACGCACTGCAAAGGCACAAATATTATGTACGTTACAAATCTGATCAACATTGCAGTAATTCTCAGTTCTTTCTAAAATTCAGTGAGTTAACTTACCATGCTCATTTTTGTCATAGGCTTTGCTTAGCAAATGGAGAAGAGATTTGAAGGATGGAAAAGAGAATTGATCTTGATCTAGGATTAGATAAAATCCCTCTGGCTCTAGTTTGAGCACATTTTATCTTAATTCATGAGCACACTAGATTTT
>NW_006794180.1:127996-143416 GCF_000442215.2 Lipotes vexillifer | reverse complement strand
TTTATTGCGGTACACGGGCCTCTCACTGTTGTGGCCTCTCCCGTTGCGGAGCACAAGCTCTGGACGCGCAGGCTCAGCGGCCACGGCTCACGGGCCCAGCCGCTCCGCGGCATGTGGGATCTTCCCGGACCGGGACACGAATCCGCGTCCCCTGCATCGGCAGGTGGACTCTCAACCACTGCGCCACCAGGGAAGCCCTAGATCTTTATTTTATGAGCTTAATTTATTCTGCTTAGCAGATTGTTTCAAATTTACTTTAAACAAGTTAAAGTCTTACTTTAAATAAGTTTGGACTTAATGAAAAGCAAAGAAAATGCCAGATCTGAATTTCCTTTTAAAAATCACGACATGTTTAGCATATTACTGACCACTAGCCACATACCCTATATATATATTTTTTGGCTGCTTTGGGTCTTCATTGCTGTGTGCGGGTTGTCTTTAGTTGTGGTGAGCCGGGGCTACTCTTTGCTGTGGTACGCGGGCTTCTCGTTGTGGTGCCTTCTCTTGTGGCGGAGCATGGGCTTTAGGTGTGCAGGCTTCAGTAGTTGTGGCGTGTGGGCTCTAGAGCGCAGGCTCAGTAGCTGTGGTTCAGGGGCTTAGCTGCTCCGTGGCACATGGGATCTTCCTGGACCAGGGCTCGAACCCGTGTCGCCTGCATTGGCAGGTGGATTCTTAACCACTGTGCCCCAGGGAAGCCCTAGCCATATACTCTTATTTTTAAAATATATTCTACATAACACTTCTTTTATTTGGACCAACTGAATAACTGTTGCTTATTACATACTTCATAAAGCAACAGTTTGGCAAATATTTCTGAGGGCCAAGCAAGTTCTACTATAAGCATGTTTCATTTAAATTCAAACTTCTTACTAGTTTTTTAAAAACTAAATTGTATTTACTATAAATGTTGCCATAATAAAAAAAACAGAGAACACCTGTCACCTGTTTAAAGGGCTATTCTGTGGAACTTACCGGGATCTATGAATTGAATGCCGTTGCTGCTGAGGTTTAATTTCTTTAGCTCATGAGCATCTTCAAACTCCTTGGGTCGAAGCTGGTTGATTTTGTTGTGTGACAAGTCAAGTTTAACAATGTCTGGAGGGATGTTGTTTGGAACTTTCTTCAACTCTGGAAAAAATTAAAATGTTCAGGTTATCAAGCTCTCCTCTTGCCCCCATTTGCTCTATCACTCTTATCCCTGTGTGACTGAAGAGTCAGCTCTTGAAGGGGAAAAGGAAATCCCATCTAAAGCCGAAGAACATTACTATATGAACAAGCCTCAGAATATGCTAAATTCCACCAAAGCCCAGCGAACCAAGTGCATCACACTCAGAGGAGCAGGTATCACTCCTTGCTGAACTGTTCTGAGAAACTTCCTAGAGGCGGCAAGAAATCAAGAGCAGGACAGCAGGCAGTGCAGCTCAGCTGGCTGGGCATCAGGCGCGTGGTGGGGCTTAAGCCTGGCCGCCTGTTAGAATCACCTGGGATGCTCTTAAAAACAGAAAGCTGAAACAAAATGAAACCCACAAATCAAACCACTCTTCCTGCCTCCCCTCCCATTCCCTTCCCACTCCTCTAAGAGCTTTCACTATTAATTATTGCCTCTTTGTTGCATCTTCCTTTCATCCCTCTCCTTCTGTTAACAAATAAGCTCAGAACTTGCCATCCTAAAAAAGAAACAAAAAGCCCTCGACCTTGATGACCCTCAGGATGTTACCTTTTTTCTCCTTTCCTTGGATGCTAAAATTGGAGAAAGAATAGTCCTCATTTGCTCCCCCTGCTTCCTCATCACCCACTTATTCCCTGCATCCTTGTGACTTAGTTTATACTCCACCACTCCTCCATGACTCTTCCCAAGGTACTGAAGTAATTGGACTCCTCAGGAGAAACAGTAATAACAATAGTGCTGCTACTACAAGCTACTGCTGAGTTGACAATGACTCTACTACAAAAAAGCCTCTGGAAGAGGAGCCCAGTTATTTTTCATAGGTTAATAGGAAATCAAGGTTCACCTAATTTATCTCTTACTATTTATATTTGTCTTTTAATCATGCTTTAAAATACTATAAAGTGTGTTTATTTTATAGTTTAGTATAATACTTGCCCTTTCTTTTAATCTTTAGCAAAATATTCTGAAAAGGTTTTATTCAATTTTAAGTAGGGCAAGTGAAGCCTGTGAAGAGAAACAAACCTGTTCAGACAAAAGAAAATTAGAAGCAACAAATAAAATGTCCAGATTAGTTCACACCTGAGAAACAGCATGACCCAAAGACTTTCTGAATAAGTAGAAATTCCTTGAACTAGGTACAGTAAGTTTATGAAAGGTGGTATCCATTTATCCATAATTCCCTTTTTGCTATAGAATAATTGACTTACTGATAATGTTTTCCAAATATTTTTAAAAAACCCCTTCTGGTATATATGATTTCTTAACTCATAGTATGTTTACTTTCATAAAGACTCAGTCTTATATCCCCCCTTCTTTTAACAGCTCAGAATCCATGGTTAATGGGATGGTATTGGTAGTTCCTTCTTTGGTATTCTTATCACTGTTAAATTTGCTTTTTCTTCTTGATGGGATCTTGGTATCTTAGTACCTATGTACAAGAACTTTTTCTAGGTGCCCTAACAAGTATTATGTGACAAGAACCCTATGAGCTAAGTACATTATCCCCATTTTACAGATGAAGAAACTGAGGCACAACTTGCCCATAGTCACCCTCTAGGATTTTTTTTTTTTTTTTTTTTTTTTTATAACGCCCAGGCTCAGTGGGTATAAAGGGAAGCAGCTGACAATTTTGCTGCTGTATCTCTGCCTTGAGTGTTTGGGGTTGTTTTTTGTTTTTTGTTTTTTAACATCTTTATTGGAGTATAATTGCTTTACAATGGTGTGTTAGTTTCTGCTTTATAACAAAGTGAATCAGTTATACATATACATATGTTCCCATACCTCTTCCCTCTTGCATATCCCTCCCTCCCACCCTCCCTATCCCACCCCTCTAGGCGGTCACAAAGCACGGAGCTGATCTCCCTGTGCTATGCAGCTGCTTCCTACTAGCTATCTGTTTTACGTTTGGTACACACTCTAGGAGTTAAACACAGACATGCTAGCCCCCAAAACTATGCTTCTAACCATTATGCTCTGCTGCCTATTCCTGGTACCTTTCTGCTTCACTTATGCTGTTCCATCTGCTTAGAATCCTCAAGCTTGTCATGTAGGGTTAAGTGGGGATTGGGGAACAACTGGGGTGGGGGTCAATATATTGGAATGGCCATAAGACCTTTCTGGCTCTGTATTTAAAATGACATCTCCCTGCTTTCAAGTAGGCAACAACAGCAATGATAATACCATTTCCTGCTTCTTCTCAATGGCAGTTATCAGCATCAGGCGCAGGGTACATCTTACTGATTTTTTTCATTTTTGCACCCTCCTTGCCATGGAAGCTTCCTGAGGGACGTTTAGAACAGTGCCTAATATATCATAAATAAATAAGTGGTATGTGGCAGTCAGCTTCTAAAATGTCATCCAACAATCTCCTCTACTGATATTCATGCCCTTGTATAAACTCTTCCCCTTAAGTATGGGCTGAACCTAGTGACTTGCTTCTAATAATAGAATGCAGCAAATATGATAGGAGCTCACTTCCATAATTAGGTTATAAGAAATTGTGACTTTTGTCTGGCTAGCAGACTCTCTTTTGCTGGCTTTGATGAAGTAAGTTGCCATTTTGGAGAGGCTCACATGGCAAGTAATTAAGGTTGGCCTCTGGCCAACAACCAGCAAGGAACTCTGGCCCTCAGTCCAACAGTCCTTGAGGAACTGAATCCTGCCAGCAGTCATATGAGCTTGGAAGAGGATATTTTTCCAGTTGAGCCTTCAGGTGAAACCACATCTTATTGCAGCCTTGTGAGAGATCCTGAAGTAGAGGACTCAGCTAACCCATATCTGGTTTCCTGACCTACAGAAACTGTGAGATAATAAAGTGTGTTGTTTTAAGCCACAAAGTTTTGGGGTAGTTTCTTAGGCAGCAACAAAGTTATCTAACTAACACATGGGAAATAATGAGCTCATTAAATGTGTTGAGTTTAATGATTCAGGAATATTGAGCCCTCTTGTAATAAAAATGCTTTGAAAATTTGGATTGATTTTATTTCCATTCTCTGATAAGACATTGTTTTGTTTGACCTAGAGTTGTCTCTGCCAATATATAGAAAGGTGAAAGATTTTAAGACTTGAACTTATTATAATGTTGCAACGCTGAGGTAATCCTCCCTTTAGGACCAGCAAGACCCTGACAGGAGAGCTATATTCTCTCTTGGGCACTACATGTAAACAAGGAGATGGATATCCCAGGAAAAACTGAAAACCACAGAGACACTTGAGGACAGGCAGAAGAAATAATTTCTTGACATTTAGCATTTGGAATAATTATTGAGAATGGCTGTGGCATTTTCTTAGAAGATTTTTAAAAGAGGAATAGAGTTTTATTTCAAAATACCCAGGATCCCACCTCTCTTCTCTTCCTTCACTGCTACCACATTGGTCCAAGCCACCATCACCTCTTGTCTGGATTATCCCAATATTGTCCTAAGCCCAGGTGATCATGTTAAAACATGTGAGATCCTGTCATTTTACCAGATGGCTTGCCATCCTCCAGATGGCAGAACCCTTTCATTGCTTCCCATCTCACTATAAATAAAAGCCCAAGTCCTCACCAAGGCCCTACAAAGACATTAAGGGCTGTAGGTCTTCCTTGCCACCAGAGTTAGTATCTCCTAGGTCCTGGAAAACAGCCTATTTATCAGTACTTGCTTGCTGAACCCACATCTGCTGGGCTGGACATGAGGGTGAATGACAAGCAACCATTGTAGGACATGAGGGTGAGGCCCAAGCAACCACTGTAGGACAAGCTAAAGTGGGTTAACCACAAATAAATGGGTAGAAAAAAATGTTTATGAGAACACCCCGAAACCCAGCTTAAGCAATGTGGCAGAACTGTGGAAGAGGAATATGAACTGCAGAACCAACTTTGGCATTGTTACCAGCAGACCTGAGTAAAAATAGGATCCACAAGTAATACCAGGAAATGCAAACCAAAGCCTTTACTAGTAGGCTTAGAAAAACATGGAAAAATCTTATTTGTTGTATTGATGAGTAAAAACAGTTCTTTAGTTTTTTAACCTTAAACTTGAATGAGAAATGCAAATGTTGATGTGAAGTATGTTTGTCTTTGATAAAGATTACACAAATACAAATTTCCCCAGACCAGAAGTCAAATTTGGTCAATGCCCCCATTTCTAGACCAGGCACCACACGGTTATTTGCTGCTGAGATTTTTGGTAAACCTTCAACAAATATCATATTTACTTGATTATCACCCCCTGACAAGCATTGCCTCTCCCCCAACCAAACCTTGCTGATTTTGAGGAGGAAATTGGGAAATTTTTTCCACGTAATTTCTCATTTAGTAGGCTACCTTGATTGTCAGCAATGTCAGAACTACTCTTAAGGCTTGGTAGTGGTAGGTAAAGAGATATAAAAGGCCCTGTGTATTGCAAATAAAAGATTCTTAATTATTGTTCAAACTAATGGTGAAATTATCTTCAGAGGCAGCTGGGAGCAATTTATGGTCATAATTCTCCACAGCCCTAATCTTAGAAGTAAAATAAATCCTTAAAATGGTAAATTATTCTGGTAAATGTGAAGCTAAAAAGCAGTTTTAAAACTCTCTCATGTATTTTTGGCAAATCCATCCATCTCAATATGGCATAAACACGGCTTTCAACTAATCTTACATTTATTCCCTTTGAAAGACTAAGTTTTGTTGGCAGAGTGCCTGTCAGTGAATAAAGCTATTGTTTCTTTTTCTTGCTGTCAGATGTTTAAGGCAAAAATAGTGATCTTTGAGGTCTATGTGGTCAAAATGGCATGTATTAGGTACCCTACACACACCATCTGACTCATCATCTGTCAGCTGGAAGAGGCACAACTAATTCCCGAGTTAAGGGAATCTGTATTCGGGTTCCTTGAGTGTGATCATGTACACGATGAATTGTACAGAGCCTAAGAGGAGGGTTCAATACTGGAAGGAAGCACCCAGAAGGCTTTTATATATTCTTCTTGGTTAATAGGCATACCCAGAATCTTGAAGGAAGAGAGGACAGTGCATGGTGGCCAATGGCTTGGGAACTGCTTAGGGATTGCCTATGTGATCTTCAAAGGGCAACCTAACTTCTCTACTCCTCAACTTCTTCCTTCCTAAAATGAGGATAATACTAGTATTTCTTTTAAGGTTGTGAGGAGTAAATGACAATGCATGAAACTGCTATGTCTTAGGCACACAGAGCATTTAGATGGCAGCTCTCATTAATATCACGGCTAGTTCCACTCTTGATGGCATGTTTTAGGCTTCTTTAGATCCTACATAGTGTCCAACATGTGAGCACCATCAAAAGTATTACCACCCTCTGGCAGGGAGTTAGAGATGAACACTGCTGAACATTTATTCTCAGTATTTGACATTTATTATCTAGTTATAGAATAGGGTAAGGAAAACTACAATGGATAAAATTCAGTGTCATACCTGAGTTCCAGCCATGATTTTTAACTTCTATATATTTTTATGTTTAAAAGTTGCTTAAATTACTGCTTTGTAAGAGCAAAGAAAGCAGCTCGATTATTATCATCAATCTAAAGAACATGGCCCTGTGCCAGGCAGTACCAAAGGGAATTTAATAGAGAAGACCTTTGATTTTAAACTTATGGGAATCAACAATATATCAAAAAATGAAAAGTACATTATCAGCTGAATCACTAGACTGATATCAACCATAGTGAGAGTGATTTATATTGATGATATTAAAAGACACAACTACCCTTCATTTTATAATCTAAAAAGTATAGGCTCTGATTTACGTCGTCACTAACAAGTGGAGGAACTTGAGTTGTCCTTTAGTGTTAGTATATATGTACTAACTGTGCATGTCATATAAACTTTATTTATATTGTTTTCCAGTAAATCATGTGCTTTTAAAGCATGAAGAATGAATTTATGGGGCATGTCTGGAAGGTTGTGTTTAGACAACAACAGTAACTTGAGGAAGGAAAGCAATAAAAAAAAATTTGTATTTTTATAAGTTGATTTTTGCCGAGAAAAAAGAGAAAAATATCATGGAAAAAAAGACAAAGGCAGAAATAGGCTCACTGGAGAGGGAATGGCCAAAGAGTAGAAAAGCAGTAAAAAAGAAAGCTATTTCCTACTATGTTATCTTTTCTTAAATTACAGTGTGGTATAGCTGTAGAAACCTTCAATTTTGTGTTAATAGCATTTTTCTCAGATAACTAAAGAGCTTAACTCTACTATTTTCTCTTTGTCACCTGATGCAGCAAGTGCAAATTAACTTTAGCTTGAGGATAGAACCTTAGTGATATCAAGTAGTTTTTCTAACTCAAGTCTAGGAATAGTAGCTTTGTATTAGTTTTAAAAATATATAATTCAAGTTTTTAAGCATCACGAAGGAAATCCTAGTAAAACATGCTCTTTGTCATGAAGCACCAAGTACCCACTGTTAACCGTGTTAGGGAAATTCCACCCAATCTGGCTACAGAGAAACTTCATGTACTGACTTTTCTGCAATTCTTTAATGCTTTCTTTGTTCCAGCTGCTTGTTTGAACATGGTTAGATTAATTATGGATGCCGGCAGGCTCAGGTGGACTAAGTTTCAAATCTTAGCTTTGCTGCTTACCTATGAGACCTTGAGCAACTGACTGAACCTCCCTTAGCCTCATTTTCCTCAACTGTAGGATGGGGATACTATCAATACTACCTTGCTGGCAGCTGTAGACAGCATGTGTGTGGAATACCTGGAGCATAGTAGGTTCTCAATTAACGAGCACTTTCTCTCAAACTTAGAGGATCCCGTAACGGCATCTCCCAGGTTACGATACTGTAATTGCTCTACTCTAGCATCAACGATATATAATTCACAGAGTGTCATAGTAAGCAAACCTTTTGGTGTCACGTAGTCATGGTGTGATCTAATCAGGTGTCACCTTCCACAGTCAGAGAGAGGGAGCAAGTCTTGAGCATGACTTCGCTGATAAAAGAACAAATTTATTCCTGCTTCTTCAAAGTCCACAGATTCCTGCCTATGGTTTCCTTGAGAGGAGCCAGTCTCCACATGTTCCTCTTAACCTTTCCTTTCTGTTCTTAAAACAAACCCTCCTAAAATAACTGGAAGGAATGATACCATGCTCTATGTGACCCTAATTCAATGACATCTGGCCTTAATATTACATATAAGTTATTAACCCATGCCAGAAATGAAACAGACACTCAAATGCCTTGTTGTCCTAGGATAGATTAGCGGTGCCCAGACCACACTTTGAGAATGTCTTCACTAACATGTCAAGAGCCTTACTGAAATCTCCCATCTGTTTTCTTATTTCATGTATTTGTCCTGTATGCACAAATCCCGCACACTACTAGCCCAAGAATGTGTGCGATGTAAAAGCAAGTAATGATTTGCAGAAAGTAAGTAATATTCTAGAAAGCTATTCTTAGTCTCATAGTTCTTGGATTAATACTTTCAACTTAGGTTTTCTTTCAATATTCTTATGTTTTATTTTGGATAATTTGGGAACAGTTAAGATACAGGATGTTAGCAAGTGTTTTTGAAAACCTTGAGACTAAATCGTAAGAACTACAGACACACCATCACTACAGCCCACTTGGCTTCCTTCTCGTGATGTTCTCACCTGTCCTGCTCTGCACATGGTTTTCCTGGAGGTTATCTCCCCACACATGCATACCATGTTTTGAATTTAATTGGTGTAAATCAGGTTATACGGCCAGCACTGGCACTTGATTTCATACCCACTGGTTTACCAACATAAGTTAAATTACATTGGATTTAAGATTAAAGAAATTTCTTACAGCCACAGCTTGCGATGAGCAAATAAGAGTAGGACCCAAATGGCTGCCCCTCCTGAGCATACCTCCTACCTTCCTCTAATGTTCCCCAAATCACTAACCACCTTGAGTTCGGAGTAAATTCCATTGTCATTGGGGAAAGATTTCTGGTGGAAATGCTCCCAAAATTCTAAGTCATGGTGGGATGCAGAGATTCCTAAGATTCAGAAAGCATTTTTAATCATCCATGAAAACGAAAAAGTAAGAAACTTACAAACCTTTTCTTTTGCAGTCCAGTGTTCGTATGGGAAACACGTAGTTGTGGCAAAGAGAAGAGTCCACCTCAGGCTTGATGACTGGGGGTTTCCCTGACACTTGGGGTTTTGGATCCAAATGTTCCTTTTCTTCATTACACAACTGTTCAGATTTTATCTGCCTCAGTTTTTTATTTTTTAGTCCTTGAGGGCTTTCACACTTGGCATAGTTCCCCAAATTCCGGTTCCTTGGAATCTGCAACATTGAAATAAGCGTTTCCATCTCACAAGTACAATGCCAGGGATTGTCATAAAGACGCAGGTAGCTCAGGAGAGGTGTGTAAATGAACACTTCCTCTGTCAAGACTTTGATCTGGTTGTGCTGCAGTAAGAGAGTGGTAAGTTTATTTAAACCAAAGAAAGCCTCACTCTCAATTTTGGAGATCTCATTCTGTTGTAAATCCAAGCTTTTCAGCTTTTTAAACTTGGAAAACATGTTGTTCTTCAGTATGCGGATTTTGTTTCTTGCTAATAGCATGTGCAGTAAATCCTGAGGCCAGCTGGGCAGCACATAAACTAGTTTTCTCTCTTGACAATCTAAGTATTTCTCATGAAGATATGTGTACACTTCACAGGGGAGGCCTGGAGCGTAGCGTTTGACCAGGCTGGAGACTTTCCGGCTCCCACCAGCCCGGCTGTGATTCACTCGGTTTCTCGCACCCCCAGGGCTTCCTTTGCGCTCAGCGGCTTTACAAAAGAAGAGCAGGATTAAGATGGTTACCACGCGCATCCTGACATCCAGCTGGCCCCAATTACTTGGTGTGACAGATGGAACAATGAAAGTATTCCTTTGAAATCCACGTTTGGGTAATCTTAACTAATGCAGCTCAGGAACAATGAGACCCAGCTGAGGTACGGTGGCGTCCCTAGATTGCAGGAGGAAAAAATATTTAGAGACCATTGTGAGCACCACAATTGACAAATAATAGCAAGTTTTCAAGTTATTTTTATTTTTAAGCAAAGGCATTCCCTTAATAAAGGCACATGCCCGAAGAGTGGTGTAGAAGGCTCCACACCCTCCTACTTGCCTGGTTTGGTGGCTGAATGTTTGGGCCCTGAGTGTGAATCAAGGCTCTTCTACTTGCTGAACTGTGTGACCTCAGGCTAATTATTTAACCTCATCTTCAGCATCTGTAAAGTGGGACTGAGGATACCTCTAGTATTGTTGGGAAGATGAAACACGCTCATGTGCATCAAACACTTCGCAGTGCCTGATCCAGGGGAAGTACTCCACACTGTTAGGACTTAGCATTATGAAAACTGAAACTGGATTCAAGAAATTAAAGGGATTCTCCTTACAGCTTTGAGATGCGCAAATAAGAGTAGGACTCCAAAGAATGTTCTCCTGAGCTTATTTTTTTCTTTCCTTTACTGTCTCCCAATCACCAATCATGTTGAAGGTGGGCTCCAGAAATGCTCAGGGTAAAGTGCAACTGTCCTTGTCATTTCCTGTACATCTTGGCTTAAATGTCACCTTCTCAGCAAAACCTTCTCTGACTGCTCTATTTAAAAGTAGTACCCCTTCCCACTCGCTGGTCGCCCTCTACTCCGTTTCTGGTTTTATTTCTCTCCAGGGCATGTATCACCATCTGTCAAAATAGATATTTTGCTTCTTTTGTTTATTGTCCTTCTCCCCCAGCTAGGATGTAACCTTCCTAAGGGCAGGAATTTTTCTCTATTTTGTTCACTGCTGCATTTCCAGCACCTGTAGAGTTTCTAGCACATAGCAGGTTCTTGATAAATATTTGTTGAATTGCATGAATTCAGGTAGCCACTCTATAAAAATATTAATAATCTCATAAACTTAGTTATTATATTTTTTGGTATCTATTCTTCCCTTAAGTATTACTGATGACTTCCAAGAGCTGCACTTTTTTTTTTAAACATCTTTATTGGAGTATAATTGCTTTACAATGGTGTGTTAGTTTCTGCTGTATCACAAAGTCAATCAGCTATACATCTATCCCCATATCTTCTCCCTCTTGCATCTCCCTCCCACCCTCCCTATCCCACCCCTCTAGGTGGTCACAAAGCACTGAGCTGATCTCCCTGTGCTATGCGGCTGCTTCCCACTAGCTATTTTACATTTGGTAGTGTACATATGTCCATGCCACTCTCTCACTTCATCCCAGCTCACCTTTCCCCCCTCCCCGTGTTGTCCTCAAGTCCATTCTCTATGTCTGTGTCTTTATTCCTGTCCTGCCCTTAGGTGCTTCAGAACCTTTCTTTTTTTTTTTTTTTTAGATTCCATATATATGTGTTAGCATACGGTATTTGTTTTTCTCTTTCTGACTTACTTCACTCTGTATGACAGACTCTAGGTCCATCCACCTCACTGTATCTCAATCGTTTCTTTTTATGGCTGAGTAATATTCCATTGTATATATGTGCCACATCTTCTTTATCCGTTCATCTGTTGATGGACATTTAGGTTACTTCCATGTCCTGGCTATTGTAAATAGTGCTGCAATGAACATTGCGGTACATGACTCTTTTTGAGTTATAGTTTTTTCAGGGCATATGCCCAGTAGTGGGATTGCTGGGTCATATGGTAGTTCTATTTTTAGTTTTTTAAGGAACCTCCATACTGTTCTCCATAGTGGCTGTATCAATTTACATTCCCACCAACAGTGCAAGAGGGTTCCCTTTTCTCCACACCCTCTCCAGCATTTACTGTCTGTAGATATTTTTGATGATGGCCATTCTGACCATTGTGAGGTGATACCTCATTGTAGTTTTGATTTGCATTTCTCTAGTAATTAGTGATGTTGAGCATCCTTTCATGTCTTTGTTGGCAATCTGTATATCTTCTTTGGAGAAATGTCTGTTTAGGTCTTCTGCCCATTTTTGGATTGGGTTGTTTGTTTTTTTGATATGGAGCTGCATGAGCTGCTGCTGCTTGTATATTTTGGAGATTAATCCTTTGTCAGTTTCTTTGTTTGCAACTATCTTCTCCCATTCTGAGGGTTGTCTTTTTGTCTTGTTTATGGATTCCTTTGCTGTCAAGAGCTGTACATTTTTAAGAATTGTTTTCATCTTTAAAATTCTGAAATTGCTTTTGGTTTGCACTTATTACTTAGGACATAGACCATTCTTGGCAGAGACAGAAATATTCAAAATGGACTTATAATTAATAACATTTCTGTTGTTATTGTCGTGGGGCTCTTTGATTATAACTGGCAGATGTGTTTCCTATTCATTGTAGCAGTGTGAATGCCAGGATCACCCCCTTACCTGGAGTTTTCCTGCTTGTACAGGTCTCCTCCATCTAGAATGCCTTTCCCCTTCTTTGCCCCAAGCATTCCTCCCATTCACTGTTTTGTGTCCCCTCCCCTCACTGCTTCTTTTCTGTCTCAGATTTGGAGTTTTACTTACTGTTAGTCTAGACCCAGAGAGCTGATTGTATAACACAAGTCTTGTTTCCCCTGCCAGATCACAAGCTGTGCAGGTGTCTCTGGTTCCAGAACTAATCAGGCACTTGACCTTTCTGACCCTCCACATCTCAATCTGCAACTCATTGTAAACTGTATGTAAATCTAACCTAAAATAGAAATATTTTGTTAATTACTATGCATGATGAATTATTCATGATATTCATGCTTAATTATTTGTGGGGAGAAGTGTGCTGATGTCTGCAACTTACTTTAAAATGCATAAAAAATTAAGATGGATTGAGGGACAGAGAGATGGATGTACAGGTGGATTTGTGATAAAGCAAATATAGTAAAATATAAATTGTAGAATATGGGTGGGTGATGGGTACATTCACTGTACAATTCTCTCAACTTTTTTGTATGTTTGAATGTTAAAAGGAAACAAAACCCCCCAAATTAACAAAAATGTCATGCCACAAAAAAGCAGACTGGTTTTCTTCAAGTGCTTCAAAGCTGAAAGCTCTAAGTATATACAGTTTCTTCCCAAAATAGTTTTCTCTTTCCCCTTTCCTTCTTTAATTCTCAAACAATAATAAACATGTGTATACTTTTAAATTTTAAAGCCAAAATAAATCATTTTTTCTGGGGAAAGGAAACCATATACTTGGAACAAGTTATTTGCCAGGGTTTTTGTTTGTTTTCTGATGAATACACAGCAGTGAATGTAGGGTGGAAAAACTTTAAACATTTGTAATATGGTATTTAATAATGTGTAACTTGTTTGATTTAGGCCTCTGTAGAAACTTGCAAGAGCTGAATGTCTCTGACTGTCCAGCACTCACGGTGAGTATAAGAAGTTTATTTTACTGTTGTTTATATAGATTCAGACTTGCTCCACTGGAGCACTAATACACAGAGATTCTGCCAAAATACATGCCTGTGTGCTCATTTAGGATTAAATATGGAGAAAAGCAAACTATGTTAAACACTGGCAAGAAATTTTATCCAACTTATGTAATGCTCTTATTATTCCTGTAGATATGTCCAAGGTTGGAGTCTCTGGAAAGTGGAAACTATTCAACAGACAAAAATGAACTATATTTATGTTTAAGGCCATGTGTGCATGAGACAGAAAAAATTGGGCCCCAGCTCTGACAATAGGCTCAATTTATAAGTCTTCATGGCTATCAGCTGTGGCGCCAAAGAAGATAGAAATGAACATGTAACTCTAGCCAATTCCTTCCTGGTCCCTGTCTCCAGACTTTCCTCTACTTCCAATCTGTCTTACACCCTGTGGACACAGAATATTCCTTCTTAAAGGCAGATCTGACCACTTCACTACCATCTGCCATCATTTATACACACACTTATCATCTATACTATTGGACAGAGTCAAAGCTCTTTAACATTACTGTACCTTGGAGACCCTCGGTCGTCTTGTCTCTGCCTCCCTTTCCAGCCTCATCTTCTTATAAATCCTACATGCACATTAAGTTTCAGCAGCCACAAGCTGCTATGCTTTCTTTCCTGCATGCACCAAGCTCCTCTTGCTGTTTTGCCTTTGCTCCGGCTGTGGTCTTTGCTTGGAGATAGGAGGGAAAAGAATGAACAGCCTGATTACTTCCCCCTCCTCATTAAGCACCAGCTCCAGGATGAAGTCCATGCCCCTTGGCACAGGTGAAAAGACTTTGTGAATTGGCTCTTCCTTGCTACCTACCCAGCCTCATCATTAACAGTTCTTTCAGATTTCTACTCGATTTCATTCTTTCTGTGGATATTTTTAGCACCTACTATGTTAAAGATATATTTATCTTTATATATAAAGATATATAGGGAACTTATATGTTATAAAATAGAGGTTCTATAGGGAATTTAACATGAATTTTCAGTTTTGGCCCTCAGGGAGCTTTAGTTCTCACTTGAATAAAAGATCATATTCTTTAATTTGGCTTTCTAATAGGAAAGTCAAAACAATTCCAGTGGCGCAGTGGTTGAGAGTCCGCCTGCCGATGCAGGGGACGCGGGTTCGTGCCCCGGTTCGGGAAGATCCCACATGCCGCTTCGCGGCTGGGCCCGTGAGCCGTGGCCGCTGAGCCTGCGCGTCCGGAGCCTGTGCTCCGCAACGGGAAAAGCCACAACAGTGAGAGGCCCACATACCGCAAAAAAACAAACCTCAAATAACCTAAAAACCCAATTCCATCTGTGTTGAATTTGTGAACATCAAAGTCTTTTCCAGTTTTAGAGTTTAATAATGTACAGGGCTGATAACTTTATCCAGCTACATTTTACTACTGTCTTTCCCTTTGAGACAAAGACTGAGAGACAGGCTTACATTTAAGGAGTTGAGTAACATTCATTCAAAAAGCTTTGATTTCTAAGAAGCTTGCCTTATGAATATATTACATCCGGAAAGATTTTGAGTGCATCATAGACAAATTCATGGACCATCCTGCAATGTAGACGCTGAAACAATTTTTGCATTTATGTGCTCAAACATTTGGGGATTGAAATTTGAGCTCTTTTAAATACTGAGAACAAAATTCCTTTGAACTTCCTCTTCATCTCAAAGGGAAAATCAGATTATCCTATGTTACATAATGCCTACTTCATCCTCCTCTTGCTGGCTCCCATATATTTTCATCTGTGTGGCCACCGCTCTAGGGTGTAAACCAGCTTTCTATCTTCCTCCTTGTCCCATTTCATTTGCATTTTTGCCGGTGTCTTCCACCAGGTGCACAATCACTTTGACGGTTGATTGGCACCATGAACATTTTTGAAGATAAATTCTTTCTATTGAACTATAATGCCACACATTACGT
>NW_006794180.1:98529-127986 GCF_000442215.2 Lipotes vexillifer | reverse complement strand
TTCCTGCTGGGAAAAAGTGTACTGTATACTCTTTAATCTGTACATGTATATCCAAATCCTACATTTTGGTGGTGGAGTGTCCAGAAAAATTGCTGGTATCTTGAATGCAGTGGCAAGAGTACAGTGTTTATTGAAAGCCCTGCACTTGTTCTCATGTGTCATTGGCACATAGAACCTTTCGACAACAGAACTACAGTTTTACAACTTAAAAAAAAAACCCTTGTGTTCTCTTTAAGGTGTGGTTTGCTTCCCCTGTAAATCAACCAATTCTTATCCCATGTGCAAGATGCTCTGACCTACAGGATTTTGTTATTTTAATATTCATGATTCCAGGAAGTAGCTAGGAACAGAATGTTAGGCATTGATGGTCCTGCTATCCTTAGAGGTGTTCCTTTGCCAAAGGAACACCAAAGTTGGTGTACCTTTGCCATCCTTAGTGGTGTTTGGGGAAGCCATATTGACCATGCAGAATTCTTCCCCGAACCTCATGTCCTAGCCTAGTGCCAGTTTACCTCTTCCTGCAAAGGCCTATTCTTCCAGGACAATGTACCACAAATATTTAAAACTAGCAGACTTCTTCAGTGTTCCTGGGGAGACTCATAAATCATTAAATAAATACAAACCCGCTGCTACTCATTCTAGAACATTTTATAAATAGTTACCAATACAAGAAGCAGCACCATTGCAATCAAAGCTTGAAACACATCTGTCTTGCAAATGTCAGTTTAGGGCTCATGCTTGAAATCACTGTGTTTTTCTCATGTTGCAGTCATAATGTTCTCTTGTACTGGATTTCAGCTCTCTGGGAGAGGGTTCCCTGAATCTTTGATATTCTCCCCTGCAGTACCCCCTGCATCGAATTTCATGTCCAACATGTATGCAGCCTATATTTTACTTCAGGACATCTCAAACTTACCGTAAATTTGGTGCAAGGCTGTTTAGCTGTTTTAATATCTTCAGTAACAGAACCACAGAAACTTAATCACACACAGACACCTCTGTATAAATATACATGTGTAAATATGGACACACTTTTTAATGAAATCCAGTTGAAAGAGTTTCATCCTGTCTTTCAGAATGATTTTAGTAAATTTAAAAATGGATCCATTTTTAATCATTTTCATGTATCTAACGAGTCAGGAGTGTTTGACACTTTGACACGAGCTCAAAGGGTTGAAGTGGCAAGGGTTCAGATTTTAATGAAGTATCATTGTGATGCAATGGGACTTTATTTCCAAAGAAAGGGAACGGGAGGGAGTAATGAACCTTCAAGCAAAGCCATCACCTTCTACTTAATTTGATTTATAAATGATAACAAAGACTATGAAGAGACCAAGACTTGCATATACTTTTTTGGAGCAGGGAGTGAGATAACAGAGAGATAATGGGGAAATAGCAAAGCTTGTTAGACTTTGATAAGATTCTTCCCTGTGTTTTTATGCAGGATGAATCAATGAGATACATCTCTGAGAGCTGTCCTGGAGTCCTGTGTCTCAATCCATCTAACACAACTATCACCAACAGGACCATGCGACTCCTGCCGAGGTAATGCTTGTGTTATCTGTATTACACTGAAAATAGTTATGCTCCTCTAGGCTCTGACTTGCTCTAGTATTCCCCAAAGGCAGTGATCCTTTTACTAACACCCCACCACCTTGGTACACCTATTCTGATAACAGGACTGCTTTCAAGTCCCCAAGCTAGTGCCTAACCTCTCTCCCTCCTTAGCCTTGCCTTGGCTGGTATTTGGGGGTCACTCTTGTAGCAGTTTGCCCAGTAGGTTGAGTTAGACTCTGCCTATCTCGTTCTGGTCCTCGTTCCTGGGCTTTGGAGCCTGGCCCATCAATCCCAGTCCAGTGTTTGGACTTCTCTACAACAGAACCCCAATGTCCTGCCTCCTTAGACCCTGAGCACTGCAGAGCCAGGTTCCCTGTTGCCATGCTCTGGTTACCTGTTGGGACCCCCATCACCTCCAGTAAACCTGATGCTTGTGTTTTTTTGATCTATGGACTGTTGACAAGCCAGCACTTCTTTGGAGAAGAAGGGAAAGAAGAATATAAGACATCACTAAGAGTTGACAAAATATTCAATTTTATCAAAAATTTACGTCATTCAATTATTCTTTATTTTCACCAAGGAAAAAACTAATCAGGAAGAGTATATGCTCATATTGGGAGAGATTCAAAACAGTTTTCAAACTACGGTGAAAGAATGAACCATTTTTGAGAATGTAACTTTTTTGAGATCCTTCGAAAAATAATAGTGAGGCATTTAGAAAAGCTTAAACAGAGAAAATTATAGGTGGTAATTTTCCTTATCTTTTCTCTCTAACCATTTTCTGGAAATATGCAAGACTAAAAAAAGGTGGTAACATATTTGCTTTATCTCATTAATTGACTTTCCATATTCTAGTCAGTCAAATCTATCAAACATTTCCTTTGAAATTTCTCATGAGTCTTTTAAAAAATAGAGGGTTTTCCTCCTTCCAGGCATTTGATATACATTTATTTTTTTTCTTGTATGATTTGTTTTTTTTTTTTTTTTTTTTTTTTTTTTTTTTTTTTTTTTTTTTTTTTGGTGCACGGGCCTCTCACTATTGTGGAGCACAGGCTCCGGGCACACAGGCTCAGCGGCCATGGCTCACAGGCCCAGCTGCTCCGTGGCATATGGGATCTTCCCAGACTGGGGCACGGACCCATGTCCCCTGCATTGGCAGGTGGACTCTCAACCACTGCGCCACCAGGGAAGCCCTATGATTTGTTTTTATTTAAATTTATAATCAACCTAGAATTAATTTTGGTAGATAAATGAAGCAGTGATCTAACAGGTTCATCAAACTATGACTTGTGCAGCCCAAAGCCTGTTTTTGTGCAGTCCATGAGCTAAGAATATATTTTTTTTCACACCAAGAGTTGTTAAACCCTTGGGGATAGTGGGGCAGGGGAGGGGGAGAGATAAATTACGAGTTTGGGATTAACATATACACACTACTATATATAAAACAGATGAAAAACAAGAACCTACTGTATAGCACAGGGAACCCTATTCAATATCTTGTGATAACCTATAATGGAAAAGAATCTGAAAAAGAATATATATATATGTATACTTGTATGTATAACTGAATCACTTTGCTGTACACCAAAACTAACACATTGTAAATTAACTATACTTCAGTAATTAAAAAAAAAAGAGTTGTTAGGACTCTTTCCAAGATGGCGGAGGAGTAAGACGCAGAGATCACCTTCCTCCCCACAGATACACCAGAAATACATCTACACGTGGAGCAACTCCTACAGAACACCTACTGAACGCTGGCAGGAGACCTCAGACCTCCCAAAAGGCAAGAAACTCCCCACGTACCTGGGTAGGGCAAGAGAAAAAAGAATAAACAGAGACAAAAGGATAAGGACGGTACCTGCACCAGTGGGAGGGAGCCGTGAAGGAGGAAAGGTCTCCACACACTAGGAGCCCCTTCGCGGGCAGAGATTGCGGGAGGCGGAGCGGGGAGCTTCGGAGCCGCGGAGGACAGCACAGCAACAGGGGAGCACAGGTCACTGCCCCCACCCCTCTTCCGGGGAGCCTGTGCAGCCCGCCACTGCCAGGTTCCCGGGATCCAGGGACAATTTCTCAGGGAGAACACACGGCGGGCCTCAGGCTGGGGCAACGTCACGCCGACTTCTGCCGCCGCAGGACCGCTCCGCACTCCGTGCCCCTCCCTGCCCCCGGCCTGAGAGCGCCAGAGCCCCCGAGTCAGCGGCTCCTTTAACGCCGTCCTGTCTGAGCAAAAAGCAGACGCCCTCCAGCGACCTACACGCAGAGGCAGGGCCAAGTCGAAAGCTGAGCCCCTGTGAGCTGTGAGAACAAAGAAGAAAAAGGGAAATCTCTCCCAGCAGCCTCAGAAACAGCGGATTAAAGCTACACAATCAATTTGATGTACCCTGCCTCTGTGGAATACATGAATAGACAGCGAATCATCCCAAATTGAGGAGGCGGACTTCTAGAGCAAGATCTATGATTTTTTCCCCTTTTCCTCTTTTTGTGAATGTGTATGTGTATGCTTCTGTGTGAGATCTTGTCTGTATAGGTTTGCTTCCACCATTTGTCCCAGCGTTCTATCCGACCATTTTTTTTTTTAATTTTTTTCTTAATAATTAATTTTAATTTAAAGAACTCTGTTATACTTTACCTTCTTTCTATCTTTCCTTCCTTCCTTCCCTTTTTGAGACAACGAATCGTCCCAAATTGAGGAGGTGGACTTGGAGAGCAAGTTTTATGATTTTTTCCACTTTACCTCTTTTTGTGAGGGTATATGTGTATGCTTCTATGTAAGATTTTGTCTCTATAACTTTGCTTCCACCATTTGTCCTAAGGTTCTATCCTTCCCTTTTTTTTTTCCTCTAAATAATTATTTTTTTAATTCAATAACTTTATTATACTTTATTTTATTTTACTGTATCTTCTTTCTTTCTGTATTTTTTCCTTCCTTCCCTCATTCCTTCCTTCCTTCCCTCCTCCCTCCCTCCCTCCTTTCTTTCCTTCTTGCCTTCTTCCTTTCTTTTCTTCTTTCTTTCTTTCTTCCTTCCCTCCTTCCTTCCTTCCCTCCTCTCTTTCTTTCTTTCTTTCTTTCTTTCCTATTTCCTCCTACTTATACTAATTCTCTCTACTTTCTCTCCCTTTTATTCTGAGCCGAGTGGATGAAAGGCTCTTGCTGCTCCAGCCAGGAGTCAGGACTCTGCCTCTGAGGTGGGAGAGCCAACTTCAGAACACTCGTCAAGAAGAGACCTCCCAGCCCCACATAATATCAAACGGCGAAAATCTCCCAGAGATCTCCATCTCAACACCAGCACCCAGCTTCGCTCAACGACCAGCAAGCTACAGTGCTGGACAACCTATGCCAACCATATAGCAAAACAGGAACACAACCCCACCCACTAGCAGAGAGGCTGCCTAAAATCATAATAAGTCCACAGACACCCCAAAACACACCACCAGACGTGGACCTGCCCACTAGAGAGACAAGATCTAGCCTCATACACCACAACACAGCCACTAGTCCCCTCCACCAGGAAGCCTACACAACGCACTGAACCAACCTTAGCCACTGGAGACAGACATCAAAAACAACGGGAGCTACGAACTTGCAGCCTGCAAAAAGGTGAACCCAATCACAGTAAGATAAGCAAAATGAGAAGACAGAAAAACACACAGCAGATGAAGGAGCAGGATAAAAACCCACCAGACCTAACAAATGAAGAGGAAATAGGCAGTCTACCTGAAAAAGAGTTCAGAATAATGATAGTAAAGATGATCCAAAATCTTGGAAATAGAATGGACAAAATGCAAGAAGCAGTTAACAAGGACCTAGAAGAAATAAAGATGAAACAGACAATGATGAACAACACAATAAATGAAATGAAAAATACTCTAGATGGGATCAATAGCAGAATAAATGAGGCAGAAGAACGGATAAGTGACCTGGAAGATAAAATAGTGGAAATAACTACTGCAGAGCAGAATAAAGAAAAAAGAATGAAAAGAACTGAGGACAGTCTCAGAGACCTCTGGGACAACATTAAACGCACCAACATTCGAATTATAGGGGTTCCAGAAGAAGAAGAGAAAAAGAAAGGGACTGAGAAAATATTTGAAGAGATTATAGTTGAAAACTTCCCTAATATGGGAAAGGAAATCGTTAATCAAGTCCAGGAAGCACAGAGAGTCCCATACAGGATAAATTCAAGGAGAAATACGCCAAGACACATATTAATCAAACTGTCAAAAACTAAATACAAAGAAAGCATATTAAAAGCAGCAAGGGAAAAACAACAAATAACACACAAGGGAATCCCCATAAGGTTAACAGCTGATCTCTCAGCAGAAACTCTACAAGCCAGAAGGGAGTGGCAGGACATACTGAAAGTGATGAAGGAGAAAAACCTGCAACCAAGATTACTCTACCCAGCAAGGATCTCATTCAGATTTGATGGAGAAATTAAAACCTTTACAGACAAGCAAAAGCTGAGAGAGTTCAGCACCACCAAACCAGCTTTACAACAAATGCTAAAGGAACTTCTCTAGACAAAAACACAAGAGAAGGAAAAGTCCTATAATAACGAACCCAAAACAATTTAGAAAATGGGAATAGGAACATACATATCGATAATTACCTTAAATGTAAATGGACTAAATGCTCCCACCAAAAGACACAGATTGGCTGAATGGATACAAAAACAAGACCCATATATATGCTGTCTACAAGAGACCCACTTCAGACCTAGAGACACATACAGACTGAAAGTAAGGGGATGGAAAAAGATATTCCATGCAAATGGAAACCAAAAGAAAGCTGGAGTAGCAATTCTCATATCAGACAAAATAGACTTTAAAATAAGGACTATCAGAAGAGACAAAGAAGGACACTACATAATGATTAAGGGATCGATCCAAGAAGAAGATATAACAATTGTAAATATTTATGCACCCAACATAGGAGCACCTCAATACATAAGGCAAAAACTAGCAGCCATAAAAGGGGAAATCGACAGTAACACATTCATAGTAGGGGACTTCAACACCCCACTTTCACCAATGGACAGATCATCCAAAATGAAAATAAATAAGGAAACACAAGCTTTAAATGATACATTAAACAGGATGGACTTAATTGATATTTATAGGACACTCCATCCAAAAACAACAGAATACACATTTTTCTCAAGTGCTCATGGAACATTCTCCAGGATAGATCATATCTTGGGTCACAAATCAAGCCTTGGTAAATTTAAGAAAATTGAAATTATATCAAGTATCTTTTCCGACCACAACGCCATGAGATTAGATATCAATTATAGGAAAAGAGCAGTAAAAAATACAAACACATGGAGGCTAAACAATACACTACTTAGTAACGAAGTGATCACTGAAGAAATCAAAGAGGAAATTAAAAAATACCTAGAAACAAATGACAATGGAGATACAACGACCCAAAACCTATGGGATGCAGCAAAAGCAGTTCTAAGAGGGAAGTTTATAGCAATACAAGCCCACCTTAAGAAGCAGGAAACATCTCGAATAAACAACCTAACCTTGCACCTCAAGCAATTAGAGAAAGAAGAACAAAAAAACCCCAGAGTTAGCAGAAGGAAAGAAATCATAAAAATCAGATCAGAAATAAATGAAAAAGAAATGAAGGAAACAATAGCAAAGATCAATAAAACTAAAAGCTGGTTCTTTGAGAAGATTAACAAAATTGATAAACCATTAGCCAGACTCATCAAGAAAATAAGGGAGAAGACTCAAATCAATAGAATCAGAAATGAAAAAGGAGAAGTAACAACTGACACTGCAGAAATACAAAAAATCATGAGGGATTACTACAAGCAACTCTATGCCAATAAAATGGACAATCTGGAAGAAATGGACAAATTCTTAGAAATGCACAAACTGCCAAGACTGAATCAGGAAGAAATAGAAAATATGAACAGACCAATCACAAACACTGAAATTGAAACTGTGATTAAAAATCTTCCAACAAACAAAAGCCCAGGACCAGATGGCTTCACAGGCGAATTCTATCAAACATTTAGAGAAGAGCTAACACCTATTCTTCTCAAACTCTTCCAAAATATAGCAGAGGGAGGAACACTCCCAAACTCATTCTACGAGGCCACCATCACCTTGATACCAAAACCAGACAAGGATGTCACAAAGAAAGAAAACTACAGGCCAATATCACTGATGAACATAGATGCAAAAATCCTCAACAAAATACTAGCAAACAGAATCCAACAGCACATTAAAAGGATCATACACCATGATCAAGTGGGGTTTATTCCAGGAATGCAAGGATTCTTCAATATACGCAAATCTATCAATGTGATTAACCATATTAACAAATTGAAGGAGAAAAACCATATGATCATCTCAATAGATGCAGAGAAAGCTTTTGACAAAATTCAACACCCATTTATGATAAAAACCCTGCAGAAAGTAGGTGTAGAGGGAACTTTCCTCAATATAATAAAGGCCGTATATGACAAGCCCACAGCCAACATCATCCTCAATGGCGAAAAACTGAAAGCATTTCCACTAAGGTCAGGAACAAGACAAGGTTGCCCACTCTCACCACTCTTATTCAACATAGTTTTGGAAGTTTTAGCCACAGCAATCAGAGAAGAAAAGGAAATAAAAGGAATCCAAATCGGAAAAGAAGAAGTAAAGCTGTCACTGTTTGCAGATGACATGATACTATACATAGAGAATCCTAAAGATGCTACCAGAAAACTACTAGAGCTAATCAATGAATTTGGTAAAGTAGCAGGATACAAAATTAATGCACAGAAATCTCTGGCATTCCTATATACTAATGATGAAAAATCTGAAAGTGAAATCAAGAAAACACTCCCATTTACCATTGCAACAAAAAGAATAAAATATCTAGGAATAAACCTACCTAAGGAGACAAAAGACCTGTATGCAGAAAATTATAAGACACTGATGAAAGAAATTAAAGATGATACAAACAGATGGAGAGATATACCATGTTCTTGGATTGGAAGAATCAACATTGTGAAAATGACTCTACTTCCCAAAGCAATCTATAGATTCAATGCAATCCCTATCAAACTACCACTGGCATTTTTCACAGAACTAGAACAAAAAATTTCACAATTTGTATGGAAACACAAAAGACCCCGAATAGCCAAAGCAATCTTGAGAACAAAAAATGGAGCTGGAGGAATCAGGCTGCCTGACTTCAGACTATACTACAAAGCTACAGTAATCAAGACAGTATGGTACTGGCACAAAAACAGAAAGATAGATCAATGGAATAGGATAGAAAGCCCAGAGATAAACCCATGCACATATGGTCACCTTATCTTTGATAAAGGTGGCAGGAATATACAGTGGAGAAAGGACAGCCTCTTCAATAAGTGGTGCTGGGAAAATTGGATAGGTACATGTAAAAGTATGAGATTAGATCACTCCCTAACACCATACACAAAAATAAGCTCAAAATGGATTAAAGACCTAAATGTAAGGCCAGAAACTATCAAACTCTTAGAGGAAAACATAGGCAGAACACTCTATGACATAAATCACAGCAAGATCCTTCTTGACCCATCTCCTAGAGTAATGGAGATAAAAACAAAAATAAACAAATGGGACCTAATGAAACTTCAAAGCTTTTGCACAGCAAAGGAAACCATAAACAAGACCAAAAGACAGCCCTCAGAATGGGAGAAAATATTTGCAAATGAATCAACTGACAAAGGATTAATCTCTAAAATTTACAGGCAGCTCATGCAGCTCAATAACAAAAAAATAAACAACCCAATCCAAAAATGGGCAGAAGACCTAAATAGACATTTCTCCAAAGAAGATATACAGACTGCCAACAAACACATGAAAGAATGCTCAACATCATTAATCATTAGAGAAATGCAAATCAAAACTACAATGAGATATCATCTCACACCAGTCAGAATGGCCATCATCAAAAAATCTAGAAACAATAAATGCTGGAGAGGGTGTGGAGAAAAGGGAACACTCTTGCACTGCTGGTGGGAATGTGAATTGGTTCAGCCACTATGGAGAACAGTATGGAGGTTCCTTAAAAAACTACAAATAGAACTACCATATGACCCAGCAATCCCACTACTAGGTATATACCCTGAGGAAACCAGAATTCAGAAAGAGTCATGTACCAAAATGTTCATTGCAGCTCTATTTACAATAGCCCGGAGATGGAAACAACCTAAGTGCCCGTCGTCGGATGAATGGATAAAGAAGATGTGGCACATATATACAATGGAATATTACTCAGCCATAAAAAGAAACGAAATTGAGCTATTTGTAATGAGGTGGATAGATCTAGAGTCTGTCATACAGAGTGAAGTAAGTCAGAAAGAGAAGGACAAATACCGTATGCTAACACATATATATGGAATTTAAGAAAAAAAAATGTTATGAAGAACCTAGGGGTAAAACAGGAATAAAGACAGAGACCTACTGGAGAACAGACTTGAGGATATGGGGAGGGGGAAGGGTGAGGTGTGTTAGGGCGAGAGAGAGACATGGACATATATATACTAACAAACGTAAGGTAGATAGCCAGTGGGAAGCAGCCGCATGGCACAGGGAAACCGGCTCGGTTCTTTGTGGCTGTCTGGAGGGGTGGGATAGGGAGGGTGGGAGGGAGGGAGACAAAGAGGGAAGAGATATGGGAACATATATATATGTATAACTGACTCACTCTGTTATAAAGCAGAAACTAACACACCATTGTAAAGCAATTATACCCCAATAAAGATGTTAAAAAAAAAAAAAAAGAGTTGTTAAATAACTAACCAATTATTCCAGCATCATTTATTGAATAAAACTTTTCTCAAGTGATGTACGATACCTCTTTATATATCTAAAATTTTTATATAGGTAGTACATACTAAAAACTCATCACCTTCTAATGTTTTTGTACATGTTACTATTATCTATGTTCTAGAGGTTATGACCATTGTATCTGTATGGTTAAAATATTACAGCACTGTGCATCTCTCCCCAACTCCATGTTCAGTGACCTCTCTCATTGGTAGCTTAGAACCAGCCAAAATGGGAGTGTTCTGTACCATGAAAAATGCCATACAATACAAATTAGGGTTTGATTTATTTTTTTGTTGATTGTTTAGACTGGAGAAGACAAGATAGCAGATTAAAAGTGTGTCATGTCTGCAACCTACAGAATGGGAGAAAATATTTGCAAACGATGTGACCGACAAGGGCTTAGTTTCCAAAATATACAAACAGCTCATACAAGTCAACAACAAAAAAACAAACAACCCAATCCCAAAACGGGCAGAAGACCTAAATACACATTTCTCCAAAGAAGAAATACAGATGGCCAATAGGCACATGAAAAGATGCTCAACACCGCTAATTATTACAGAATTGCAAATCAAAAATACAATGAGGTCTTCCCTGGTGGCGCAGTGGTTGAGAATCTGCCTGGCAATGCAGGGGACACAGGTTCGAGCCCTGGTCTGGGAAGATCCCACATGCCGCAGAGCAACTAGGTCAGTAAGCCACAACTACTGAGCCTGCGCATCTGGAGCTTGTGCTCCACAGCAAGAGAGGCCACGACAGTGAGAGGCCCGCGCACCGCGATGAAGAGTGGGCCCCAATTGCCACAACTAGAGAAAGCCCACACACAGAAATGAAGACCCAACACAGCCAAAAATAAATAAATAAATAAATAAAAAGGCAACTATCAGAAGTCAACAATTAAAAAAAAAACTACAAGGAGGTATCACCTCACACCAGTCAGAATGGTCATCATTAAAAAGTCTACAAATAACAAATGCTGGAGAGGGTGTGGAGAGAAGGGAACCCTCCTACACTGCTGGTGAGAATATAAGTTGGTGCAGCCACTGTGGAAAACATTATGGAGGTTCCTCAGAAAACTGAAAACAGAATTACCATATGATCCAACAATCCCATTCCTGGGCATATATTCAGAGAAAACTATAATTCAAAAAATACACGCATCGCTATTTCATAGCAGCACTATTCACAATAGCTAAGACATGGAAACAACCTAAACGTCCATTGACAGATGAATGGTTAAAGAAGATACATAATACAATGGAATACTACTCAGCCATAAAAGAGAATGAAATAAAGCCATTTGCAGCAACATGGATGCAACTAGAGATTATCATACTAAGTGAAGTAAGTCAGAAAGAGAAAGACAAATACCATATGATATCACTTATATGTGGAATCTAAAATATGACACAAATGAACCTATCTATGAAACAGAAACAGAATCACGGACATAGAGAACAGACTTGTGGTTGCCAAGGGGGCAGGGGGTTGGGGGAGGGATGGAGTGGGAGGTTGGGGTTAGCAGATGTAAGCTTTTATGTATAGAATGGATAAGCAACAAGGTCCTACTGTATAGCACAGAGAACTATATTCAATATCCTATGATAAACCATAATAGAAAATAATATTAACAAAGAATGTATATATATGTATAACTGAATCACTTTGCTGTACAGCAGAAATTAACACAACACTGTAAATCAACTATACGTCAATAAAAAATATTGAAAAAAAGTATGTCATGTCTGTAGCTGCAACATTATGATTAGCACAAAAAAGTTGAGGAAATATCTTTTCAGTACTTGAAAACTGTCACATCATTGATGGGTGAGTGAAATCTGGACATAAATCTTTGTGGTTTTACTTTTGTCTTACCCATTAATATAAATAAAAATATTCGTATTGGAATTATACCCATTCCTCAAGCTTTTGAACTTTATTTTTTGGTTAAAAAAAAGAAATACATCAGAGTGAACAATTTTATTTTTCCTTTATGTGCACATAGGAGAAGACAAAAGTACTAGCTATATTTATGAGTTTGGCAAAAGTCAATGAATGAAAACATCGTGTGAGAATCAACTGACTATATGAAATTAGCAATAAACAGTATTGTGTATGTTATTATTTGTAAGTTGTGTGCTGTACATCTTTTATATATGTAAAATAGTTAATGTAAAATAGTAAGATGTGGGTTTCCCTGGTCACGCAGTGGTGAAGAATCTGCCTGCCAATGCAAGGGACACGGGTTCGAGCCCTGGTCTGGGAATATCCCACATGCCGTGGAGCAACTAAGCCCGTGAGCCACAACTACTGAGCCCACGTGCTACAACTACTGAAGCCTGCGCACCTAGAGTCTGTGCTCTGCAACAAGAGAAGCCACTGCAATAAGCCTGCGAACCGCAACGAAGACCCAACGCAGCCAAAAATAAATAAAATAAAAAAATTTACTTAAGAAAATAGTAAGATGTACAAATTTACAGTAAACATATATACATTTATATGCATACATGTTTTTGAAGAACCAGCTGTAAGATATTTACCAGTATGTCAATAATTAAAGGTAAAATAAGTTGGGAACTAATCCATACTTTTATAATATT
This sequence comes from Lipotes vexillifer, assembly GCF_000442215.2. Taxonomy (NCBI): domain Eukaryota; kingdom Metazoa; phylum Chordata; class Mammalia; order Artiodactyla; family Lipotidae; genus Lipotes; species Lipotes vexillifer. Next base: position 115,003 of record NW_006794180.1, on the reverse strand, counting down.
TAGTCTCCCTATCAGGAACATAGTATACTTCTAAAATTTTTCTTTCAAATGTTCTTAAATGTCTCAAAATTTTGTTTTATTCATATGCATAGTCTGTGGTGTCTTTTTCATTGCCATTGTGAATAGTATCCTTTCTGATTATGATTTCTCATTATATTTTCTAAATGGTTACTTTTGGACTTGGGCATGATGTACATGTATCTTTTTAAACTTTTCATTTGTATGATTTAATTAATTTCTTTCCTTTTAAAATAAAAAACAGAGCTATGAAATTACTTCTAAAGAAGAACTTAGGCAAAGCTTATAAGATTTGATAAATATTGTTCTCATTTTCTAAACTGTTGTATATTTGATTATATGTTGATTACTGCTTTGACCTAATAATTATTTAGAAGAGGATTTTTGGTTTCAAATTGTTGAAGTTTCTTAATTAAGCTTATGTTTTTAATTCTAGTTTTTTACACTGTGGTCAAGAAATGTGGACTGAATTATTTCTACTTTTTGAAATTTACTGAGATTTCTTGGTGGACTAGTTTATATAATCAATTTCAGTAAATCATCCATGAATGTTTAAAACAAAAGAGTTTCTTTCAGAGAACATTTCTAGGTGTAAATGCACATATATGTATAAATTCTCGATATGTCATAGATAAATGATATATTAGTTGACTATTATGATAAAGCTTCTATTAATTTGTTATTTTACACATAAAGATTAATAGGTAGTATGTTTCATTATAGATTGTAGCATTTGTTCACATAAAATTATATTTTTTATCCTGGTTGATATTTCTTTGCCTTAAATTCTTTTTAATCTGTTATTTATACAGTCACCTTTGGTTTCTTTTGTGGTTTTGTGGAATAACTTTATGTATACCGATATTTTTAACCTTTGTGTTGCTGTATTTTAGGTTTATCTTTTACATGCAGCACATAGCTAACTTTTATTTTTAAAAATTTCAATCTCTTTGCCTTTTTAAGAGGGAAGTTTAAAAGACTAATATTTCTTGTCAAAACTGAGTATATGGTCTTATTTTTATCATCTTGCTTTATGTTTTAGATTTTTTTATTTTTTACGTTACTGCACTGTACTCATCTTTTCTGCCTTTTGCTATAAAAAGTGTTATTTCTATAATCTGAATGCATTTCAAAGATATATGCATATTCTCTTGTGTATTCTAACTAGTGGATATTTGTATGTTTTTTAAAAACATGCTTTAACATGCATTTCTCTAATTATCAAAGTCACGATGAAACAGTAACTTTGGCTCCCCCTGTGTTAGGCAAGAGATCTGATACACTTTAATTCTCCCTTGAACCTGATGTTCTTCTACTTCCACTCACCTATATGTAAATACCTATTAATTGTGATTTTTGTTAATCATTTAACTTTCCTTTTAATGTTGATTTTTGGTGTTTGAACTCAACATTGTAATCATATTTATAATGATTATGTAGTCCTAACTCTAGTTTTATCATTCATTGATGGTCCATTTGTTCCACAATTTCCTTATTGTTTAATTTTGATTCACCCTATGATGACTGGAAATATAGTTTTAAAAACTCTTTATCTGGAAAGATGTGGAAGTATTAGATTTTCAGTCATTACTTTCTGAAGATGACTTTCTGTTGTCTTGAAGGATGAACAACAAATTCTCTTGGTGTATGGTTCTTGAATCATGTCCCTTACTCTATCCTTAAAACCCTACATATGTTGCTCCATAATCTTTACTATTTCAAGTTAAAGAGAAGTCTAAAGCCAGCCTGATTTTTTTTTTTTTTTTTTTTTTTTTTTAAAACAGCATCCCGAGTGTGAGGGCCTGTGGGGTCCACAGTTGGTCCTATAGGAGGTCTGCGTCCTGGGCCCCAGCCTCCCACCTGGGAGCTCATTCTGGATCCTACCCGGCCTGTCTCCATCAGAGCCCAGTTTTGTGGTACGCGGGCCTCTCACTGTTGTGGCCTCTCCCGTTGCGGAGCACAGGCTCCGGACGCACAGGCTCAGTGGCCATGGCTCATGGGCCCAGCCGCTCCGCAGCATGTGGGATCCTCCCGGACCAGGGCACGAACCCGTGTCCCCTGCATCTGCAGGCGGACTCTCAACCACTGCGCCACCAGGGAAGCCCCAGCCTGATTTTTCTCTTCCTTTGTTGGTAACCTATTTTTTTCTGCCAAGATGCTGGCATGAACTTCCTTTTCTCTGAGAAATTAAAAACATCTTCCAAACTTAACTGTGTTCTTTCAGTTAACTTTTCCTGGAACATAGTAAACCTTTTGAACATTAAAACTTAGATTTTTCTCAGTCAAGGAAGGTGTTTTTCTCTTCCTTCTTTCTTTTTTTTAAAATAAATTTATTTACTTTTGACTGCGTTGGGTCTTCATTGCTACGCCAAGGCTTCCTCTAGTTATGGCAAGCGGGGGCTACTCGTCGTCACGGTGCACGGGCTTCTCACTGTGGTGGTTTCTCTTGTTGCAAAGCACAGGCTCTAGGTGCGTGGGCTTCAGTAGTTGTGGCACATGGGCTCAGTAGTTGTGGCTCGTGGCCTTAGTTGCTCCACAGCATGTGGGATCTTCCTGGACCAGAGCTCGAACCCGTGTCCCCTGAATTGGCAGGCAGATTCTTAACCACTGCGCCACCAGGGAAGCCCTCTTTTTTTTTTTTTCTATTAATTAAACTAAAGTCTTTATACAAATTTCATCAAGTTTTCCACTCACGTCCTTTTATTTTTGCTCTAGGATCCAATGTAGGGTTCCATATTGCATTCAGTTGTCATTTCTCCTTAGTCTCCTCAAATCTCTGCCAGTCCTCAGTAGTTCCTTGTATTTCATGACCTCGACACTTGAAGAATACAGTTTAGTTATTTATCTTATATAATGTCCCTCAATTTGGGTTTATCTGATGGATATTTTTCTTTTTAAATGCTTCTATTCCATTTGTTCAGGTTTTATCTTAAGAATCCCCTTTTATTTTTAGATCGATTTTTATTCTTGTCCTTCAAAGCTGTCATCTTCTCTCTCATCATTTTTATTTCTGTATACATTTTCTCAGCATACTGCATTCTCCATATCAGTAGTTCTGAAAGTGTGTTCCAAGGACAGCAGTGTCCCGATAAATGTTTAATAACTGGCTGGGGTAGGGAGTAAAGGCGTTTTTTTTTTTTTTTTTTGCGGTACGCGGGCCTCTCACTGCTGTGGCCTCTCCCGTTGCGGAGCATAGGCTCCGGACGCGCAGGCTTAGCGGCCATGGCTCACGGGCCCAGCCGCTCCGCGGCACGTGGGATCTTCCCGGACCGGCGCACGAACCCGCATCCCCTGCATTGGCAGGTGGACTCTCAACCACGGCGCCACCAGGGAAGCCCTAAAGGTGTGTTTTGATTTGTAGGATTTATTGATTTCTGTGATATAAATAATTCCATCATGGCCAATTTTAAGCTACCAACATGATGCCACTGACTGTGGAATTGGGAAGAGATGCTAACAGTTGGTTCTCATGGGCTGGTACAAGCCAGCTCCAGAAGCACCACAGTGGAGGGCCCCTGACCGTTTCAGGAATTCTGTAGGATTCTTTGTCCTTCATTATAGAACATCACTCAGTACTTTTCTTTAGATATTTCATATTAAGATATATATGTGATGAATATATGTGCATGTATGAATGTGTGTGTTTATATATAGAGAGAGAATATACGTGCCTGTGTGTATGTATGTATGTGTGTTTGTATCTATAGATAGAAAGAGAGTGGGGGGGTGAAGAGGGAAGAGAGAGAGAAATATATATTAAAAAATCCATAAATCCATATGTGAAAATCTGAACTCTCAAAGTAGATGATTTGGGAGTAGCATATATCACAGTACAAATTATTTTTTTAACTTAAAACATCTCTTCCAACCATAGTTTGAGATAAACTTTTCTCCTAGGAAATTTAAAATAACACTACATCTCTGCATAATTTTTTAAGGACGTTTATTTTACAAATGAAGCTATACCTTTAGTGGGCAACAGATAGAAAAATAGGACCCAAAATGAGAATTCTGTTTTGATTTTAACTTCTAGTTCTTGCTACTGAGACAACACTTAGGATAAAACTAATTAATATTGATGTCTTTCGCCATATGAAAAAAATGTACATTGACTTTCTTATCTATAATAAAAATAAATTTCATAATGATTCTCTATTTTTGCTCTGCTTTCTATTGTTTCAAACATGCTTGGGTATGCAAAAGCATTTGTTAAGCGGTAAATAACCAGAGATGTGTTATTTGTTGCTGTTCTCATTGTCTCTCGTGTCTTTAGTATTTCTTTCCAAAGAAAAATGTAATTTGTTTGCCTTTCTTAGCAACAATGATTTGCCAGTTTTTTATTTCAATATTTTTCCTCACTTCTTTGGGGACTTGCTCAGTTTTCTAAAGTTGAAAATGAGGGCTGCCCACAGCTCATGCCCATTCCAAAACATTTTTTGCTTTTAAATATTTCCTGAATTAAACCCTCTCAATTTATTCCCATTGCCACAATCTAGGTGGCACTCTCAGCACCTCATTTGGTGCAGCATCCTGATGGTTCACTCTTGGTCTCTCTTCCCTTCAATATGCTCTGCCTTATGCTGCGAGACGTATCATCCTAAACTTAGTCTTATCACGTCTTTGATATCCTTAAGGTCTAGACTCTTCCCTTACTGTCCAAAAACATTATGTTGATAATACAACATTATAAAGCAACTATACTCCAATTAAAAAAAACCAAAACATTATGCTGACAAAGGGGCCATAGATCCATAGGTATCTATTAAGAACTCCTAGCTCAATTCTCATTTTTGGTATTTGTTAACTGACCACATGCACTTAAAGAAATTGAACAATAGGCTTGGACCAGATTTGAATATATTTGAATATGCATGATTTCATAAGTAACAGTTTCATTATTATATCTAAAGAAAGAATGACTGATATACAGAGCTTAGAAATAGGTTAGGAAGAACAGTCTTCAAATGAGTGGGCAACACATGGGAGGAACAGAAACTACGCCAGAGGCTATCAATCTCGCTAGATTACATATGGTATTACCATCATGACTAAAATGAGGGTATAGATGGCATATGAGGCCCCCCAAACTCTTAGTATCAGTTGTATGTACCACTCTTGTCAGGTGAGTACTTATTCCATTCAATGGAAGGAAGATAGTACAAACTTCATAAGAATAATTCATATGTAATTATTATTTGAAGTAGTAGTAGCAACAATAACAATATATATATATATTTAAAGGTTCTACTGTATCCCTGCTAATATTTATCATCAAAGATCACTCTCATTATAATACTATTGCATCTATGTGCTTATGTAGTTGTCACATCCCTAAGAGGAAAGAGCAGATAGGATTACATCCATGTTACAGACGGGTAAACTGAGGTTCAGGAAAAGCTGGAGGCCCCACAGTTGGTGAGGGTTAAAAAAAAAAAAAGATAATGTTAAAATATCCACTTAACAGATGTGGAAACAATCTCTGAGAGGTTAGGAGAAGTTGCAGTAAGTGTCAGGACTGTGATTCAAATCCAATTTCGTCAGATTCCAAACCCTTGTGTATTTTCCATTGTGTCATGCTGCCTGCCTCACTATTCCTTTCTCCAAATTAGAGAGCTAAAGGGTTGTAAGGAATGACAACCCCCAAGAAAATTTTACTTACTCAGCTGAATCACAAGGGTATGCTTCAGGGAGAGGAAGATCGAGCATTTCCAAAACTTTGGCAATGCTCTTAGTTAACTCAAGGGCCCCAGGAGAAGGGACGTTCTTTGGGATGTTAGTGCTCCTTTCTCCTTCAGAACCCTGCCCACCCAGCCACTGGGGAATCCAGAAGGCTTCCCTCTCCATTCTCCTGAATCTCATGGACACAGCCATTACCAGAGGGAAATGTGTGTTCTGATTCAAATAATTTGCTATGGAATGTGAATCATATCATATAGTTGTGTTTTTTCAGATTTGGGAAATAAATCTGATTAATGGTCAAAGCTTGCATATCTAATTTCCCATTTATGTGAAGATAAACTTTATTAGTCATTTGTGGGCTTTTGAGGGACACAGAGGAGTTTTCTTCCTACTTTTCATTCTTTTTGCTTTCTAATTTGCTGTTAAACTGTTGCAGATCACAAACAAAAAGCACGTTTTTAATTCCATTGCAAGAGCAGGCAGTAGTGGGAATTCTTGCAATTTTATAAAATGTCAGGCTTAGGAGGGCTTTGAAAATCGTCCACAGAGTGTCCTCAAACCGTGAGCCCTTGCACAGTAATACAGACTAGTCCTGAAGACCCTCTTTTTTTGCTGGAAGCTCTCATTTTGGTCATGGTGGTAATGCCATATTTAATCTGTTTCAACTCCAGTGAGATTGATACCCTCTGATTGTAGTTTTTATTCCTCTCATTTGTTGCCCACTCATTTGCAGACTGTTCTTAACCCATTTTTAAGCTCTGTATATCAATGTCTTTCTTTATCCATAATAATGAAACTGTTACATACAAAATCATGCAGTGTTACAAAAAAAATCTAATTTCTTCAAGCCATTTGCTTACCATGTCCATTTTAAGAGCCTGTTATGTTATGCCTCCTTTCTGCCCTAAATCCTAACTCTCATGTAACAGTTAATCGCCACTTAAATGTTTACAAATGGTTTGTCCTCCTAGACATTTTGCATGTTATTTTGGTGCTCCAAAGATAAAACCTAAATGTAACAATAACACAAACTCTGAAACTGCTTTCAAACACTAACTTCCAAACAATAGGAATGCACAAAACTCCCCCACCCCCAAAGCTTTATCCCAATCAGCTTTCTTAAAAATCTAGACAAATCTTTAATTATTTTCATTTGAAATGTGATTATGCATTATCTGATATGCTACTGCAATCTCCTTTACTTAATAGGAAGAGTATTAACAGTAAAGTTCAACTCTTGAATATCTGTAAGGAGAAAAGATTTACAGTTTTACTCCTCTTTGTCATAGTGGCTTAACAAAGATGTGAGAAAACAACGAAAGTATAATCACTTTCCTTCCTCTCTTCTCTCGCCCTGTCTTTTCAGGTACTTCCACAGTTTACAGAATCTTAGTTTGGCTTATTGCAGAAAGTTTACAGACAAAGGTTTACAGTACCTGAATTTGGGGAATGGATGCCACAAGCTCAACTATCTGGACCTTTCCGGCTGCACCCAGGTTTGTCTTTCAGCCTTCTCTTTCCTGCAGCAGGCGAAGAAGTCCTCCAGAGAATGAGAACGGGCTATATCCAGCCCTCATGTTATACTAACGCTGTGCACAGACCGCAGCACACTTTTTGGAGGTTTTAAATTACATGGCCACAGCTGCTTAAATTTTCCCCAGGATCGCTACTATAGGCTCTTGGCTTCCTTCCACTGGAGTGCCACATCCACTAACAGGCAGAGTTCATTGGATGATGAAGCAGAACACGTCTGTGTGGATACTCTGAGCACAGTTATAATACCAGAGTCCAAATCTTGAAAACTTTTTAGAATTGATACCAAGATACAAACAAAGAAAAACATTTTGTGGAGAGAATTTGCAAAGAACTTCCTGAAAAGTCAGTTTGCTCTCACGTGAGCCCTCAGAGAGTAAATAGTATTGGGAAAGATGCTACAAATGATAAATGCATGAAAGGAAATACACAAAGATTATGATTTTATTTATTTATTTTTTATTTGTTTTTATTTTTGGCTGTGCTGGGTCTTCGTTGTTGTGCGCAGGCTTTCTCTAGTTGCGGCGAGCGGGGGCTCCTCTTCGTTGTGGTGTGCGGGCTTCTCACTGCAGTGGCTTCTCTTGTTGCAGAGCACGGGCTCTAGGCGCACAGGCTTCAGTAGTTGTGGCGCACAGCTTCAGTAGTTGTGGCACACGGGCTCTAGAGTGCAGGCTCAGTAGTTGTGGCACACGGGCTTAGTTGCTCTGTGGCATCTTCCCAGGCCAGGGATCAAACCCGTGTCCCCTGCACTGGCAGGCAGATTCTTAACCACGCCACCAGGGAAGCCCAAAGATTATGATTTTAGAAACTGCATTATATCCTTGGGCTAAATAACATGACGATTTGAGGTCTATATGGGGAAATATTTAAGTTTCAAGGAACAAGACTAAGGAAAACTGGGCAGAAAAGAGTGTGGAATTGTGGAGGGTAGGGCATGGCACTTTGGAAGCAGTAACTACCTCTTTGATAGTTTCTTCTGCTCTGTTTTGTTTGATTTCAGTCATGATTCTTTTAACTTTTCTTTCACCTCTCTGTGTATTTTATTGATATTTGTGTCATAGAATGTTCATCATTCTATGAGACTAATAACACAAATGAGAACTGTTACTATACGCCAGGCACCATGTTGACTGTTTCATACAGATCAAATTTACTGCTCATATAAATGCTGTGCAGTATGTATTTATCATGCCCATTTAGACATGAAAAGACCAAGGCTCCCAGGGCTGCACGGCTGGTGAAAGCACATGGTACTGGTATAGTTATAAGCAGGTAGATTCCCTGGAAGGAATACAGGGACAGAACAGATTTCTCCTCCAAGTTCTTGAACGGACAGAAATCTTACATAGCACTACTACTGGCATATGGTTTCCTGGTACACCACACAGTGGAGAGGATGTAAGGGAAAGGAGGGGGGGACGTTAAGCTAGGGCTGAAATGGCTAGAAGTTGCATTTGTTTAACATTCAATCTACTGCGATATAGCTTGCTAAAGCATCAACATCTACCATCACTCTGTGGCCAAGATGGCCTTAATGTTCCCTCCAGATGGACAAAACTTCAGACAGTCTTCTTCTTGACTCTGGAACCCTGACCTCCCTTTTCTTAGAGCATTTACTTTAGAAAACTTGTGGTTGTACATTCTTTCTCTGCTCCCATTGAGATGTAAAGCCCTTAAAAAGCTTCTTGCCAGTTTTACAACCCAGGAATGTCTTCCTCAAAGACCTGGGAGCCAGCCTTTAATATGTAATCATCAAGAGAGAGAGCATCAGTATCTCCCAGTCTCTGTGGGAGGATGGGAGCCTAACTTCCATATGGATGTCAGTTAGCAAACACAGATGGCCTAATCACAAAGGAAGAATACCTGCAAATTCAGAAATAACTCAATGTGCTTGATACATCTAACTGATCAATCTCTCCCCTAAAGATACATGCTCCAGTACTTTTTTTAAAATTAATTTTTATTGGAGTTAAGTTGATTTACAATGTTGTGTTCGTTTCTGCTGTCCAGCAAAGTGAATCAGTTATACATATACATATATCTGCTCTTTTTTAGATCCTTTTCTCATATAGGCCATTACAGAGTACTGAGTAGAGTTCCCTGTACTATACAGGAGGTCCTTATTAGTTATCTATTAGTTATCTATTTTACATACGGTTGTGCCTAGCTTACCTCAGTGCTTCAGAACCCTCTGCACAGTGTGACTTACTTCCTTGTTCTTCTCAGTTTCCACCAGGTAGCTATTGTAGCAAAAACACACAACACATGCACAGACACACAAACACTCATACACATGTCCTAAGGTTAAATATTTTCAGACACACTAAAGTCAAAATTAGAGGTTTCAAATTGATGACCCTCTGGCTAGATATATATGCAAAACATATAGACACAGTCTGTCTTTAAATTTTGAGCCAACATTTGGAATTTTGGAGTTTTCAAATAAAAATCTAGACTTCAAGCTTCTCTTAAAAAACCAGAAGAACTAGCAAAATTGGGCCTGCTTTCCCACATGGCAACAAAAGGCTGGAGCTGAGTCAGCCTCACCCCCTTGAGATGGCACCCTCTCCTCCACTCAGTAACGTCCACACATGCACTTACTCTGGGACTGCTACCACTTCACTGCACTGCCTGCCTGCCTCAGTAGGTATTTGAGTTTGGTCTGAATGTATTTCTAAAGAATAGATTTCTTTTCCTAACTGACCCTTAATTTGTAAGTCTCAAACCACAGTGACATTAGTATTTCACATCATTATGCAAAATAATGTTGTTTTTTTGTTCATCCGTCTTCCATTTGCATTTGTTCATTTAATAATTTAATTACTCGAGAGATTTAACCCTAGGTGTCAGGCACTGGAAATTGTACCATTTGAAACTTTGTAAGAAATGGGCTCATTATGAACCACAGATATCTTAATAATGGCTGCTGCTGTAACTTCAGAGAATCAGTGAATCTTGGATGTCACTGCTTCTGAGGGACTTATTAAGTCTTTTGAGGAGGCTCCATCTACCTCCCTAGCTCTGGGTGTGAGGATAGTTTCACCCTTCCAGACCTACTTGCATTGATATGACAGTATAAAATGGTTTCAAAGAAGGAAAGTTGACTATTCACAGGTTTTTCAGGTTCTTCCCCTGGAAAGTAAAATGTATTTTCTTTTTATGTTTGGAATTTTGCACTATGAAGTCATGTGTTAGTATATCTGATCAAGGAAAAAGGCCCTAATAAAACAAAAAGTTGAGAATAGAAGCTTACAACTAAATGCTTTACACTGGTGTTTATTGAGTGCCTGCTGCATACTGGGCACCATGATGAGTCAAATAGCATCTCTGTCTTTTGGAAGCTCTGGATTAACATAAATGAATTATGTCAAGGGCTAAATGTTAATGCAGTCACAGCTGCCCAAAAAAGGAAAGATGTATACAGTATTGTGAAAGAATTTGAATCCATATTTGTTAGAAAAAATAAATAAGTGGATGATGGAGAACTACAAAGAAAAGTGAAAATCAATTACATATGTTTTAGAAATATTCTGCATTCTTATGGGATTGGATAAACACTGTAGGGTGCACTAAGTAATATGACCAATTTCCTAATGAGTACCAGCACTTGCATGTTTCCCTGCATGTCATCATCTTTGATGGGGTTGAGGTGATGCCTCTGCCCAGTTTCTCCTCCTTGAAAAAGCCTCTGCTCACACGTGGCCTAAACTGGGATAGGGCTGCTCCAGCGAGCTCTCTCACTATCCTCTGCAAATTTCTACCCATATACTTGTCACTTTGAGTTTTCTTTTTTCACTTTTAAAAAACCTGCTTTTTTTCTTATTACATGCTAAAGGCAGAAAAATACAAGAAAAAAAGGAGAAAAAGGGACTTCCCTGGTGGTGCAGTGGTTAAGAATCCACCTGCGATTGCAGGGGACACGGGTTCGAGCCCTTGTCCGGGAAGATCCCACATGCCGCAGAGCAACTAAGCCCATGCACCACAACTACTGAGCCTGTGCTCTAGAGCCCGCGAGCCACAACTATTGAGCCCACGTGCTACAACTACTGAAGCCCACGTGCCTAGAGCCCGTGCTCTGCAACAAGAGAAGCCACCGCAATGAGAAGCCTGTGCACCACAACAAAGAGTGGCCCCTGCTCGCCCCAACTAGAGAAAGCCCGTGTGCAACAAAGACCCAACACAGCCAAAAATAAATAAATTAATTAATTAATTAAAAAAAAAAACAGGAGAAAAAATTTTAATTACCTGAAAATTCATCACCAGAAATAATAAACACTACTAGAATTTCAGGGTCTTTATTCTATGCCTGTCTAGACTTTTTTAAACTGAAATGGATTATATAGTACACATATCTTTCATTTAATGTTTTATAAAGTGAATATCTTTTTATTCCATTAAATATTTTTCCTGTAACTTACTTTTAATAGCTATATAGTATTTCATTGTATCAAAATACCAATATGTATTTAACCATTCATTATTGGCCTACAGTTCTTTTTTTTTGGCCTACCATTTTTTTTTGCTATCATAAATAACCTGTGAGGAAAATTATTGTAGCCATATCTTTGCATATGTCTATGCAATTTTTTGGTACAAATTTTTAGAAGTGAAATGGTCAGAGGATATAGTTATTTTTAAGGCCATCCATACCCTACAAAGATTGTCAGTTTACACTTACCATAAATGTAAAATAGTTTGTTCTCTTCATAAATATATTATATATAAAAAATTTTGCCAATTTGACATTGAATATGATATTTTATATTTTCAATTTGTATTTCTTCGATTACCAGGCAAAGTTAAACCATACACAGGCACTTAATAAATATCTGTTGAATGACAGCATTCTTATCCCAACAGGCCACCACTGTAAAAATATTTTTCAAATTAATTAAAAAATCTCTTTCAAACTGGGGAATATTGGAGATAATGTAAGTTAAGTGCCTGACACAGTTGGTGATAAAAAAAGAAAACCTATTAGTATATTTCTCTAAAAAAATTTCTTCAGAGCCTGAGTGCAACATTTTCATTATAGTAGTTTCAGAAGAAAAAAAAATCTACATTCATTTAACAAAATGATTCTGGCTGAATCAGTTGAACAAATTTAATTTGTTTGCTTTTATATTTGCTACTTACTCAAAGTTATAAAATCTAATCTTATGCCATAAAATAATTTTTTAAAAACCATATTTAAATACAATTTGGAAAGACTCTGGAGACAAAATGGTTTTATCATGTAAAGAAGGTACTCTTTCCTGTGCTCCTTTGTCATCTATAATCTGGGAGACATTTGGCGACAGTGAATGAATCCATCTTTTTCTATGCTCTAAGGAATGATGTGTGACCTAACTCATGGTAGACATTTGTCAGATATTTGTTGAATTTTTGGATTAATGTTTAGTTAAATAAGTGAAACTAATGAACCACTGCATGAGATGTTGGTAGTTTTCATTTGCATCTCATACTCTGCTTCAAGGAACCACTCCTCTCCCTTCCCTTGTGGTTCTGGGGAGCTGTCAGCCGTGGCACCTTGAAAGCAACACACCACAGTAATTGGAAGCATTGGTTCTGGGGCACCTGCATTTTAATCTTGAGTTTGCTATTTACTAGGTATGGGACTGGGGCAGGTTACCTAAGCTTTCTGTATACCTCACTTTCCTTATCTATGAGATGGGGAAAATACTAGTAACTTCCTAAGTGTGTTGTGTGAATGAAATTATTTGATACATATAAGAGTCTTAGAATGATGGCTTCATATAGTAAATGCTTAGCCACAATTAGCTATTATTATTAGATTACTATTAGTATTTTCCAATGGCCGCTATCATTTGGCCCAGGCCTAGACAGTCCTAAATTCCATGTGCAGTGGCTATGATTTTTCCAGGGAGAGCATGACCTTAGCAGAACTATTCAGAACTCTTTTAGGTGCTCAACATTGGGAAAAATAAATTCCGTTTTTTCTGAGGTTGCAGGGCCTGGAATGTGTAAGTCTAGGCTGGTTTGTGGTTCTCTTGCTCAGGAACATGGAGGAAATTTGTCTGCAATGGGAAAGAATAAAATCCTCACAAAGAGGCTGACCTTCAAGAGGGAGAGATGCTGTGTTTGAGAAGGAGAGATGGTATATTTTTGCTTAGCTGGACTTTCAGTTAGAGATACCACTAATTCCCTTTTTACCTACGCTAGTTTATGTTGGGTCATTGTGACTCAAGGAAGCTGACTGGTACAACTGTTGAGGATGTGATTCCTATTTAGCTTTCAGTTGGGGTATTGAATACTTTGATGGAAAGCCTTTCTCAAGGAAAAAACTAAGGCCCAAGAGAGGAAGTTGTGAAGGTTTCTCATAGCTCTTCACATGCTTGTATTCTACCATGTACTTGAATTTGTTGCTTTGAGCATGCCTGTGACTGACCACAAAGCAATCCTTAACACCCAAGAAACTGGATTAAATCTGCTTCCTGTTTTGCTGGCACCAACAGCTGGGACATACTGAGCAAAGGCATTCCCTAATGACTTTTTTGAGGGTAAGTATAATATAAAGAAAAGTGCACAAAGTGCTATATACATGTCCTTTGGTGAACACAGAATGTGTTTCTGTTGAGTATACACATAGGAATCAAATGGGCTGGATGTGAAGTATGTGTCTGTTTGGCTTTTGTTGCTATCATCGTTAGTTTCCTAAATTGGCTGTGTCAATCCTAATGATTATGATTTAGAAAACTCATGAGGATGTGATTTCTGCAGGAAAGCTAATGCTGTGGCTCTACATACTCCCTATATTTACCCACATAATTTATTTTCATAGCAACACTATTATTAAAGTGCAGTACAGGAGAGGTAGGAGAACAACATTCAAACCTAGAGTGGGCTTCTAGCTGATGAGTACACTTCCCTTCTCAGGAATTAGCAATAAGTATTTAAGTCATCTTATATTCACTTCCATAGCAAACAGGTTTCATTAAACTTCCCTCTTTTCAACTATTTTAATCAAACATTTAGAATCCATCACTGGTGACTACTTTCACTAAAAGAAAATAAGAAAGAGGTTTAAAAATTGTGTGTTCTCTGCAGTATTTTTCAGGAGAGGAAAAGTACTCAAGGGAAGAAACATAACTGGGGATTTCTATTTTATTTCATACTAGATTTATTTTATTTTACTTATTTTGGAACTCAGGTACCAGGAACAGATTTAATCACACTCCTCAATTCATGGCACACTTTCATCATCATTCCATGCAAGGCTGATCTCTTGTTTTATTTATTCCCTTTTATGTATATTTCCCACTCATGTTCCCCTTTCTCTACACAAGCAAACCCTCTAATTTGTTTTATGTGGTTCCATATACGAATATATTCTTAAAACTTTCATTTGAGAGGACTTCTGGGAAGATGGCGGAAGAGTAAGACGCGGAGATCACCTTCCTCCCCACAGATACACCAGAAATACATCTACACGTGGAACAACTCCTACAGAACACCTACTGAACGCTGGCAGAAGACCTCAGACCTCCCAAAAGGCAAGAAACCCCCCACCTACCTGAGTAGGGCAAAAGAAAACAGAATAAACAGAGACAAAATGATAGGGACGGGACCTGCACCAGTGGGAGGGAGCCGTGAAGGAGGAAAGGTCTCCACACACTAGGAGCCCCTTCGCGGGCAGAGACTGCGGGAGGCGGAGCGGGGAGCTTCGGGGCCGCGGAGGAGAGCGCAGCCACAGGGGCGCGGAGGGCAAAGCGGCGAGATTCCCGCACAGAGGATCGGTGCCGACCGGCGCTCACCAGCCCGAGAGGCTTGTGTGCTCCCCCAACGGAGCAGGTGGGGCTTCGGTCGGAGCGCAGGGAGAGGACTGTGGCTGGCGGCGTGAACACAGCCTGCAGGGAGTTAGTGCGCCACGGCTGGCCGGGAGGGAGTCCAGGGAAAGGTCTGGACCTGCCGAAGAGGCAAGAGACGTTTTTTTCCCTCTTTATTTCCTGGTGCGCGAGGAGAGGGGATTAAGAACGCTGCTTAAAGGAGCTCCAGAGACGGGCGCGAGGTGCGGCTAAAAGCGCGGACCACGGAGACAGACATGAGACGCTAAGGCTGCTGCTGCCGCCACCAAGAAGCCTGTGTGCGAGCACAGGTCACTATCCACACCCCTCTTCCGGGGAGCCTGTGCAGCCCACCACTGCCAGGGTCCCGGGATCCAGGGACAACTCCCCCGGGAGAACGCACGGCGCGCCTCAGGCTGGTGCAACGTCATGCTGGCCTCTGCCGCCGCAGGCGCGCCCTGCACTCCGTGGCCCTCCCTACCCCACGGCCTGAGCGAGCCAGAGCCTCCGAATCAGCGGCTCCTTTAACCCCGTCCTGTCTGAGCAAAGAACAGACGCCCTCCAGCGACCTACACGCACAGGCAGGGCCAAATCCAAAGCTGAACCCCTGGGAGCTGTGAGAACAAAGAAGAGAAAGGAAAATCTCTCCCAGCAGCCGCAGAAGCAGCGGATTAAAGCTCCATTATCAACTTGATGTACCCTGCATCAAGTATAGGCAATGAATCATCCCAAATTAAGGAGGTGGACTTTGAGAGCAAGATTTATTATTCTTAGCCCCTTTTCCTTTTTTTGTGTGTATGTGTATGCTTCTATGTGAGATTTTGTCTGTATAGCTTTGCTTCCACCATTTGTCCGAGGGTTCTATCTATCCATCTTTTTTTTTCTTAATAATTACTCTTTATTTTAATTACTTTATTTTATTTTACTTTATCTTTGTTCTTTCTTTCCTTTCTTCCCTCCTTTAGACAATGAATCATCCCAAATTGAGGAGGTGGACTTTGAGAGCAAGATTTATGATTTTTTCCTCTTTTTGTGAGTGTGTATGTATATGCTTCTGTGTGAGATTTTGTCTGTATAGCTTTGTTTCCATCATTTGTTCCAGGGTTCTATCCATCCGTTTTTTTTGTTTTTTGGGTTTTTTTTCCTCTTAATAATGTTTTTTAATAACCTTATTATATTTTACCTTACTTTATTTTATTTTACTTTATCTTCTTTCTTTCTTTTTTTTCTTCCTTCCCTCCTTCCTTCCTTGCTCCCTCCCTCCCTCCCTCCTTTCTTGCTTTCTTTCTACTTCTACTAATTCTTTCTTTCTACTTTTTCTCCCTTTTCTTCTGAGCCGTGTGGATGAAAGGCTCTTGGTGCTGCAGCCAGGAGTTAGTGCTGTGCCTCTGAGGTGGGAGAGCCAACTTCAGGACACTGGTCCACAAGAGACCTCCCAG
>NW_006794180.1:77776-92981 GCF_000442215.2 Lipotes vexillifer | reverse complement strand
ACTTGTACCCCAATGATCCTAGCAGTACTATTTACTAGTCAAGACATAGAAGCAACCCAAGTGGCCATGAACAGGTGATGTATATATATATATATATATATATATATATATATATATATATCTCACATTTTCTTAAGCCAATCATCTGTTGTGTGTGTGTGTGTATATATATTTACACACATATATATCACACACACATACATATACACACACATACACAACAGAATATTACTCAGCCATAAAAAAGGAAATATTGTCATTTGCAGTGATGTGGATGCACCTAGAGAATATTATGCTTAGTGAAATAAGTCAGACAGCGAAAGACAAATCTATATGATACGGCATATGATATGAATCTAAAAAATAATACAAACGAATGTATATACAAAAGAGAAACAGAGTCACAGACATAGAAAACAAATTTATGGTTACATAAGGGGAAGGGGAGGGGGAGGGACAAATTAGGAGTATGGGATTAACAGATACAAACTACTATACATAAAATAGATAAGCAACAAGGATTTACTGTATAGCACAGGGAATTATACCCATATCTTATAATAACCTATAATGGAATATAATCTGCAAAAAAACTGAGTCACTATGCTGTACACCTGAAACTAACACAATATTGTAATTCAACTATACTTCAATTTAAAAAATGAGCAAATCATAAAAGTCTTTCTCTAGCAACAAAAAGGAATATATTTATATATATATATATCAATGTATTCTTGCATTCTTATATTGTGGTTCTGTGTGTGGATTTTAATCCTCATAAATGATATTGTGCTATAGCTCTGGCTCTTTCTCTTATTTCTGACAATGTTTCTAAAGGTGCCTCAGTCACCTCTTCTCTCGAACTCCTTAATTTCTTAATCATAGAGAGCCCCAAGTTTCAGTTCTTGGTCTACTTTTCTTCTCATCACGCACTTGGTGATGTCACCTAGATCATGGCTTTAAATATCACCTACAACAACAAACACTCGTATAAAAAAAAGAATCACGCAACAAACAAAAGTTTCTAGGTATCAGACACAACAATAGAAACTGGAAAAAGGTAAGACATGTTCCCTAATCTAGAGAAGATCAAAACATAGTGGAGGAGACAGACAGGCATAAAAATTATTTTACAGTGTGGTAAGAGAGGAAGTATAAATGTGGTTAAAAGCACAGACTAAAACACCAAACAGACCCAGTTTGAAATCTTAGCTTTACCTATCATTTCTAGCTGTGTATTCTTAGGTCAAATAACCTCTCTAAGGTTCAGTTTCCACATATGCTAAAGGGGATAATCATAGTACCTACCTGTTGGGGTTCTAGCCATAAGTAAATAAGATAACGCATGTGAACCACTTAGTAGAGTGTCTGGAACAACTATTTTAAGTGCAATACCAGATGTACATATGTACATGAGGGTAAGGAGCCTTAAAGAGGGAATAATGAACATCCTGAGTGGTCTGGAGGCTATCTGTTGAGTGGAACCTTGAGACATCAATAGGAATTCATGATTAAGAACAGGAGGGAAAGGAAAACAACGTAGGAGCAAGGTGTACTCTGTAAAGAGAAAAGGCAGTAGTTAGTGTTCATGTGGGAAAATAACAGGAATGGTTGAAAGATTCTTAAGCATAGAAGTAAGGTCGGGTATTATGTCAAGATACAGCTGAGCAAAACCTATAATATTTAGTAAGGTATGGGCAGTTTCATAGTTACAATAATCAAACACAAAGACCTTAGAGACCAGCAGTCCAATGCCAATTTTATATGACAAAGTGGGGGTTAAAAAATAAATTTGATTAGAAATGGAAAAAGCTAAAGGCAATTTTAAAGTCAACAAAAAATGAGAATTATTTGAATTATAATTGAGACCACTGCTCATTCTCAGGTCATGTGATTTGAGACTCAGGAAGTACAGGAAATTATGATCCAGTTTCCATCCTTTGTCTCTTCTGATCCAACAAAATATATCTTGTCATTAAAAATCTCAAATGATGGACTACCTTCCCTAAATCTGCCTTCTACACAGGGCGTCTATGAAGCCTGGAAACATAAGTAACATTTTACTTTTTTACAGATTGAAGATGTCTTTGACAATATTACGCATATTCGCCTATGTCTGGGTAAAGACACTTTCTAAACCTCTTTAGTTTTATTTTAAAAATAAACTTTCATTAAGTAATTTTTTTTAATTACAAAAATAAGGAGAAAAAAATGCGGTAATCTAAAGTGGCAGGGCCACACACTCCCTTCAAGTACTGGGCACTCGCTCACCTTCACAAGTTCAGTGAGCTCCTTCTCACTACTGTACACCGCTCCGGAGGCCTTCCCTTCTTGCCACAAGACATCTACAGAGAAAGGGAAGACCACCGGATCAGTAAGCAGGAGCCTTTGGGAAGACAGGTTCTAATAAAGAAGAAATAGGAAGAAACTCCTCTGCGTACAAAAGAAAAAAATGTTGGAGTGGAAACTCAAAGGCGTTCTTACATTAAATCAAGAAAAAGAACTCCAATAAAGAGCTATCACAGGGCTTCCCTTGTGGCACAGTGGTTGAGAGTCCGCCTGCCGATGCAGGGGACACGGGTTCGTGTCCCGGTCCGGGAAGATCCCACATGCCGCGGAACGGCTGGGCCCATGAGCCATGGCCGCTGGGCCTGCACGTCCGGAGCCTGTGTTCCGCAACGGAAGAGGCCACAGCAGTGAGAGGCCCGCATACCGCAAAAAAAAAAAAAAAGATCTATCACAGCAAAATAGAGATGAAAGACCAACAATTACCATCAACAACAGTGTGAAAAAGGTATTAACAGCATCTAGGTACAATAAAGATAATCCAATAATAATGTCATCATCCTCAACTGCCTTCCAGTAGCAGAACAATTTTCCTTTATCTATACTCATTTTCTGTTCTCTGTATGGCTCAGGTTGACCTTTTTTGGCAGTGGCTTCCTTCTTCTCTGCCTTCCTAGCCAGTCAAAGGAAGTGTGTGAACTGCTATGAGCAGAGTTAGCAGAAGAGAGTAAGGCGAAGGTGTGGAATTTCAGTATACTATCACCAGAGCTGGAGCCAGGGAATGAATCCCTGACTAGACAAACCGTGGTGAGAGATGAACCATTAGCCTCCTGTTCTCAAGGACCCCTCCTTCAGACAAGCCTGGAAACCCATACAGAGTTAGCCACCTGCTTCCAGCAACCTCTGCTGCAGCACTCAGCATCAGGAACACAGCCATCACTGGGAGAAGGCTCAGTGGACAGGTTCCTGACCAGAATGTAAGGTCCGACTTTCCACTTCCTGTCTGAGGTGCTCCCCCAGAGACACTCTACAATACCAACGAATCTGTTCATGTGGGTGTCTCGGGTCCTTTTATGACAACATGGCTGTGCCCTATTGAAAGTGGGTAGTGAGAATTACAGAAGCACCCTAGCTGAAAACTGTTGCCATGGGCTCTACAAAGCCAAGATCTGCAGTTCCAATGAGAGCAGAAGACTGAGTAGTGAATATCCAGACAAACCCCTCATTCTCACGTGATCTGTCAGCTCTGGCTTGTGGTCAATTTGACTTTCCCTCTTTCTTTAGAGGACACTGGTCTGTGCCATGCATGTCTTCAGACCAGAGGTCACTAGCATCTCAAAAGTAGGATATATAGTTTTATTTCCTGTTCTTTTACTGGGACTACAGAGTACGGCAATGGACAGCGACTTAAAAGTGGAAGGGAAGGAAATACGCTGCAGCCAACCAGCCCTCATAATCATAGAAATCTTTAATATACAGGCCTCAGAGAATGCTAATCCTTGCTTTATATCATATATAAATCCTGGACTGTATCTAGTTTTGTACCATCTGATGTCAAAAATTCAACACATGTCAATTAGAAATTTTTAAATGTAATATGGTATCCTGGACTAGATCCTAGAACAGGAAAAAAGACATTATAGAAAAACTGGTGAAACAGGAATAGAATTTGTAGTTTAGTTAATAGCACTGTAACAATGTTAATTTTTTAGTTTCGACAAATGTACTATGGTTATTTTAGATGTTAACATCAGGAGAAGCTGGGTAAGGGGTATGTGGGAAATCTCTGTATTATCTTTGCAAATTTTCTATAAATCTAAAATTATGCCAAAAAAACCCAACAACAAACGCTCATATATGTATATATATAAAATATATATAATATATATATAAAGTCATTACATATGTATATGCATAATATACACACATACAAATATATGCTCACATACGTATATACACATACATATATATGTAATGTATGCACATAGGAGTGTGTTTATATATGCATATATACATGTGCATGTATATGTGTTTATAGGAGTATATATGTATACAGGAGTACTTATATATGTTATATATAGAGAAGTAATATATGTATATATGCATGTACATATATATACATATACACATATTATGTATACATACACAGACACATATATATGATAGATAATATATATCTTCAACCCAGAGTTCTCTCTCAAATTTTAGACTCATATCTTTTTAAAAATTTATTCATTTATTTTATTTATTTTTGGCTGCATCGGGTCTTACTTGCAGCATGAGGGCTCTAGTTGAGGCACGCAAGCTCAGCAGTCGTGGCACGTGGGCTTAGTTGCCCCGCGGCACGTGGGATCTAACTTCCCTGACCAAGGATCAAACCTGCGTCCCCTGAATTGCAAGGCGGATTCTTTACCACTGGACCACGAGCGAAGTCCCTAGACTCTTAAATCTTAAAAAAAAAAAAAAATCCCTGCTCGAAAATGTAACTCCTTGCTCCACCTTCGGCCTTTCCTATCTCAGTTAATGACAGCTCCATGTTTACAGCTGCTTAGGCCAAAAGTCTCGGAGTCATCTGTTACAGACTGAATTGTATCTGCTCCAAATTAATATGTTGAATCCCTAACCCCTGGTATCAGAATGTGACCTTGTTTGGAAATAAAGTCATTACAGATGTAATTAGTTAAGATGAGATCATTAGGGTGGGCCCTAATCCAATGTGACTGATGTCCTTACAAAAAGGGGAAATTTGGACACCTACACATGCATACTGGAGAGCGCCATGTAAACATGAAGATAGCCATCTACAAACGAATGAGAGAGGCCTGAACCATATCCTTCCCTCACACTGAAGGAACCAACCCCGCTAACACTGTGATCTTGGACCTTTTGGCCTCCAGAACTGTTGGACAACAAATTTCTGTTGTTTAAGCCACCAGTTTGTGGTACTTAGTTACAGCAGACCTAGCCAACTAATACAATATTGACTTTTTCTCTCACACTCCACATGCACTCTGTCAGGAAGTCCAGTCGACTATTACTTCAGAATCTCTCCAGGATCTGACCACTCCTCACCATTTTCACAGTTACTACCCAAGTTCAGGTCACCATCATCTCTTGCCTGGATTATTGTGAGAGCTTCCTAACTGGTCTCTGTGCTTTCACTTCAACCTCTAATTTTCCTCTCAACACAGCAGCATCTAGAATGGTTTTTTGAAAACCCAAGTCAATGTTCTGCCTCAGTTCAAATACCTGGCAAGTCTTCCTATTTACTCAATAAAACAAAAGCCTTGGAAGGACCTTCAGGATCCCATATAATTTGCCTCCTTCCCTAGTTGTCTCTCTGACATCACTTCCTACTACTCTTCCTCTTACCAACTCTGCTCCAGCCACATTGGCTTCCTTGATGTTCTTTCAACACACAAGCTCTTGCCTTCGGGTTTTTTGCACTGGCTGTTTTCCTTGCCGGGAGCAGTCTTTCTGCAGCTACCTGTATGGCTTTCTCACCTACTTTAAGTCTTTCTCACATACCCCCAAATGAATGAATAAGTGGATAAAAATGCATCAGCTAAAATGCTCCAAAAAGATCCATATTAGTTCCATGTTCATATCAGAGCTCTCTAACATATGATCTTGTTTCTTTCAAAATCTCAAAGAAGAAAATATGGGTAGGATTAAGAGTTTTAATGGAAAGGATAAGTCTATCTTACATGTACATGAGAAAGTGCCAATTAGGAGGGCAGTGATTCCTGGTTATGCTTTTCCTTTACCCTCTGCTCTGTTTGTGTGTAACTCCAAGGGTTCTCATGTTGATATTGCCTTTGGGTAGCCACTTTTCCTACGGATTCACATATCTCCAATTGTGTTTAGCAGTGGGTTATAGCTAGGCATGGAATAATCACAGCTATGCTGGGAAGGAAGGCTAGGCTGAAGCCAATCTCTGGTTGAAACCCAAGTGCCCAGAAACCAGTAACTCTGAATATGGAGTGGGAAAAGGAGCCAGATGAAGAGTGGGCCAAGGTATAGACTTACATGTTCAGATTTAAGATTTAACTTAAACCAGAGAGCAAGAGAGCTTACAACAGTTTCTGCCGCTCTGTTCCCGTGCTCTTCATTTCCAGCCTAAGTATTTCCACTAGGCTCACTTTTTGCCTGCTGACTAAACACCCTCATACTTTCCCTTTCTCCCATTCACCAGGTTAACTTTCACATACCCTTTGAGGCTCTGCTCAATCACAGCGTTCTCTAGGAACCCCTTGCTGACCCCTCATTTCCCCTAACCCAAGTTGGGTTAAAATCCCTTCATTCCACTTCCACTAAGAATTCTCTATGTATGTGATGGTCTGCTTATTTGTCTGCTCTCCACCCCACTGTGAGCTCCTTGATGGTCAGGATGGTGCCTTATTTATCTGTATCTGTATCCTCAGGGCATAATAAATACCTGGCACATAGTAGGACTTTGATCAATGTTTCATGAATGAGTGAATGAAACTGCAGCTAGTTTCAGGGTATGGCTAGCCAGGTTCTTCAGGTGGAAGCTCAGGAGGCTTGTTAGGTATCTGAGAAGTTGGCAACTTGCTACAGCAAGGTCTGATGATCTTTTCTTGGTAAGAGTTGGGTCTGACATTTCTTTCGACTTACAGGGAGAAAAGAGCCTAGGAAACTACAAAATACTAAAGTGAAAGTATGTTTTCATCAATTATTTTTCAGTTACTACACAAGTCAACAGAAATGAAAAGGGACAGCATCCCAGAGATGTTCAAATGATTGGGATACTCAATATAGTAATAATGGTTTATCAGTAATTCCTGTACTATTAAATCTCTCTGGGACCCATGAATCTTAAAGGTACACTCTGTAAACTGCAAACTGGAAGATTCTAAGGTCATTTCAGTTCTCTCTAGGCTACATAAATTCCAACCTCCCCTTTCAGAGAGGCAAAGATCATGGAAGGTCTTACTTATTCACCCCTGGGGTTTGTGGTGGAGGTGGGAGAAAGCCACGGAGGCACATCCAGGGATGAATGTATTAGCCAAATGGAACAGAGACTGCATAAGCAGAGCAAATCTCTCTCACTCTCTCTCATACAGCAGAAGGCAGTGGGATGGTGAAATGAGCCCCAAACTGAAGTTAAGAGACTCAGGATCTAGTCCTTGCTATGTCACTAAGCACTTGTGCAACCCTGGACATTTACTTGCTTTTTCTGCTTCAGTTCTCTCTTCTGTAGGATGGCTAGGTTAGCTAGATGATCTCTGAGATCTTTTTCAGCTTTAGGATTTTGTGTTTCTGTATGATGACTAACCAACATAACTAAAGAAGGAGTAAGACGGGGAAAAGAATAATGAATGTTATTTTGGAAAAGCTGAATTTGAGGTTCCTGTGATATACCTGGTTGTCAATGACAAGAACTAATTGAAAGTGGAAGTCTGGTCCTTGGAGCAGAGCTGGGAGTGGAGGTACAGATTTGGTAGTTTATCAGCAGGAGGTAAATGGAACAATAAGAGTTATGTGACCAGCTAAACCAGTTGTGAATAAACAGTTATGTACCAAAATAACTTGGTAACAGCCAAATTCAAAATTATAATTCATTTAATATTTATTTGATTACATTTTCCCTTATTCTATATTTTAATGGATGGTAATAATAACTGCTACCATTTGTTGGGTATTGGCTATGAGCTAGGTTTTGAAGAAAGTGTTTTACATTTATTATCTCATTTAATATTTATAAATAACTACATGAGGTCAGTATCACTATTCCCATTTTTGAGATGTGGAAACTGAACACTGGTCTGTTGGTAAACATCTAACAACTGGATAGGAACACGCAAATCCCTGAGTTACAGTGGTGTTGACTTCCATGGTGTAAAAACTCTCACCATGGCCTATTTCAAGGTAACAACAAGAGGTCACTGAACAGAGAGACAGGAAGAAATGTGCCTTATGTAATACTGTCACCATACAGATGTAATAAACATACAAATCTTCAAGAGCATAGATAATGGTAACGTGGTAAAATAATTAGAAGGTCATGAGTTTGGGTATTCACTATACTTGTTAATATTGTTTATTTAATTTTAAGTTTATATGATTTAATCTTTTAACTAGCTGTGTTTAACAACTGGCTTCCATAGTTCCTAAAATTTTAACAATCTGCTCTTGCAAGCTAGTATAAGCTGGCTCCACACACCACTGAAAATGATGTTAAGACAGAGTAAGTAACTTGCCTAAGGTCACATAGAAAATGTCTGCATCAAGATTAGAACCTTGATCCACCTAATTCTGAAGACCAGGCTCTTAACCACTAGACTATCATCTGTAAAACTATAAAGTGCTATATACTGTGTATGGTAAAAAATTATTGCTGCATTTCGTATTTGAAAAAAATGTTATGTGGTCTTAAGTGTCATCAATAAGGAGGGGTTCTAGTGGAAAAGCAGCCATGAATCAGAAAAGTCACAGTGCAATTTCTGCTTTTCTGGGTCAGTTCTTGTGCTTGAGTTTCCCTGTTAAAGGAATGCTTTGTGTCCTTTTTGAATCGCACTTCAACCCGCGTTGGGAAAAAAAATAGAAGAATTTATTAACATCTTTTTATGTTTCTTGTAGACAGGACTCATGGAAATTTAAATGGTTGTTATTATTACTTTGAATATAACTTTATACTAGCCATACTGAAAATAAAATATAAAGAAATATAACAAACACCTATCGTTTAGCATCCATAGATTAATGCAATCTCTTTGCAGCCAAAATGTATAAGGATGTTTATTACATTAAGTAGTAAAAAAATAAAACATCTGGAAACAATTTTTAGATCTTGAAGAATCAGATGACAAAATGATGAGTCTCAGGGGACTAATCATATTCACCCCTCTGGAGAAAAGGTTTGAAAAAAATTTTAATGCTTTCTGAAAAACCATACTTATTTTAGCTTCTCCTCTGCTCCCTATCATAGGAAATGACTTACACACAGAATTTCATGAACTGCTCAAAAAACTCTACTTAGGTCTTTGGACCTGGGTGAAGCCCATAGTTAGGATTGTAGCTGTAAAGCCACCATCTAGCTCAATAAATCTAGACAAACCAAGTAGCTCTATGGATCATTGTGTTGTAAAAATAAAGTATCATAGTTGTGATTCTCTTGGTTAAAAAAGAGATAGGGACTTCCCTGGTGGTCTGGTGGTTAATACTTCGCCTTCCAGTGTAGGGGGTGAGGATTTGATCCCTGGTCGGGGAGCTAAGATCCCACATGCCTCGCAGCCAAAAAAACCAAAACATAAAAAACAGAAGAAATATTGTAACAAATTCAATAAGGAGTTTAAAAATGGTCCACATAAAAAAAAATCTTAAAAAAAAGAAGGAGATACAGCTCCGTTATAATACAGGGGAAGCTATAAGTAATTTGGCCAGTGGGTGAGGAAGAGAACAACATAGTATGCTCTAGACAAGAATGGTAAAGTTTAGGAAAGGTCAGCCTGCTTCTGCGGATCACAGCTCTGAGTCATTGCGCGGTGAGTACATGCAGAGTTGGCACGCATGCTTGCCTTCCTGGCATCTGCAGGCTTTACTAATCTTGTGTTCTAGTTCCTTACTCACACTGGAAAATGAAACTTTTTTTTCTTGTTTGGCTGTTCAGTGTTTTTAGATATATATGGCAATCTTTAACAAATGACCGTATTGACTATGCTCCACCCCCACACACACTTTGGAACTACAAATTTACATTCTACAAACAACTTATTTGACAACGACTTGGTCTATGAACAAACGGTTGTTGCATCATACTTTGCGCTAAGCATGGTGCTGTACTGTAAAGGACATGATGGATAAGATACTGTTCATGTTCCTTGGCAGGGATATTAGACATGTGAATAGATATTAGACATGTGCATATAAGGCAGAAGATGCAAAATGCAAAGTGAGGGCTCTGGTCGTTGGTGCTCTGAGATGTAAGACAAAGAGACAGCTCTATCTGAAGCTTCTTCCAGGGCTACCTGGGAGAGGTGCATTAGTGAACATAGAGGGGGGCGTGGCCATGAAGAATATATAGACTGGAAAGTACAGCATCATTCAAAGAGAGAGATTGGCAGGGATAATAATTAGACTTCTCTTTCTGTCATCACAGAGGCCACAATATTTGAAAGCCTGTCAAGCCCTGTTAACACAGATCCTGGGAAGTGCTCCTATTGAAGCTTGTGGCACATTTGAATGCAATAAAACATAATATTCCATAATGCTTTGGGAGAAATCTTTGTCTTTCTCTCCAACAATTCATTCTACTTGCTAAGCCAGGCTTCTCTGAGGTCACCAAGAAGTCATGAAGGATATATGGATATGACTAAAGTCATCACATTACACGTTAGTCACTGGCTGCAGTGCTGGTTAGAATGAGATAAACAGCTGGAAATGGTACAGGAACACAATGTGGGCCATGTCTACCTAAGATGGATATTTCTAGCTGTCATAGAGGGTCCGGCCCTATATATACCTCTTTTCTGTGCTGTTGAGCTAACTGATTCAAAGACACTGTCGTTAAGTGGAAAGTGGGAGCTTGGTAAGATGCTATCCTCACTGAGGTAAGTCTCTTCCTTCTTTTTACCACTTTGGAGTGGCTAGGAGGGATCTGAGCTAGACCTTGATGCACAGCACTTTCGTCTTCATTTTGTATGGTTCACTGATAGCTCATTTCCCACACAGACAGCTCTGTCCTGTTGTGCTGATGGGTTGAGACACACGAGGCAGATGGAGAGAATTTCCCTGTGATCACCAAGGTTTCTCTGCCCCCAATAGCAGCAGTAGCAGTCTGCTGGGACTTGAGACTGGAACACCACTGGTGTGGCCAACTTCCCCAAGTTCCTAAATCAATGGGAACTTAAACCAGAAAATAGCAGAGTGGCAGGGCTCCAGTTGGTGCCCAAATTGAAGCCCAAATCACCTCAAAACTAAACAACAAGATATTAGATCCCAAGTTTTGTAAGAATACTATACAGAAAATGCACAGATACCAGACGTGGTGAAACCCGGTATTTTAACGTGGTAAAATATTTTGCTTTTTCCTCCTAGAGAGGAATCTTTAATTTCAGGCTTATATCACTATTCTTTCAGTGAAGAGAAAGGACAACTAATAGTTGGTTACCCTAAAGGATTCTGGCAGGAATACTTGAGTCATGAAATATTAGCCAAGCAACTCTTTGGATATTCTAAAATAAACTGTGTAGAGAACTAAGCGTTTCATGCCAGGACAAAACTAAAAAGCTTTTCTCAGAGGTCTCCCTGCCCCCCCTTTTCTGTATACAATCTTATTGGTTGATAGCACCCAGTTTTTGGCTACATTGCAAGGAACCACTCAGCTGTGGCTGATTACTTCTCTCATTTTTTCCCCTTGTTCAGGAAATCTTCTCATGAGCAGGTCTGAAAGAGAAGGAAGGTAGCAGAATAGGGCTGGAGTCATTGGAACTTGAGAAATAGTTAAGGCTTGATTAGATGAAAAGACAAGGAGGCAGGGAAAGGTAACAAGGTCAGACAAAGAGCAGAGAGGTCCGCTGAGTACTGAAGAAATTGGATGTCTTTCTGGCTGGAGTGACTAGGTTTGAAGAACTATGAAAGCTGGAATGGAACATTTGAACTGGATGTTATTGTTGAAGAATGTTAATCAGAAGGAGTACTGGATTAAGAGTTTGCACACCTGTGTTCTTGCCTGATCAATTTGTAATCTGGAGAAAATTGATCAAGAGACCTCAGTCTCCATTTCCTTATCTCCTGGGGCTACCTCAGTATATAGAAGTCCAAGCTCCTTAGAATAGCCTGTCTCTTCTTCTACTGTTCCCACCTCCAGCCATTTTATAGTATGTCTTTACGTGTGAGGAGTCAGTTATGAGCTAAGACCTTTCACAACATGGTATAATCACATGTACTCTGTGAGAACGCTCACAGTGCTGAAAAACATGATTTCTCACAAAGGTACACAAGTTAAATAATAAAAATTAAGCTATACAATTTAAATAATGAAATCAGGCTACATGAGTTAAATAATACTCATACACATGCATTAAAAATTGAATTTTTGATCGTGAGTTTGGGATTAGCAGATGCAAACTAGTATATATAGGATGGATAAACAAGGTCCTACTATATAGCACAGGGAACTATTATATTCAATATCCTGTGATAAACCATAATGGAAAAGAATATGAAAAAGAATATACATATATATGTATAACTGAATCACTTTGCTGTACAGCAGAAATTAACACATTGTAAATTAACTATACTTCAATAAAATATTAAAAAATGGAATGCTTACCCTACCAATTTCATAATTTAACTTTAAGACACTAAAGTTCCTTAATTAAATATTTAGAATTAAAACTTTAAGGCTAGAGAGTTTCTGTTTTAACTTGAAAATGTGAGGCAACAATAAGGTCTTAGGGCTTTCTTTTCAGTTGTGTATGATTCAGACAGTTAGCGGTGCCAGCCAGGATGAATGGTCTCAAAGATGCTAAACTGGAAAAAAAAATGTGGCCAGGCAATCTTAGATGATCAGCCAGGACAAAGCAGGCAAGAGCAAAAAGAGCATCAACCATGAGTCTTAGGAAAAGTCAATGTCCAAAGTCTTCAAGGAAGCTGTGATGTTAATTTTAGTGTGTTAACTTGAATGGGCCATGGGGTGCCCAGTTTTTTGGATAAACATTTTTCTAGGTTTGTCTGTGAGGGTGTTTCTGGATGAGATCAATATTTAAGTCAGTAGACTAAGTAAAGCAGATTTCCCTCCCCAGTGTGAGGGTCTCATCCAATCTGTTGAGGGCCTGAATAGAACAAAAAGGCTGAGAAAGGGAAAATACACTCTCTTTGCCTGACTATCTTCAAGCTAGAACACTGGTCTTTTCCTACCTTCAGACTTGGACTCAAACTGGAACAGTACCTTCAGCTCATCTGGGTCTCCAGCTTACCAACTGCAGATCCTGGGACTTCTTAGTCTCTATTGTTGTATGAGCCAATTCCTTATAATAACTCTATGTATGTATATATGTATGTATGTATGTTTCTATCTATCTATCTATCTATCTATCTATCTATCTATCTATCCATCCATCCATCCATCTATCTCCTATTGGATCTCTTTCTCTGGGGAACCCTGACTAACACAGTAGCATTAGCATCTGGATCCAAAAGTGAAGGAACAAGGCAGAAGGTTTCTCTCAGAGTCCAGTGGCAAAAGGTCTTTTGTGTCCTTTTAAAGACACATGTACCCCAATGTTCACTGCAGCACTATTTACAATAGCCAGGTCATGGAAGTAACCTAAATGCCCATCGACAGACAAATGGATAAAGAAGATGTGGTATGTATATACAACGGAATATTACTTAGCCATAAAAAGGAACGAAATTGGGTCATTTGTAGAGACGTGGATGGATCTAGAGACTGTAATTCAGAGTGAAGTAAGTCAGAAAGAAAAAACAAATATCCTATATTAACATATATATGTGGAACCTAGAAAAATGGTACAGATGAACTGGTTTGCAGGGCAGAAATTGAGACACAGATATAGAGAACAAACGTATGGACACCAAGGGGGGAAAGTGGTGGGGGTGGTGGTGGTGGTGGTGTGATGAATTGGGAGATTGGGATTGACGTATGTATAAAATGGATAACTGATAAGAACCTGCTGTATAAAAAATAAATTAAATAAAATTCAAAAAAAGAAAGGGAATAAACAAATGGGACCTAATGAAACTTCAAAGCTTTTGCACAGCAAAGGAAACCATAAACAAGACCAAAAGACAGCCCTCAGAATGGGAGAAAATATTTGCAAATGAATCAACTGACAAAGGATTAATCTCTAAAATTTACAGGCAGCTCATGCAGCTCAATAACAAAAAAATAAACAACCCAATCCAAAAATGGGCAGAAGACCTAAATAGACATTTCTCCAAAGAAGATATACAGACTGCCAACAAACACATGAAAGAATGCTCAACATCATTAATCATTAGAGAAATGCAAATCAAAACTACAATGAGATATCATCTCACACCAGTCAGAATGGCCATCATCAAAAAATCTAGAAACAATAAATGCTGGAGAGGGTGTGGAGAAAAGGGAACACTCTTGCACTGCTGGTGGGAATGTGAATTGGTTCAGCCACTATGGAGAACAGTATGGAGGTTCCTTAAAAAACTACAAATAGAACTACCATATGACCCAGCAATCCCACTACTAGGTATATACCCTGAGGAAACCAGAATTCAGAAAGAGTCATGTACCAAAATGTTCATTGCAGCTCTATTTACAATAGCCCGGAGATGGAAACAACCTAAGTGCCCGCCGTCGGATGAATGGATAAAGAAGATGTGGCACATATATACAATGGAATATTACTCAGCCATAAAAAGAAACGAAATTGAGCTATTTGTAATGAGGTGGATAGATCTAGAGTCTGTCATACAGAGTGAAGTAAGTCAGAAAGAGAAGGACAAATACCGTATGCTAACACATATATATGGAATTTAAGAAAAAAAAAATGTTATGAAGAACCTAGGGGTAAAACAGGAATAAAGACAGAGACCTACTGGAGAACAGACTTGAGGATATGGGGAGGGGGAAGGGTGAGGTGTGTTAGGGCGAGAGAGAGACATGGACATATATATACTAACAAACGTAAGGTAGATAGCCAGTGGGAAGCAGCCGCATGGCACAGGGAAACCGGCTCGGTTCTTTGTGGCTGTCTGGAGGGGTGGGATAGGGAGGGTGGGAGGGAGGGAGACAAAGAGGGAAGAGATATGGGAACATATATATATGTATAACTGACTCACTCTGTTATAAAGCAGAAACTAACACACACTTGTAAAGCAATTATACGCCAAAAAAGATGTTAAAAAATAAACAACAGCACATAAAAATAAATAAATAAAATAAAAAAAA
>NW_006794180.1:50408-77693 GCF_000442215.2 Lipotes vexillifer | reverse complement strand
GGAGGGGCCCGTACTGAAAAAAAAAAAAAAAAAAAAAAGAAAGTTTTTTTGTGTCCTTTTAAGCGCAGTAATGCAAGCTTATCTTCTTAAGAGGTAGTGTAGTTTAATGACTACATTGGAACTAGACTGCCTGGATTCTTATCCTGGCTCCACTATTTATGAGCTAGATGACCTTGGACACATTACTTAACTGCTCTGGGCCTCATTTTTCTCATTTGTAAAAAACAAACAAACATAAAACCTCCCAATAGGTGGTTGTGAGGATTATATAGACCAGTATATGAAAATTGCCTAAAAGAGTACCTGGTACACAATAAGTGTTACTTAAATGGTAGTTATTATAAACCCTCCTGGACTCATTGAGCTCACCACAGTCTCTCATAGAACATTTTGGATCTTCTGATCAGCAACTTTTTCTTCCAGTCACTGACTAAGGAGTGGGAGGAAGAGGAATTCCACAGATGTTTTCCTGAGCTTTACCAGGAAGCCTTTGAAATCATCTAACAAGATACTTTCAGGCCAAGTATCACCCAGTGTCTTGGCTTTTCAATAAGTTAAAAGGACCATGTCCTGGAGCAGAAGTTCTCAGTAGATGCTCACTTTCAGCTTACTTCAGCAGCACTTTCTTTAGGTATGTGACTGCAGCCTACTGTGTGAAGAAGAGGACTGAATTCCCTTCTTTCCTTTGATATAAATTGCTTTCTGATTACAGAAGAATTATATACTCATTATATAAAATTTTAAAAATATAAAAATAATCCATAATCCTAGCATCCAAAGATAACAAACAATATTTTGAAATGTGTCTTTCTAGTTTTTTGTCCATTTGTCTGTGACACATACCTTTTTAATTTATTTTTATTTATTTTGGCTGCACCATGTGGCATGTAGTTCCCTGACCAGGGATTAAACCCATGCCTCCTGCATTGGAAGTGTAGAGTCTTAACTACTGAACTGTCAGGGAAGTCCCAACACATACTTTTTTAAAACAAGATTAAGATCATAATATATACAACTGCTCTTCCTCGTTCTCACTGTCATGCTATTGTGAAGATGACTCTGTGGGAGAGTTCCCCCTGATGTTCATTTCTGGATAGTCTCAGTTTCCCATTACTGAATCAGTACATCATTTCCCATCCATGACCATTTGTTAGGAAATGGAGCCTAAATAACATGTTATTTTAAGGTAATTCATTCATAGGCAAAGATATTTGATCTTTTGATCAGTAATTACTTTGAATACTCTCTACCACTGCTGTTTCCATTAATGTGGATAATGATAGTTGAAAGAAAGAAATCAGTATACAAAGCTATAGTAATCAAAACAGTGTGGTACTGGCATACAGACAGACGTATAGAATTGAGAGTCCAGAAATAAACCTATACTGTTAATGTGTTAATGGCCAATTGATTATCAACACAGATGCCAAGACCATTCAGTGGGGGAAAAATATTCTCTTCAACAGCTGGTGCTGGACAACTAGATATATGCATGCAAAAAAATGAAATTGGATCCCTACCTCACACCATATATAAAAATCAACTGAAAAGGGAACAATAACCTAAATATAAGAGCTAAAATGATAAAACTTACAAGAAAATACTGAGGGTAAATCTACATGACCTTGGATGTGGCAATGGATTATTAGATATGACATCAAAAGCATATGCAAAAAACTATAGAAATGACCCCTGAAAGCATAGTCTTGTACCACAATGTTCATTGTAGCTCTATTTACAATAGCCAGGACATGGAAGCAACCTAAGTGTCCACTGACAGATGAATGGATAAAGAAGATGTGGCACATATATAAATGGAATATTACTCAGCTATAAAAAGAACCAAAACTGAGTTATTTGTAGTGAGGTGGATGGACCTAGAGTCTGTCATACAGAGTGAAGTAAGTCAGAAAGAGAAAAACAAATACCATATGCTAACACATATATATGGAATCTAAAAAAAAAAAAAGGTCATGAAGAACCTAGGGGCAAGACGGGAATAAAGACACAGACCTACTAGAGAATGGACTTGAGGACACAGGGAGGGGGAACGGGTAAGTTGGGACAAAGTGAGAGAGTGGTAGTGTATATATGGACATATATACACTACCAAATGTAAAACAGACAGTGGGAAGCAGTCGCCTAGCACAGGGAGATCAGCTCAGTGCTTTGTGACCAGCTAGAAGGGTGGGATAGGGAGGGTGGGAGGGAGGGAGACGTAGCAGGGAAGAGATATGGGGATATAAGTATATGTATAACTGATTCAGTTCGTTATAAAGCAGAAACTAACAGCACTGTAAAGCAATTATACTCCAATAAAAACGTTAAAAAAATAATAAAATAAATAAATAAATAT
Source organism: Lipotes vexillifer (assembly GCF_000442215.2). Lineage (NCBI taxonomy): Eukaryota > Metazoa > Chordata > Mammalia > Artiodactyla > Lipotidae > Lipotes > Lipotes vexillifer. Next base: position 75,337 of record NW_006794180.1, on the reverse strand, counting down.
TCATTGCTTAAAAAAAAGCATATGCAACAAAAGAAAAAACAGAGAAATGGACTTGATCAAAATTAAAAACTGCGCATGAAAAGACATTATTAAGAAGTGGAAAGATAACCTAAAGAATGGGAAAAATATTCTTAAGTCATATACCTAAGGGTCTAGAATCCAGAATATATAAGGAACTCTTACAACTCAACAAAATGACGAATGACCCAACTGAAAATTAGTCAAAGGACTTGAGTAGACATTTCCCTAAAGAAGACATTCAAATGACTAATAAGCACATGAAAAGATGCTCAATCTCATTAGTCATTAGGGAGATGCAAATCAAAATCACAATGAGGTAACACCTCAAACTCATTAGGAAATTTTTTGAGAAAGGAAAATATGGAAAAATAAAAAATAAGTTTTGGCAAAGATGTGGAGAAATTGGAACCCTTGTAGGTTGCTGATGAGAATGTGAAATAGTACGGCCAGTGTAGAAAATATTTTGGTCGTTCCTTAAAAAGTTAAACATAGAATTGCCATATGATCTGGTAATCTCACTCCTAAGTATATACCGAAAAGAATTTAAAACCAGTACTCAAACAAATAGATGTACACATATGTTCATAGCAGCACTATTCAAAATATACAAAATATCTATCAACAGATGAGTGCATAAACAAAATGTGGTATATCCATAAAACAGAACATTATTCAGCCATAAAAAATGAATAAGTACTGATATATACCACATTATGGATGAACTTCAAAAACATTAAGGCAAGTGAAAGAAACTAGACACAAAAGACCACATACTGTATAATTCCACTTATATGAAATATTTAGAATGGGTAAGTCCATAGAGACAGAAAACAGATTAGTGATTGCCAGGGGCTGGGAAAAGGTGAGTATGGGGAGCAACTGCTTAATAGGTAAAAGGTTTCTTTTTATGGTGATAAAAATGTTTTGGAACTATGTAGAAGTTGTGGTTATACAAAATTATGAATGTTTAAATGAGCTTTTAAGTGACTGATTTTATGTTATATGAATTTTACCTCAATAAAAAATACAATAATAAGTTAACTAGACTGTGATGATAATTTCACAAAACCTACATATAAAAATTAAAGAAATCAAGATTAGATTCTTTGTTTCCTTTTATGTCTGCAATATTTTATGGTTTCAATTATAAAACACAGTAGCAAAATCATGACATAACTTTGGCTATTACTATCTTAGGGTTTTATTAGAGGTCATACTAATGGGTTCTCCCACATTTTCACCAACTCTGTACAATTCAGATTTCAGTCCAAGGCTTCAGGAACATTGCAAACAGCTGCAGTGGGATTAGGCATCTGACCATCAATGACACGCCAACTCTGACGGACAACTGTGTAAAAGTACGTAGTTGGAAACTATATTTTCTTTTCAGTCACAGTTGGTTGGCACATTTTCTAGAGGCTTGAATTATTGAAAAATATGAATGGGTTTTTCATTTTAGTTTTTTTATATAAGAAAATCATTAGGAAATTTATACACACACATTTGAACATTTGAATCCTTAAATACCCTGAGAAACTTCATTGCAGTTAGGATAATTTTATTTCAATGATATTGTAGCTTCAGCATAAACTTTAAGTCTAATTCTACATGTCAAGCTTCTAAATGTAGTGATTCTTTTCAGCATTCCATTTTCTCATGTTTTCCCTTACTTTTTTTTTTTTTTTTGCGGTATGCGGGCCTCTCACTGTTGTGGCCTCTCCCATTGCAGATCACAGGCTCAACGGCCAGGGCTCACAGGCCTAGCTGCTCTGCGGCATGTGGGATCTTCCTGGACCGGGGCACGAACCCGTGTCCCCTGCATCGGCAGGCAGACTCTCAACAGCTGCGCCACCAGGGAAGCCCTCCCTTACTTTTGTAACATCATTGAGTTGATTCCTATGCATTACTCAAATGTAAGTGTACTAAAATATATTGAAAAAACGTCCCATTTTCTTTGAAATTAGGACAATTTAATAGTTAATGTGTCTGTTTCTGAAAATATTGAGAGGAAGAAAATAACCTCATCACGTTCATAAGCTTGTTCTCTATACTCTGGTTAATCTTTTTTTTTTTTTTTCTTCTAAAGGCTTTAGTTGAAAAATGCCATCGAATTACATCAGTAGTTTTCATTGGTGCACCACATATTTCCGATTGTACTTTCAAAGCTCTTTCTACTTGTGACCTCAGAAAGATCCAATTTGAAGGTCTGTGATGTTAAAAAGTGGTTTAGCATTAATTTTTACTTTTAATCTTGTGGCAATTCAAATACAATACTTCTTTTTTTTAAAAAAAACAGGAAATAAAAGGATTACCGATGTGTGCTTCAAATTTATAGACAAGAATTCTCCAAATATCAGTCACATTTACATGGTGGACTGCAAGGGAATAACGGATGGTAGCCTCAAGTCACCCTCACCTTTGAAGCAGCTTACTGTGTTGAATCTGGCAAATTGTGTAAGGTAATGAGTCATTCAGTCAAGAAACACTGATTATCTAGAATGTTCCAGACTTCCTTAAGATGCTCATTGGTTAGGAGAGTAAACATGAAAGTCAGGAGTCCAAGTGGAGGTAAATGCATAGTTCTGCGGTAAAACAAAGGAGGGGCACCCAACCCAGACTAGTTATGTAGGGGCATGGGGAGATTGTCAGGGAATGCTCAGGATATGTGGAATCACAGGCCCTTATAAGGTTGAATGAATTTGCTGGAACACTTATGGGCTACCTTTCCTAGTGAAGGTTCTCACAGCTAGTTCAGTTAATAGGTCTTTTTCCCAAATGGACTTTCCAACTTGCTTATGAAGAACCAATCTTACTGAAGTGTTTCCTCTTGGGTACTAGTTAGATTTCTCCTCTGTGTGGGTTTGCTCACAGATGGACAGATGGCAAGTTCTTACTGAAACCCTTTCTTTAGCTGGGTTACAAATGGGCTTCTATCCTGGTATTCTCAGGTGGGCAAGGATCAATTTCTTGCTAAAATTTCTTCCCTGGTGGATAGCTCAGCCTCTTGCTTGTATAAATTTCTTATAATATTAAAGGGCCAGATGATAACAAAATAGCATTTGATCTACAATGAAATTGGTTAATATCTGGGAAAACATAAGTCAGAGTAATAAGCTAAACTACACAAAATCTTAACTCATGTTCCCTATTATTAAAATGGTGAGGCACCATGGGTTGTGGAGGGGAGGTAAAGACAGGATTTGAAATGGGAAAAACCTGGATTACGAGATGAAGCCTCCAGTCAACAGCCAGCAAGGAACTGAGGCCTTCTGTCAACAGCCATGTGAGTGAACTTGGAAGCAGACCCTCCATCCTCAGTCAGTCCTTTGGATGATTAAAGTTCCAGCTGGCATCTTGGTTGTAAGCTCATGAGCAAGTTGGCACCATAATGCAAGCAGGATATGTGTGTGTGTGTGTGTGTGTGTGTGTGTGTGTGTGTGTGTGTAACAGCTAACCCTATCTGTATTAACATGTGAAATAAAATTGAATTGCATTCATATATTTCACTCAGGCTTCTGCAGGTTACCTAATTTTAAAAAGAAATGGAGGTTTTTCTGCGTCCAGCAGTATAGTTGACAAAACACTTCAAAGGACTCCTTGCTACAAACAATTTAGATCTTGGATGAAACATACTTTCAATACATTGCTGAGCCCACAAAGAGTACGAGAAATATCCAATATCCAATATCATGATTCTTCACCACCTTCTCAATGAGTAGACTCTCTAAGACGAACAGTGAATACCAAGCAAACATAAAAGATAGAGCTGCTATGAACATAAATGTTCATTTCAACATTGGCACTGAGACAATCAGTTTTAGCGAGACTCAAGATAGGGAAGCAGGATGAGACTTCTGCAGTGTCTGGACCTCTTCAAGGGGACAAAGTGGTCTCAGGTAGATAGTAGCTAGGCCCCTGGAAGAAGTTAGCTCAAAGCTTTTCTGAAGGAAAGCACTTTCTCTTTAGGCGTCCAAAGTTCCCATAGGTTAAAGTCAAATAAATAGGTGCTCGCAATGAAAGACCATCAAATGTGCAAAGATATGAGTCACCATGAAGCAAAATAAATTTGAACTTCCATAATTCATATATTAGAATTATCATAGAATATTAAGTAACTATGTATGAAATATTTGAAGAAATAAATAATGGAACCAGAAATATGAGCAGACAAAAAAATGTGATAAAAATAACTAGATTTACTTGAAAAACTAACTTTTAGAAATAAAAAATATAGTTATTGAAATAAAGAAAATGAATTGTTAATCAGCAGATTAGAACTCACTGAAGAAGAGAAGTACAAAGCTGGAAGATAACTGAAGAAATGACAGCAGAGTGAAAAAATAAAAAGAAAAATGTGATATTGTATAACAAAAGAGAAGGTTTAATATAAGGGTTTTAGATTAGATTTTTAAAATTCATCTATAAGACATACACCTAAAACAGGAAGTTTGAGAGTCAAAGTATACATTTTTCTCAACCACATATCAATCCTTCAAAAAATGGACTATGTATGAAGTTTTAAAGCAAGTTCCCACAACTTTCATAGTATTGGCCACAAACAAACTATATTCTCTAACTACAATGCAGTTAAATTAGGAATCAGTAATAATAAAAAGATAAATTTCAAAAATACATATGATTTAAAAGTGAAAATTCCACAGCAGCAGAATCACCTGAAGAGCTGAATAAAACTACATATGCCCAAGCCCTACCCCAGAGCTACTGAATCTGAATATCTAGGGATGGAACACTAGCTTATATATTTTTTAAAAAACAACATGGGTGCTTCTGATGCACAGCCAGGTTTAGGATTAACTGCATTAACCCATTAACTTGGACCGTTACCTGAGAAGTCTTTTTCTATTGACTTTTATGCCTCCAGGATTATCATATAAATGTATATATATATATATCTATATATACACATCCATATATATACACATACACATGTCAGTATATGTGTGTGTGTGTGTGTGTGTGTGTGTGTGTGTGTGTGTGTGTCAGTATATAAATGTCTGTTTTCAGGCTATCTTTTCTGTTCCATTCATTTATCTGTTTTCTGTCTAATCTTGCTCAGTACTTTATCTGTAAAATGGGGAAAATAAAGAGTATATACTCAGGATTGTGGTGAGGATCAAATAACTTAATTCATGTAATGTACTTAGAATAGTGTCTGGCACATAATAAGCACTCAAGAAATGCTACCCTTTACTATTATTACTGCTTTATAATATGTTTTAATATCTAATAGAATGAGACTCTCTTTATTAGGAGTCTTCTTTTAAGTTATTAGATATTTTTGCCAGTTTATTCTTCCAAGTGAACTTTAGAATAATTTTGTCATATTTCAGAAAAAATCCTATTGAGATATTAATTGAAATTATGTTAAATATATAAATTTTGGAAAGATATATAGGTTTATAATACTTATCTGATTTTCTCTTTACCCAAGAATTATTTATTAAAAATGTATTCAGATATCCATGTAGTTTATATCTAATTATCATTGTTACTAATTTTTCATTTTATGACATCATGGTACAAAAATACAGCCTGCACAACTTCTGTCTTTTGGGATCTTTATTTAGGGGTAATGCTGGTGAAAAAGATGATGGTTATGTTGTTTATCATGTTGAATATATATGAATAGTCCATGGAACTTAAATTACATTAATTATATTACTTAAACTTTATGCCCCTTTTCTGTTTGTCAAAAGCTAAGTCTAATACAAAATTGTATCTTCTTGAATTTTTCTTTTTCTTTCATTTTATATTTATGCTATATTATATGTTGCATAAAAGTTCATGACTAAAATTACCAAAAAAAAAAAAAGAAGACAGACTGGCCTTGGATTTCTCTTCTGTAACAGAAAATATATTTATAATTGATCTTTTTATTAATATTGTTTATATTGTTATATAATATATATACATTTATATGTTTGTTATTTCTGTTGCAGAGGAGAAATCCAAGGCCAGTCTGACTTTTTAGGGTTTTTTTTTGGGGGGGGGGTTGTTGGTTTTTTTCTGGCTGCACTGCACAGCATGTGGGATCTTAGTTCCCCAGCCAGGGATCAAACCAGTGCCCCCTGCATTGGAAGCATGGAGTCTTAACCACCCTGATTTTTTAAAAAAATTATTTTATTGAAGTATAGTTGATTTACAATGTTGTGTTACTTTCTACGGATAGTCTGATTTTTTTTGATCACACACACACACACACACACACACACACACACATATATTTTAAATTGTTACATCATTACACCATTTCACTGTATGCAGTTTCATGGCAATAAAGAATATGATCCCCAAATTCTATACCCAACCATATTATCTTCATTGGGGTGATACCTAATCAATGTAAAATTACTCTGTTAGTCTTGTTTAATATTTTTACTAGTATAGTATTCTAACTCTATGTAAAATTATCACCCCTGTGTTAATTTTATTTACCTTTACCTAATACCACTGCACAATTTTCTTTGTTTTTGTTGTCATCTTATTAAAAATATGTTTCTGGTTGACTATTTATAATTTAAAGAATCATTTATAAATGTGGACTTACATGGGAGGGGTGGGAGGGATGGCACTGACACATAGGTGTGTATGATTAAGGACAGTATGGGAAGACTGAGGTCAAGATCTTACAGCATCAGATTTTCTCTGCTTCAAAAAGAAAGGATCTTTAGGTAACTTATTAGGTTTCCAGTCCAGCTAAATTGACTTGTACTTAGTGGAAATTCTTCCAAGATTTTGACAGTAGTTTGACTGTTAGGCTTGGTTCTCCCTATCCTAAGTTTTTGTCTTTTTCTTTTGCAGGAGATTGCATCAGGCACTGTTTAACATGATCACATTTTAACCCCAGGGAAGAAACCTTATAGGCTATCTGTTTTATTAATAATTAAATGAACTAATTAATTAAATGAACAGATGAATAGGAATACCATTTTTAGTAATATTTCTCCCATTACTATCATTTATATATTTTCTATTAAAAGCTATATAATCAAATTTGGTTTACAAATGTTGGCAAAATACCAGATATAGATATCACCTTGCTATTTTGGAATGTATTGGGTATAGTAACTATTATTTTAATAGTATTCAACATATTTATACATAAAATCACATGTAGAGCTTTTCTTACTCTTTCCTACCGAATTGGTGACATGGGACTAAAGCAGTTTCTTGATGGTCCTGCAAGCACAAAGATAAGAGAGCTAAATTTAAGTAACTGTATCCACCTGGGTGATGCCTCTATTGCAAAACTATCAGAGCGGTATGATAAAACAATAATATTTTACATCATGTTATTAGTAATTGTATATTTGTTAATAGGACAGATCAGAGATAGACTTTTGAAGCCATTTGGAAAACATCAGGGATGCCCAGAAGCTGGTCCAATATTCAGCGAAACGAAATAAGACATTGGAGTCATGGAATGAATTAAACTTTTGACTATATCTAAGACGTTTCTTATTAAATTTCAACTTGGAGAAAGTTTGAGATGGAATCAGTCATGAAGTTATGAATAGCTATACCTGGGTGACTTCTCTGTACTTTTCAAGGATATCATCTCTATGTAAACCTTTACAGCGTTTCCCAAGGGATATTCTAGCTGGTGGGTTTTTCTTGATCCTGTTTACTTGTAAGAGGTCTTGTGTACACTAAGGGGTTAAGTACAATTCTTGTAACAAACTTGTAAAGATAAGTGAGAAATTTAACTTTGCACTTTTAGTGGTCATTCATCGTGGTATTTACATGATAGTTTTTGTATGCATGTAATATATTTTTTCTTATTAGAAATTGCAATATGAAATGAAATCACAGAATGTTTTATACAATAATCCACCTCTCATTCAACTTTGTAATGTCAATTATTTCTACTTTTTTTTTTTCCTTGGCCGTGCTGCCCACAGCATGTGGGATCTTAATTCCCAACCAGGGATTGAACCCACGCCCCCTGCAGTGGAAGCATGGAGTCCTAACCACTGGACGGCTAGGGAAGTCACAATTATTTACACTTTTAAGCTTACTTTTATGACAAGAAAAGGAAAATCCTTGTTTCAATAGCATTTGCTTTCCCCAAGTAGTTATTAATATGAAGAAATTTCTACTGACAGTGTGATTAAAAGCTAAAATGAACTCTTCATGCTACTTTCTTTCAGCTGCTCTAATTTAAACTACTTGAGTTTACGAAATTGTGAACATCTGACTGACCTAGGAGTTGAATTTATTGTAAACATCTTTTCTTTGGTATCAGTAGATCTCTCTGTAACAGACATCTCTAATGAGGTTAAAAAAAAAAAAGTGTTCAAACAATTCAATGACTTCTATTGCTTTCTGTAATATAATCATTTTCCATTGTGTAAACAATGGAGAGAGCAAAAATTATTTTTGTTTCTTAGAATATTGGATTATAAAGGGCAAGTTTGGGAATATTGTTTCTGGAATAGCGATAGATGAAGTTATTTGTAAATCAATGGTCTTGTTTCTCTGCTTTTAAAATTGGCAAAACACAAGATTTTGAGGAAAATCCTAACAGATCAGAGTTTTATGTGATAGATCTGAAATGTGTTTCAATTATAGACATTTGGTTATTGTGGAGATATATTTTGGATGGCTTAGGTATATTTTTCCTGTGGATTGTATATTCTATAAGACTACAAGAGTGCCTTGAGATCCAAGTCCTTAGTTCAAAACTGAAGCCTCCACAAATCTGTAAGAGGATACATTTTAAGAAACTCATTTCTTGCAAGCTGCTGTGGCTACTCGTCAGAGTTTAAACACAGGTCACACCTATCCTATCATTCCAGCACTGCCCCATTTACTAATCAAAATGAAGATAAACCCAGAGATCTGTCATGTTTCTGAAAGACTTTAATGGACTGTAGTTAGTTAAGGAATGTACTGGCTTCTCTTAAAAATCAGAGCATCGGGAGGGATAGAAGACAACAGAGGTGAGGATCTCTCCCCCATCTGCTTGCTAAATCCCTATTCATCCCTCCAGCTCATCAAATATCACCTGTCTCTGAGGCCTTCTCTGAGAAGTCCTACCTTACAGGCAAGTACGGGAACTTCTCTATGTACATCTCCAGCCACAGTGCATTCTTTAACATGACCTGTTTCTGTTTCTCACTGCATTACTGATACCTGTGTTATATGTCCATCCTTCCCTACATATTCAGTGGGCTCTTTTAAATAACTATGTCTGTTCATTGGTTCAGGTTCTTTCCTTTCTCTAAGAGTGAATTTAGATTCAGCCTCCATTCTGCTAGGTGGTCTCCTCTCCCCTTCCCTGGAGTGTTGTCTAAATGTAGTATGAGAGTGGGAGCTCAGGGCAGTTACATGTAGTCAACTCATGGTGGAATCAAGCCTGGTCTTCTCAATGCTGTCTTTTGTCCAAGGTAGAATCCAGTGAGATGTCTGAGGGCCCATTTGGTTTTCTTCCAGGTAAATTCCTGATGTGGCTTCCCTTTCCTGGCTCCAAGCCCCCTTTCAAGTCTTCAGGCTCCTTTGTCATAGGGGCCCTTGCTCTGGGCCTCTCTGAGTCATCCTGGGGCATGGGCCTGTGAGGCCTTCTTAGGTCCACAATCCCAGACATCCCCTGCAGACATTTTCCTGCTGTTACATCTGGGTGTATTTGCCCTCAGACCCATGCCTCACCCTTCTCACTCTCCTACAGAATGGCTGATTCATGTCAGTTAGATTCCAGTTGGGTTTGGTGCTTGTGAGGCATTTGTGCACAATGCGAGGGTCACAAGGAGGGAGAGGCCAGGGTTTTCCTCCACCTTTCCTTTCATTATTATCATCAGCTGCATGTCTTTTGTGATCTACTCCCTTTAGTCAGAACTGCTGTGGTTCCAGCTTCCCTCCTGACCTTGGACTCTGGGCTCTAAAAAACACCATTGCTTCCCATTGTCCTTCCAGCATAGGGGTGGTAGTGGTTTCCTGCTGCTAAATCTCTAGATTTTGTTATTATTCCATTAGGCTCCTCAGTTCTCTAACACCTATGTCGTCAATTCTCTTTCACAATTAAATTTCCTCAGTTTGAAATTAGAGTTGTTTTTATTTTCCTCATTAGATCTTAGCTGGTACAATGATGAGCATAGGAAAACTCTCCTGCCTTGTTGCTTTGCACAGCCATACCAGGCAAGGTAGAATGAGTTCTCATGTACTCTTAGACCCCCAAACCTATCAGGAGATAAGAGTCCAGGGAGGTCTGGAACAGGGCCCTGTATCGCAGCACCTCATTCTTTTGCTTCCCTCCTGCTCTCCCTTCCCCTCTTCTTCCTCCACCTTCCCCCACTTCTCTCTCCCTTCTTCTCCTCTCTCCTTTCTCTTCTCCTTCCCCCTCTGCTCCTCTCCCCTCTTCTCATCTTTGCTCCCCGCCTCTTCTCTTGGCATAGATTCTTTGTCTCATCTGAGGGTGGAAGAAATGTTCCAACTGATTACATGGTTTTTAAAAATGTCATGTTCCAAGTCTTTCAGGGTTTAGAATTTAAAGCTTACAAGTCTAGGATGTTTTTCTCCTGTGTTGTTCTGTAAAAACCCTTCCCTGACACATATAAGTAGAAGGCCCGGCTGTTGTCTGAAGGGTCACAAGGTAACAAGAAGAATCAAAGCACATTATAAAGTACATCAAAATATAATTCCACCACAGCACTCATCACAAGCCTGAAGGATCTGGTGAACATTTGTTGAATTAACGAAGGTAGGCTTAGATGCTCTATCCTAGTTTTTAGCATTTGCGAAAAAGCTCAGTTTTTATTTTTGAAGACCATATATTAAAATTTTTAACGGAGGAAAAGTTAAAAACTTAGGAATATAGCCTCAAGTCCCATTCACTGTTTTAATTTTCTTGTAAAGAATACACACAATCTGGGGCTTCCCTGGTGGCGCAGTGGTTGGGAGTCCGCCTGCCAATGCAGGGGATACGGGTTCGTGCCCCGGTCCGGGAGGATCCCGCGTGCCGCGGAGCGGCTGGGCCCGTGAGCCATGGCCGCTGAGCCTGCGCGTCCGGAGCCTGTGCTCTGCAGCGGGAGAGGCCACAGCAGTGAGAGGCCCGCGTACAGCAAAAAAAAAAAAAAGAATACACACAATCTGAAAGAGCACCTATGGAGAAGAAAGCTAGTTGTTTTCTGCCAAAAGACTGAAAAATATGTCTTCTGAAGGCTGTTGTTTTCTTCCTCCAAGTAAGTTAAATTGTGATCTAAAAGTCAAATGATTGACAACATAGTGCTACGACAGCTGTGGAAGCTAACCTCAAACAGTCGAATTAAAATGAGTCAGCCCAGATGTCAACTCAGGCAGCTAAACACTAGCCTGGATTGTAGGTCTGATGAAGTGCAAATATGACTAAAGACTTAACATTCAAGATTTAAACTCTGGAATGTTACAGATATTCACCAGAGATCAAATGTGACCACTTATGCCTTTGGGAAAAAAACAATTTATGTTTTCTAATAATTATGTTCACTCACAATTCTTTTCAATAGCAAGTTTTTAGTTACAATCACACTACTTACTTAGTTAACAAATATTTACTCTAATTACATTGTGCTTGGTGCTGGGGATACTGGGCTGAACAAAACAGACAGGGCCCCCCCTCCTAGCCCTTACATTCTAGTGGAAGACAGGTGTGAGACAAGTGGTTACAAAACATGATGGGTGTGGGAAACAAACAGATGGGAAACTTAACCTGGCTCAGAGAGTCAGAGAAGGTTTTCTTTTACGAGAGAAGGAGAAAGAGTATGCGGTGAGCCAAAGAAAAAGCTCGCACAAAGGTAGAGAGGTTGAAAGTATGGTCGCATCAAGGAAATCTGCACATTTAGGTATAGCTTGATTAGGAGGAGAGCGGTGAGAGATGATGTTTGAGAGGTAGGTGGGGGCCAGGTCATAAGGGGCCCAGAAGCCACAGTGAGGAGTTTGTTCTCTGCCTTGTTGGCAATGGAAGGACAGTCAGTATTGTCAATTAGACAGTAACACAGTCAGACTGACATTTTGAAAAGGTCGCTCTATCTGCTGGATAGACATGGGGATGATGGATGCACTACTGACCAGTTATAAAGCAGTAATCCAGGTGAAAAATTATGAGGGTCTATATTAGGGCTATAACCAGGGAGATGGTAGTAGGGCTGGCACAGCAGATTGAGGGACATTTAGAAGAAAGAATCAACGGGAGCTAGGGATAGAAGGAGTATGGGGGTAAGGAAGAGAGGGAGGGAATCAAGGATGATGCCAGATTTTTCGCTTGAGCATCTGTATAAATGGTGGTGTCCTGTACTGAGCTGTATCCCTTCCATAGCAGGGAGGAACAGGTTGGCTACAGGTTGGGAAAATAGGCATGTTTAGTTTGAGTCATCTGCAAGACAGCTTTATAGAGATGTATAAGAGCTCTGGAAATAAGCAGGGAAATCAGTGAAATTTACTCTTTGGAGGTAGAAAAGCTCTCTAGGGTTGCAGTGGGTGATGGGGCATTGTGTTCAGAAAATCATGGATACTTACGAGGAAGTTAATCAGCAAAGGCAAAACTATAGATATTTAGAAATCCAAAAAGATGTTTAATTGAGAGAGCTAATTTAAATGGGGGAAGCCAAGAAGAGAACACAGTTATTTCAAACTTTATACATTTTTTATAATTATTTTATTGTCTTCAGCAATTATTTTATTGTCTTCAGCCATTACTTTTGTGGAGAATAGTGACTAATGTATTACATCATCCATGAATAAAAGTTGTTTAGGAAGTTATCTAATAAGCATACTCACATTTGGTGGATGCAAATGCATGCTTGTTCAAGGATCTTTACGTAGCTTAGTACTGCTAGAATATACTGTGAAAAGGAGATGTCACTGAGGGACTATCACGTTATCCCCAAGGAGCCTGGACTTGGATCAATGGATGATGAAGTAGCATCTAGAAGGGGAGCCACAGTCACAGTCAGCCTCCCATTTTAGATTATTTGGGTTATTCTCTCGGTGACAGACTGGAGGGGAGACCAGTGGGAGTTACTTCAGTAATTAAAGAAAGAGATGAGGAGTTCTTGAACTAGGTCAGAGGACAGAAGTAGTATGGAAAGAACATATTCAAGACTACTTAGGAGGTAAAATTGAAAGAACTTGATGACTCATTAGATGTGGAAGATAAGAGCCTGGGGGTGACGGGGAGGATAAGAATGATTCCAAAATCTGGCTTTGGGCAGATGGAAGTCCTACCTGAAAGAAAGTTAGGTAATGTAGGAAAAGTAACAGGTTTTGAGGGAAAGGTGATTTCAGTTTTATCAGACTGAGTTAGAGTGTGTGGGATATTCAGGCCAAAGGCTTGGGAGAGAGATCCTGAAGGAAGACTCAGATTTAGGAGTCATCAGCATGGAGGTGTGAATGTGGCCAAGATCCTGAGAGACAGTGTAGGGAGTAAGGAGAGATGTGCACCCAGGAAGAACACAATAGAACACCAATATTTAAAAAATGGGAAGAAGATGAATCCATGAAGGATACTAAAGATAGAAGATGAAAAATGTTGTAAGAGAATCAGGTGAGTGTAGTCATGTGTGGAATGTTGAGGGAATAACCAACAATGTCTAATAAAACAAAAATAAAATCGGAGAAAGACCAAAATTTGAAAGAACATTTACCATTAATTAAACAGATGCCTGCCAACCCCTCTGATATCACTTCATGTGCCTGCTCCTCTCATTCTCTTTCCTCCAGCCCCACTGCCACTTTCAAGCTCCTCAAACAAGCCAAATTCTTTCCTACCTCAGGACCTTTATACATATTGTACTTTCTGCTTGGGATGCACCTCCTCCCATTCTTGTGCTTGAGTAGGTACATGCAAGTAATCCCTGATGTTCCTGACAATAGCTGTAGCATCTTGACATAGGCAGATAATGCCTTTTAAGATATTCTGGATGTAATTTTATAAATACTAAACATTAGGCATGCTATCTGTAATTATCAGAAAATCACACTCTCACAAGCCTCTTAGATAGCCTCATCCACCAGAGGGCAGACAGCAGAAGCAAGAAGAACTACAATCCTGCAGCCTGTGGAACAAAAAACACATTCACAGAAAGACAGACAAGATGAAAAGGCAGAGGGCTATGTACCAGATGAAGGAACAAGATAAAATCCCAGAAAAACAACTAAATGAAGTAGAGATAGGCAACCTTCCAGAAAAAGAATTCAGAATAATGATAGTGAAGATGATCCAGGACCTCGGAAAAAGAATGGAGGCAAAGATCGAGAAGATGCAAGAAATGTTTAACAAAGACCTAGAATTAAAGAAAAACCACCTCGAGGATTTAAAGAAAAAACAAACAGAGATGAACAATACAATAATGGAAATGAAAAATACACTAGAAAGAATTAGTAGCTGAATAACTGAGGCAGAAGAATGGATAAGTGACCTGGAAGACAGAATGGTGGTATTCACTGCTGCAGAACAGAATAAAGAAAAAAGAATGAAAAGAAATGAAGACAGCCTAAGAGACCTCTGGGACAACATTAAACGCAACAACATTTGCATTATATGCACCCCAGAAGGAGAAGAGTTGAAAACTTCCCTAACAGGGAAAGGAAATAGCCATCCAAGTCCAGAAAGCACAGAGAGTCCGAGGCAGGATAAACCCAAGGAGAAACACATCGAGATACACAGTAATCAATTTGGCAAAAATTAAAGACAAAGAAAAATTACTGAAAGCAGCAAGGGAAAAATGACAAGTAACATACAAGGGAACTCCCATAACACTAACAGCTGATTTCTCACCAGAAACTCTACAAGCCAGAAAGGAGTGGCATGACATATTTAAAGTGATGAAAGGGAAGAAGCTACAACGAAGATTACTCTACCCAGCAAGGATCTCATTCAGATTCGATGGAGAAATCAAAAGCTTTATAGGCAAGCAAAAGCTAAGAGAATTCAGCACCACCAAACCAGCTCTACAACAAATGCTAAAGGAACTTCTCTAAGTGGGAAATACAAGAGAAGAAAAGGACCTACAAAAACTAACCCCAAACAATTAAGAAAATGGTAATAGGAACATACATATCAATAAGTACCTTAAGTGTGAATGAATTAAACACTCCAACCAAAAGACACAGGCTCACTGAATGGATACAAAACAAGACTCATACATATGCTGTCTACAAGAGACCGACTTCAGACCTAGGGACACATACAGACTGAAAGTGAGGAGATGGAAAAAGATATTCCATGCAAATGGAAATGAAAAGAAAGCTGGAGTAGCAATACTCATATCAGAAAAAATAGACTTTAAAATAAAGTATGTTACAAGAGACAAGGAATGGCACTACATAATGATCAAGGGATCAATCCAAGAAGAAGATATAACAATTATAAATATATATGCCTTATGTATTGAGCACCTCAATACATAAGGCAACTGCTAACAGCTATAAAAGAGGAAATCAACAGTAACACAGTAATAGTGGGGGACTTTAGCACCTCACTTACACCAATGAACAGATTGTCAAAACAGAAAATTAATAAGGAAACACAAGCTTTAAATGACACAATAGACCAGTTAGATTTAATTGATATTTAAAGGACATTCCATCCCAAAACAGCAGATTACACTTTCTTCTCAAGTGCACATGGAACATTCTCCAAGAAAGATCACATTTTGGGTCACAAATCAAGCCTCAGTAAATTTAAGAAAACTGAAATCATATCAAGCATCTTTTCTGACCACAACACTATGAGATTAGAAATCAATTACAGGGAAAAAAACGTAAAAAACATAAACACATGGAGGCTAAACAGCACATTACTGAATAACCAAGAGATCACTGAAGAAATCAAGAAGAAAATAAAAAAATACCTAAAGACAAATGACAATGAAAACACGACGATCCAAAACCTATGGGATGCAGCAAAAGCAGTTGTAAGAGGGAAGTCTATAGCAATACAAGCCTACCTCAAGAAACAACAAACATCTCAAATAAACAATCTAACCTTACACCTAAAGGAATTAGAGAAAGAGGAACAAACAAAACCCAAAGTTAGCAGAAGAAAAGAAATCATAAAGATCAGAGCATAAATAAATGAAATAGAAAAAAAGAAAACAAGAGCAAAGATCAATAAAACTAAAAGCTGGTTCTTTGAGAAGATAAACAAAATTGATAAACTATTAGCCATACTCATCAAGAAAATGAGGGAGAGGACTCAAATCAATAAAATTAGAAATGAAAAAGGAGAAGTTTCAACAGACACCACAGAAATACAAAGCATCCTAAGAGACTACTACAAGCAACTCTATGCCAATAAAAAGGACAACCTGGAAGAAATGGACAAATTCTTAGAAAGTTATAACCTTCCAAGACTGAACCAGGAAGAAATAGAAAATATGAACAGACCAATCACAAGTAATGAAATTGAAACTGTGATTTAAAATCTTCCAACAAACAAAAGCCCAGGACCAGATGGCTTCACAGGTGAATTCTATCAAATATTTAGAGAAGACCTAACACCCATCCTTCTCAAACTCTTCCAAAAAAATCGCAGAAGAAGGAACACTCCCAAACTCATTCTATGAGGCCACCATCACCCTGATACCAAAACCAGACAAAGATACTACGAAAAAAGAAAATTACAGGCCAATATCACCCATGAATATAGATGCGAAAGTCCTCAACAAAACACTAGTAAACAGAATCCAACAGCACATTAAAAGGATCATACACCATGATCAAGTGGGATTTATCCCAGGGATGCAAGGATTCTTCAATATATGCAAATCAATCAATGTGATACACCATAATAACAAATTGAAGAATAAAAACTATATGATCATCTCAATAGATGCAGAAAAAGCTTTTGACAAAAATTCAACACCCATTTATGATAAAAAGTCTCCAGAAAGTGGGCATAGAGGGAACTTACCTCAACATAATAAAGGCCATATACAACAAACCCACAGCAAACATCATTCTCAATGGTGAAAACCTGAAAGCATTTCCTCAAATATCAGGAACAAAACAAGGATGTCCACTCTCACCACTATTATTCAACATAGTTTTGGAAGTCCCAGCCACAGCAACCAGAGAAGAAAAAGAAATAAAAGGAATACAAATTGGAAAAGAAGAAGTAAAACTGTCACTGTTTGCAGATGACATGATACTATAAATAGAGAATCCTAAAGATGCCACCAGAAAACTACTAGAGCTAATCAATGAATTTGATAAAGTTGTAGGATATGAAATTAATGCACAGAAATCTCTTCCATTCCTATACACTAATGGTGCAGAATATGAAAGAGAAATTAAGGAAACACTCCCATTTACCACTGCAACAAAAAGAATAAAATACCGAGGAATAAACCTACCTAAGGAGACAAAAGACCTGTATGCAGAAAACTATAAGACACTGATGAAAGAAATTAAAGATGATACAAACAGATGGAGAGATATACCATGTTCTTGGATTGGAAGAATCAATATTGTGAAAATGACTATACTACCCAAAGCAATCTACAGATTCAATGCAATCCCTATCAAGTTACCAATGGCATTTTTTACAGAACTAGAACAAAAAATCTTAAAATTTGTATGGAGACACAAAAGACCCCAAATAGCCAAAGCAGTCTTAAGGGAATAAAACGGAGCTGGAGGAATCAGACTCCCTGCCTTCAGACTATATTCAAAGCTACAGTAATCAAGACAATATGGTACTGACACAAAAACAGAAATATAGATCAATGGAATAGGACAGAAAGCCCAGAGATAAACCCACGAACCTATGGTCAACTAATCTCTGACAAAGGAGGCAAGGTTATACAATGGAGAAAAGACAGTCTCTTCAATAAGTGGTGCTGGGAAAACTGGACAGCTACATGTAAAAGAATGAAATTAGAACACTTCCTAACACTATACACAAAAATAAACTCAAAATGGATTAGAGACCTAAATGTAAGACCGGACACTATAAAACTCTTAGAGGAAAACATAGGAAGAACACTCTTTGACATAAATCACAGCAAGATCTTCGGAGCGGCTGGGCCCGTGAGCCATGGCCACTGAGCCTGCGCGTCCGGAGCCTGTGCTCCGCAAATGGGAGAGGCCACAACAGTGAGAGGCCCGCATAACGCAAGAAAAAAAAAAAAAAAAAAAACAACTCAAAATGGATTAGAGATCTATATGTAAGACTGACACTGTAAAATTCTTAGAGGAAAACATAGGAAGAACACTCTTTGACATAAATCACACCAAGATCTTTTTTGATCCACCTCCTAGAGTAATGGAAATAAAAACAAAAATAAACAAATGGGACCTAATGAAACTTAAAAGCTTTTGCACAGCAAAGGAAACTACAAACAAAATGAAAAGACAACCCTCAGAATGGGAGAAAATATTTGCCAACGAATCAGTGGAGAAAGGATTAATCTCCAAAATATATAAACAGCTCATGCAGCTCAATATTAAAAAAACAAACAACCCAATCCAAAAATGGGCAGAAGACCTAAATAGACATTTCTCCAAAGAAGACATACAGATGGCCAAGAGGCACATGAAAAGCTACTCAACATGACTAATTATTAGAGAAATGCAAATCAAAACTACAGTGAGGTATCACCTCATATCAGATAGAATGGGCAGCATCAGAAAATCTACAAACAACAAATGCTGGAGAGGGTGTGGAGAAAAGGGAACTCTCTTGCACTGTTGGTGCGACTGTAAATTGATACAGCCACTATGGAGAACAGTATGGAGGTTCATTAAAAAACTAAAAATAGAATGACCATATGACCCAGCAATCCCACTACTGGGCATATACCCAGAGAAAACCATAATTCAAAAAGACACATGCACCCCAATGTTCATTGCAGCACTATTTACAATAGCCAGGTCATGGACGCAACCTAAATGCCCATCGACAGACAAATGGATAAAGAAGATGTGGTACATATGTACAATGGAATATTACTCAGCCATAAAAAGGAACGAAATTGAGTCATTTGTAGAGACGTGGATGGATCTAGAGACTGTAATACAGAGTGAAGTAAGTCAGAAAGAGAAAAGCAAATATCGTATATTAACACATATATGTGGAACCTAGAAAAATGGTATAGATGAACCAATTTGCAGGGCAGAAATTGAGACACAGATATAGAGAACGTATGGACACCAAGGGGGGAAAGTGGTGGGGGGGATGGTGGTGGTGGTGTGATGAATTGGGAGATTGGGATTGACATATATACAATAATATGTATTAAATGGATAACTAATAAGAACCTGCTGTATAAAAAAATAAAATTCAAAAAAAAATCACACTCTCAACCTAGGTCATTTCAAGGCAATATCAATAGGTTTTATTTTATTGATGCATTCTTTCTTTATGAAAACATAAATCACATGGTGAGATTAATTACTCTAGATGGTTTTCTAAATAAGCGTTCTTTAGTTCCTAATATATTATATCTTATCTCTGCCACATTACAGCATAGTCCCCTAGAGGGGTGTTATGCTTTTAGATGGCCTCATCTGGGTAGCACCCATATTATTTTCAAATTGAACTGCAAAACAAACAAAAAACCCAGTAATCCTAATTGAATATTGGCGTGTGGTTTCCATCTTAATTTTAATTGTATATGTTATAAGGTCATTTAGTTTCAGATATTTCTAGCCAAAAAAAAAGAAGCCAATGTGAGAACTTCAACAATATCTCCTATATCTGTCCCCTGCCTCCCCTCCAACCCTGCTGCCACTGCCATACTTCAAGCACCATTTCTCCTTACTAACCTCTCTTGCCTTAAGTATCACTGTCCTCAAATCTGTTCTCCACTCTGCTGTGGTGTGATCTTCCAGCATGCAAATCTGAGCCTTTCACTTCCTTGCTCAGACTTCTTCAGGAGCTCTATGTTGCTTTCAGCATAAAGTCTAAATAGTCTAGTGTGGAGGACCAAGCTCTTCCTGAGGTGTTCCTGCCTACTTGTGCAGACTCACTTCCAGATGACTCCCACCTTTCATCTTTGCTCCAGAGACATAGAACTGACTCTCCTACAGCTCCGCAAACATGTCATGCTCTGCTTGCCTTCCCATTTCTGTGAGTTAATTTCTCTGTCTGAAACAGCCTTTCTTCTTGTCCACCTAGTAAATTCTTGCTCATCCCTCAAGTTTCAGCTGTGTGAAGCTCTTCTGGAATTCCTGGGCAGGCTTAGGATCTACCTACCTTGTGCTTCCGCTGTACTTTATAATGCCTCCAATAAAGCAATCAGCTGGATATATTTTAATATTTTTTTCCACGCCTGTCTCCTTACAAATTGTAAGTTTCTTGAGGGCAGAGGCTGGATCATCCTATCTTTGGGATGCCCAGCATAATGCTTAGTACATGGAGGTGTGTAAAATATTTGATCAGTGAGTCAGTGAGTGAGGGAATGAATGGATCTGGTACCGTTTCCTTCCTGTAAACCAAACACTTAGACTTTAAAAACTTCCACATTTTCTTAGCTATGATCCGAGCTGGAGTGGGAGAGCTTACAGATGCATGTCTTAATCTGATGATATGCTTTCAAGAGACCACCCATCTGCATGAAACACACATACAAATAAAGCCTGAGGTTTAGTGCAGCACAACCCCTAAAAGAGGAAGCACATGAAATCACTTGAGATTTAAGAAATAGAAGGAATGGGAGTTAAAAGAAAGCAGAATAACTCAGAGACAAATGGATTTGCCTTGGATTAAAAACAAAAAACACATTAGAAGTCTGCCCACTGAACTTTTCATATGAAGCTGGACCTCTCCTTAGTCCATTCCAGGCCCTTCTTCCCAGCCAGTGGCCTTATATGAGTCTGCTGGTCCCATCACTAGCAATAGTGGTTTTCCTCATAGAAGTTCCAGTCAATTTTCTCCTGTTTCCAGCAAAATGCCTACTAAAATCATTGCAAAAAGAAGTGACCAACCTGAGCTTGTCTTTTCCCTCAAGGAGAATATCTGGTTGATATAACTTTCCTCTCAACCTCCATCAGGTAGGAGGCAAGTAGACTCAAGGTGACTTGTGCTATTTCCAGGTAACAGAGATGCTTATTTTCCTTCCCTCTGTAAACATACAGAGGACCAATTTCTGTGTATTGACCAAAGCCTGCTTTCCTTTAGACTTGTAGGTTGGTAAATTAGGGTGGAAAGGTTGACACATTTTAAAAAGAAGTATGATACAAAATTCATACTAATTATCAAGTAAGTAGAAATAAATAAAAATAATTAAGAAGAAAAGGTAAATTATTTTTATAAAATTGTAATTGCTAACCAGAGTATAAAAGGGAAGATCACTTGTGAGGTTAAGATACATTTTCATGGACATTGTACAAGATAGCATTATCAATGATTTTAGAAAGAGGATGTGTTAATTGAGATAAAACATATTTCCGGTAAGTTTTGTTCTTTACTCCTAAGAGAATGTGGTAGGCAACACCAAACAGAGCGAATCTTTCAGAAAGAAACATTATATAAATATTAACACTGATTTACACAATTACAAAGGGAACTAGATTTCAACCAAGAATTCTGAGAGTATTCCAGCAAGATAAGGGAAAACTGGGTCCATAAAAATAATTTTATAAATAGACTACTCATTCATTCACAAATACTCATTCATTGTCAACTGTGTGTCAAACGCTATGCAAGGTTATAGGAGTACTAAACTTACACAGTCCTGGTCTCAAGGTACAGCTTAGTGGCAAAACAACAACAACAACAAGAGTAACAACATTACATGGCTAAAAGTTACTAAAAGCATGAGTTCAGAGTGTGGCTTCACATCCTTACTGGTGTCACAACACTATGAGAGTTCAGGCAAGTTACTCTGTGCCTCCATTACCCTCTCTTTAAAACAGTAATTATAATATTACTTGCCTCATAGTGTTGTGAGGATTTGTAAACTGCTTAACATAAGTGTGTGGCACACAGTAAACATTCAATACATCTTAGCAATAATTTATTGGAATTATGACATAATGAGGTATATTTGCTGTTATGGAGATATGTGCACTGCACTGCATCTTGGCAGCATGGACGAGTTGGAAAGTGAGTGCTTTTGTCTCTGTTGTCTCTGTGGAGGAGTCAGGAGATGCTCTTCAGCTTTTGAGGTGCTTCAGTAGATGTTTGTGAGGTTAAAGAAGAGAAGGGCATTCTCAATGAAGGAAGAAGCAGGGGGGAAGGCATAGAGACATGACAGAGGGTTATATGTTGGGACATCCACAGGTGACTTTGTATTGTCATGGCATGGCCGGAGAAGACAGAGGATGTGGCAGGAGATGAGGATGGACAAAGAGGAGGAGGGCAGAATGTGTATGGCCTTGCAAAGCGATTCAGACTGTGCTATATGCAATGGGAGCCACTGAAGAACTCTGAGTAGGACTCATACAGATTTGTGTACACAGACATAACGGTAAGGGAGATCTATTTAAGAATGGGAAAGGTATTGCAATGACACTAGAAATAATGAGGTTTTGATCATGGTGGCAGATGAGGTATGCATAAGAGATTTTTAGGAGGTAGTATAGGTAGGGTGGGCTTGGTGATTGATTGGATATGGGGAGCAGTGGGGAGAGGAGTAGACACAGATAATATCCAGGTTTTTATTTGGTCAGTTGTGGACATGGTGGTACCATTAACCAGGAAAAGAATCCTAAGAAAAGGATTAGGACTTGGACACAAGATGCTGAATTCCATTTCAACATGTTTCAATCCAGTACCAGGACACATCTCTCCTAAGAGCTCATTTTGTCCTGGCTGACAAAAAAGACAGACACCCATTTGACTTCAGAATCTTCCCTTTTGTTTTGTTTTGTTTCTCAGTATGTTTGACAAGGAATCATAGGCATTCCATATATTACAATTTAAGCATTACTGAAAGCAGAAAATTTACACAAAGGATTTTCAACAACACCTTCTAACTGTATCCCCTCTATCACAACTTATATCCCATTTTACCCTCAGAAAGGAGGCTTCTTATGTTTGCTGTTAGGGACCTTTTGTTCTTTTTAGATTTCTCATGATCTACACCACCAATAATTACATCAAAGTCCTCAGTCATCCTAGACTCCTGGGTACCTCATTCCATCTTATTTCATAGAATGTATTTTCCAACATCCTATATTCAAATATTAAATATCCTAAATTGTATAGATTATATTTATAGATTTCTCAGTTAGAGAAATTTCCCCTATATTTGTTTATCTTTGTGATTGTATTTTATGTGAATTTTCAGTTTATATTCTTTAGTCATTTATATATTGAGGGGTCTCAATATTCCTGCCAATTTGTATGAACTCCTTATAATAATGTAGTTATTAATCATTTGTCATATTTTCATATTTTCTCCATACTTTACAATGGCTTATGTCATGACTATGGAAGAGAGGTTTGTTTTAGTGTTTTAATATTGAAAGCCTATAAGCTACTGCTTATAAAGAGTATTCAAGAAAAAATGAATTAAAAGTTGGACAAACTATGCAATCTTATGTAATTTTATACAGATTTTTTCAAGAGACTTTCTTTAATCACATGCAGAACAGATTATAAAATTTATTTATGCTTATTTACTGTTCTGGTGTGCCTGTATTAAAGTGTTGACAGTTTCCAAACTGAAACATACCATAAACAAGGATGGTTTGTGGCTATCAGATAAACTACATTGTATTTTATTCTGAAATTAGTATTCCATAATGCCTGGACCATCTTCCAGACTTTTTCTAAAAGCACAGACTCTCAGAAGAAAAGCCATGTGCAAGTTGTAAAGACTAAATCTTTCAGATTGTGAAGCCAATTAACAAGGTTTCCTCAACGATATATAAAACTTGTTTTTTAATTATGACCAAATATTTAGTCTTAGGGCAAAATACTGATGTTTTTATTTTCCTCAGTGTGTCATCTTTTGCCAATGAACAACATAATTACAGCAAGCAAAACAGTAACTCCATTTTGTAAATGCGCTTAACAGGAGTTTGGGAAAATTAAAAGACTGTTGCCTGTTAGAATGGCTATTACCAAAAAGATAAGAAATAACAGGTGTTTGTGAGAATGTGGAGAAATGGGACTGCTTGTGCACTGTTGGTAGGAATGTAAATTGATATAGCCACTATGGAAAACAGTATGAGGGTTCCTCAAAAAATTAAAAATAGAACTATCATATGATCTAGCATTTCCAAAGGAAATGAAAACATTAATTTAGAAAGATATATGTAACCCCCCTGTTCATTGCAGCATTATTTACAATAGCCAAGACATGGGAACAACCAAAGTGTCCATTGATGGATGACTGGATAAAGAAAATGTGGTGTATATATATATTTAGCCATAAAAAAGAAGGAAATCTTGCCATTTGTGACAACATGGATGGACCTTGAGGGCACAATGCCAAGTGAAAAAACTCAGACACAGTGGGATAAATACTGTATGATCTCATTTATATGTGGAATCTAAAAAAAAACAAACAAAAACTTCATAGACACAGAGAAGAGATTGGTAATTGGTGGAGGTGGGGTTGGGGGGTGTGGGCAAAATGGGTGAAGGGGGCTAAAAGGTACAAACTTCTAGTTATAAAATAAATAAGTCATGGGGTGTAAAGTACAGCATGGTGACTACAGTTAATAATAATGTATTGTATATCTGAGAGTTGCTACGAGAGATCTTAGAAGTTCTCATCACAAGAAAAAAAAACTGTAACTATATATGGTGACAGATGTTAAACAGACTTATTGTGACGGTCATTTCACCATATATACAAATACTGAATCACTATATGTACACCTAAAACTAATATAATGTTATATGTTAATTATATCTTAATAAAAAAGATTGTTAATAGGTAACAACAAATTAACTGGGACAGCTAGCTGTTATGTCTAAAATAATCTTTTGTTCAAAGTACCTCTCAAACTGTTCAGCA